>NW_027186473.1:57542319-57559254 GCF_028583685.1 Petaurus breviceps papuanus
TTTTCCCATGAGATATTTCACATTGCCTTCTATTCTTTCATTTGTTTGAATCTGTTTAACAGCATCTTGATTTCTCATAAAGTCATTAGCTTCCATTTGCTCCAATCTAATTCTGAAGCAATGATTCTCCTCAGTGAGCTTTTGAGATTCTTTTTCCATCAGGCAAATTCGACTTTTTAAGGCATTCTTCTCCTCATTGCCTTTTTGAGCTTCCTTTGCCATTTGAGTCAGTCTGTTTTTTAAGGTATTATTTTCTTCAGTCAGGCTGTTGACTCTCATTTCATAATTTTCTTGCATTGTTCTCATTTCTCTTCCCAATTTTCCCTCCACTTCTCTTATTTGCTTCTTAAGGTCCTCTATGGCCTGTAACCAGCTTGTATTTTCCTTTGAAGCATTTGGTCCAGGAGTTCTGACTTCACTGTTTTCCTCCTGTTCCATGCCTTGCTCCTTCTTATCCCCAAAATAGGAGTGTAATGTTGGAATCTTCTGTCTGCTTTGTTTCTTTTGCCTGCTCATTTTGCCACTCAATGATTTGACTTTTGGGCTTTTTGCCACAGTAGGACTCTGCCACCAGACAGGGGAGTTTTCGTCCCAAATGCTGGGGTTTTCTCAGCTGCCTGAGGTATTAGATGGGTGCCCTCTCTGAGGTCTCCACACGCTCTGGCAAGCTGGACACACACCCCAGGACCTCCACCCTAGACTGCAATCCAGATCCAAGCAGGTTAAAGCAAGAGCAATGACCCCTCAGACTGGTGCTTGGTCCCCTTACACTCTGCAGGCCAGGAGCTGAAGCCGCCACGTGGCACTGGCAGGCTGTGCTGGTGTCTTAGCAGTTTCTCACTCCGGGGGTAAAAGCCACGCACTCCCACTTCCTGGGTCCCAAAGTCCAGGCTGCACTGGCCTCTCACCTTGTCCTTCGCATCTATGTATTGATAAATCTGGAAACGGCCACAGCTGCTGCTGATCTGGAGTCCCTCTGGCTGGCGGCTGGTCAGGCCTGCCCTGCCTCGGTGTGGGGCTGGGCTGGGCTCCCAGAGTGCTGTGCTGGCCGATTCCTGCCGGCCTGCTGGGCTGTCCTCAGTGGGAGGTTAGCTTCTCTGTGTCATTTTGTGGGTTCTGCAGCTCCAAAGTTTGTTTAAAGTCCCCTTTTTACATGGATTGGGGAAGGTGGAAGCCTGAGCCACGGGAAGGTCGTGCTTCTACTCCGCCATCTTGGCTCCCCACTTCAACATCTTTACCAAGAAAATCTCAAATGGGGTCACAAAGAGTAGGACATGATTGAAACAACTATACACACATACACACACACACACACTCACGACACTATGATATACAGACAGAGACAGAGATACAGAGATAGCAAGAGACAGAGAGAGATTCAAATGATGCCATGAAGTCCAAAAGAATAAGGACTGGAAATCTTGGCTTGTAGAGAGAACTTCTTAAAATGAACTTCCTTACTTTCTTCTCTCTCCCAGTACCTTTTACTCCTGCCCCAAACCTAGCCAATTATCCAGCTCTTTTACCAAAGAGCAAAAGGGGAATGTCTCAGATAGGTGCATTCCTGGAAATGTTTACTACTGGCATTCCTCAGAATCTAAAACTTAGTAGTTGAGGGGACAGGATCTAGGTGCGAGCACATGGCTCCTCAGAGGTCAGTCAGGGCAGTAGTGGTGCAGGGGAAGGCACTGACACAGAGGATGGTGGAAGAACAGTGGTTTTGTCTTCATCGGTATCCACCAGACATGTGGATCCTAAGGGCTCTCATGCAGCCTGGCCTCTTCCTCTTTTAGTTTTTCTGGCCCCTCCTGTATCCTTTATATTGCTAAAAGCTCCCTCACTGGCATGAACACAATAGCATGACACTGAACTCCCTTGTAACAGTAGCACCAACAGCTATAGAGTTCTCACCAAGCAGAATGTGCCAGCTTTGGCATGCCACCTCTAGGCATGAGACAGGAAGAGTGTGGGGAAGGGATGGAGAAAAAGAATAACATATTCTTAACTCTATCTTCATTTGGTATGAATATTTCCTACTGTTTATAACCCAGATAGGAGATAGCTAGAGAGGTTTCAGCAGTTCAATCTCTGCAGAAGGATTAGATGAAGTCATCAATGCTGAAAGCAATAAGCCCTCTTACTTATTTGGCTTATTTAAGGGAGGTATAATAGGGGATACTCAAAGATGCTCAGAGAGGGAAGTAGGAAAGAGAACCATACCACCATCCCTCCTACCCCCACCCCCATTACCATGGGACTGAGACTGGGGAAAGGATAAGAAAGGGAGATTAGGAAAGAAATTGCCCCAGGCATAATGGTCTTTAGGAGGAGAGAGAGAAGGAGACTGTGATGGTCAAGAGAGGGCTGGCTTCTAGGAAATGGAAAATCATTACACCAGGCTCTTGTTAGGAATCTCAAGTCTATTTTCATTCTATGAATTAGGGTCAGTTCAGACAGCACCAGGATGAGTATATAACATTTGTAGGATGTGTTTGATTGGGTGTGCACCTCTGAGGTCACAAGCACAAAGATACCCCAAAACTAGGAATCTGGAAGTTTCTGGTCTAGAAGTTTCAAAAGTAGATCCAGATATAAGGGGTTCCAGAAAAGAAGGGTAACAGAAGGAGATGTGGTGAGACAACTTGTTAGGAAGAAGAAAAATTAGGCAAGAAAGAAGAGGTTGATTATAATACACACTAATAATTCAAAATTTCATAAATGTATATTTTTAGGTGACATAGAGTTTGTTCCATGATCTAACAGTTCCATGTGGGTGAAATTCTGCATACTGTATTAGATTTCAATATAGCAAGGAATATTTATAAGGGGATTCTTCTGTACCTGGGATATGATTCATTTATCTATCTATTCAGATAAATCTATAATTATATATACGTCTATATTTGGGAGTGCAATGTTAATCTGGACCTGTGATTTAATCAGTGTAGGGAACTCCCAATGTGAAATTCCTGCAATTATGTAGCTCTGCAACTCTCTGGTAACTTTGAGTCTTAGAAAGTTGCCTGGGCAACTGAAAAATGAAGTGCCTGACCCAAAGTCTGTCAATCAATCAACAGTCATTTATTAATCACCTATAACCAACCACTGGACTAGGCATTAGGGAGACAAAAATGAAACCATCTCTGCCTTCAAGGAGTATATATTCTATCAGAGGAGTTAGCTTGTACATCTAGACATATGTACAAAATAAAAGTAATTTTAAGTGGGAGGGAGGGAGTCGTAGCTAGAAGGAGTAGACTAGATGAAGAGATCAAATGTTGGACCTGTCTGACCTTGGACAAGTCAACTGACCTCTTTAGTCCTTAGTTTTATCACCTGTAAAATGAGAGGGGATGGACTAGGTGGCCTCCAAGACCCCTTTCAGAGGGGACAATTAGAGGCTGCTTCAATGCATGGATGAGTGGTGACGTGGGGGCTGAACTGTGAGGATAACTGTGTGAACTGAGAAAAAGAAACAGGCAAGAGAGACACTATGGATATAGAATCAATAAGCCTTGACAACAGGTTAGACATGTAGGGTGAAGAGGAGAAAGGTGTCTAAGATTACCCCCAGGTTATGAACTTGGATGACTAGAAGGAAGGTGATACTCTCAACAGAAATAGGAAAGTGTGGAAGAACAGTGAGTTTAGGGAAGAAGATGAGTTCTGCTGTACACATGTTTAGTTTGAATTGCTGAGGAAATCCAGTTCCAAATGCCCAATAGGTAACTGGCAACATGGGTTTGGAATTCAGGAGAAATAATATTTGGAAGTCATATATGTAGAGATGAAAACTAGAATATTGGATATTCTATAATGGAGATTCTTTTTGTATGGGGGTTATACTGGATAGCCACTGGGGTCTTTTTCAGCTAGAAAATTTTGTAATTCAATAATCCTGTGAGTTCATAGGAGTTGATGAGGTCATCCACAGAGAGTATGTGGAAAGAAAAGGAATGAGTCCAGGAGAAAGCCTCGAGAGTTCATACACATGCAGAGAGAATAATCTGGATTACAATTCAACAAAATAGACAGAGAAGAACTGATCAGACAAAAAGCAGAACTGAGAGAGATCAGTATTTGAAAACCCAGAGAAGAAAATCCAGGATGAGAGTCAAACACTGCCAAGAAATCAAGAAGTATGAGAATTGAGAAAAGATCATCACTTTTAGCAATTTAGAGCTCATGCTAATTTTAGAAGCAGTGTTAGCTAAGTAATGAGTTTAGTTAAGTAATGAGGTTGGTAGCCAGACTACAAGGGAAAAAGTAAGCTAGAAGAGAGAGAATTCATCTCAAATTTAGAATTTATCATTGCTGGGACTTTAACCCAGGACCTATTGACTCCAAGACTGACATATCTACTCTGCCACAGCACTTATTATATTTCCTATATGTTCAACAAATTAGAGCAAAGTGCCTCAGCAATATTTTAAATATCCCTGGGGGTGGCTAGGTGGCACAATGAGTAAAGTGCTGGCCCCTGAGTCAGGAGGACCCAAGTTCAATTCTCGCCTCAGACACTTAACACCCACACAAAAAAAAAACTAGCTGTGTAACCTTGGACAAGTTACTTAACCCCAGCTGCCCTACAAAAGGCTATATATATATTTTAAATATCCCCAAGAATGGGTCCTTAGAATACTATTTTCAAGCCCGTGGTGGTTTTAATTTTTTTTCCTTGAAAACCCAAATTATCACATTTATTTGGATTAATAACATTCCTTGCATTATTTCCATAACCACAGAATGCCAAAGCCAGGCATTAGAGTACAAATACAGTCCAACCCTCCTATTTTGAAAATGAAAAGACTGACCTATTATTGAATCTTCATGACTGAACATTTCACAAATTCTTTTATCTGTATTTTTTGCACTACTCTCCAAAAGATCCCCAATTTGTCTCCATTTGGGAAGTAACTCTATTTTGAATAGCATATTGTAGATGAGATGATCTCCTTAGAAACAATGAATACTACTTATATTATCATATTCATAGCAAGATATTATTTCCACAATAAGCATATGAATATATATTTACCTCTCTTGAAATATAAAGCTACTCAATGGCTGGACTATGTCTATTTCACTCCTGCTGGCATGCATTATCGAGCAACCAAAGGATTAAGTGGAATTATTGTTGTCTTTAAGTATTATGACTGGTGTAATTGTAAAAACATTTTCAGAGTATTTTTCTCAAGTATGTGGAGGTATTTCCCCCTTAGATTTATTTAACTACAGCAATATAAGCCAGTTCTCTTTTCTGCTGTGTGTGTGTATGTGTGTTCTCCCATATGTGTGCACAGGCTCATGCATGTGAGTGTGTGATAGGCAACTGTTGTAACAAGTTTGCATGGTTTCTTTACTGAGTTAGATCCTGAAACAGATTTTTTTTTTCATTTTCCAGAGGACTTCATGAATTTGAAGGAAAACCACTTTGGACATTATTTCCTCCCCTAAGGACTTTAGTATTCTGTTTTAATTTGTTTCCTAAAATGTTATGGTCCTGATTCACATTTATGGTTTCTAATAATCTTGCCAAGTTCCAGTAACCTTTACTTTCCCTTTTAATTTAGTTAAATTCGTGCATCCAGAGAAAGAACTAGAAAGAACTAAGTTTATATCCAGGTAGAAGCAAAATACCTGATCTTTTTCCTTCTCTTATTTGGTTTTATGTCCTCTTTACCATTTTTCATTCCAGCTGGTACAATCCGTACTTATCACCTGACTAATGTATAATGTGAAAGCATTTACAGATCCTATACTTGACTATAAGCCGCCATGGGGGGGGGGAAGGAGGGAGGGAGACAAAATGTGAAACTCAAGGAATTGTGGAATTGAATCCTGTAAACTAAAAAGAAACAAACAAATTAATAAAAAAAAAAGATTTAAAAAAATTTAGTTGAACTCTATTATGACATAAAGCACCTTTGCCATTTACCAGTTTCTTTTTATCCACACATGCTAAATTTGAAAAGTTTATCATTGTTTCTGTGTTGTCTTAGAAATTAATATTATAGTTCTTCATTTTGAAAGGGAGTTGTGATCATACCTAGATATAAAGTATTAATATTAATAGATGTAAATTCCCTAATGGTGGGTTCTGCTTCACAAAATTATTTTTGTAGCATCTATCTTCCTATCAAATGATTTGTAACAAACCAGACAATGTATGTCCCAATAGTGGAGTATATGCACTGGGAAGAAAGATGCTTAAAATCAGGGTCTATACTAAGCAATGTATAAATGTTTGGTCTTGACCAAAATAAGATATTCCACTATTATAGGATAACACCTACTTTTACAAAAGAGAGGGAAATGAAAATGATAAGTGTCTTTATTCACCAAAATACAAATCATGTAAGATATGAAGAACATAATCAAAATGTAGTGCAGATTTCTAGAATAATTTCTTTTCTTATCACTGGGAAAACTTTTGGATGACAAAAACAAAACAATGGCCTGATTAACTGAAAGAAAGCACTCACTTAAATGAAATAATTTCACTCTTTTAGGGGGAAAGAAGATAAATTATTTCCCAAGTAGTAGTAGCAGATGGTTCCCAAATACTTTGAAATGTTGCTCCCTCCTCCTGAGTAAATATCTTCCTCTCATCAAAAGATCAAGCTATTTTGCTTTAGGTTCTTATAGGTTTAAAATAGAATTAAAATTGATGTCCGAAATGGTACAATTAAAATGAAATTATGTAGAAACTTAGCTTCCAAAAGATTTTTCTTTTACTGTATCCCCTACATCCAATCTGTCACCAAATCCCATTGCTACTTGTCTCTAAATATGGCCATACTTCTATGAAAGGAGAGAATGTTAGGAAAAGTATTGATCAGTTGTATTTTAAATGCAGAAGAGAATCCCAAGAGAATGAAGATAGAAACGATCATTGGGTTTGGCAAAGCAATCTTTTTTGACAGTGTCATACATGTGATCAAAATTTCCATTTCAATACATGTCATAGAATTTTAGAACTAGTAAATACCTTAGAGAGTTGAATTTGCAGATAAAGAAATGAATAGCCAAAGAAAAATGATTTGTGGAACATCATATAATTGCATAGTGACAGAACCATGATAAAAAAAATCTAAATTTCCTCACTTCTCAGCTTGCTCTCTTTTTCTTAAGTCCCTTCAGTCTGGCTTCTGACCTCATTCACCTGAAACTCCTCTCTCCAAAACTACCAATGATCTCTTAATTGCCAAATCTAATGGCCTTTTTTTTTCAGTCATCCTTCTTGACTTTTCTGCAGCCTTTGATACTGCTGACCACCCTCTTCTCCTTCATATTTTCTTCTCTCTAGTTTTTTGTACTCCTGATTCTCTGCCTACCTGTCTAACCACTGCCTTCACAACATCTCTCTCATTGGCCCTTTCTCTTTTCTGATGCTGGCACTGGCTAAGTGTAGGCTCTCATTTCCTCAGGCTTAGACTGTTGCAATAGCCTGTTGGTTAGTCTTCCTGCTTCTGGCCTTTCCCCACTACAATCCTTCTTCCACTCAACTCTCAAAGTTATTCTAAAGTACAAATCTGACCAGGTGACCCCAACTCCCAGTCACTTAAGTCTAGTATCTCAGAGAGAAGACTTTATCATTAAAGGCGACTAGAAAAGTCTTGGAGACAGTGGAATTTTAGCTGAGACTTGTTCAGACTTTATTGTTTGCATGTTGTCTCCTCCAGTGTATTGTGTTTTGCCTTTGTTTGTATTCTAAGAGCTTAACACAGGCCCCGGAATATAGTACATGCTAAATAAAAGTGTGCTGGCTTGGTTCAGCTTATTATTCTCTAACATTACATCATACTACTATTACAAGCTATCAGTTACACAATATGACCATTTCTTAAAAGTATCTCAGCAGAATATTAAGACATTATTACTCGGGACAGAGTTAAGACGGTGGAGTAGAAGCAGGACCTCCATGGGGCTCCAGCTTCCACCTTCCCCAATTCATGTAAAAGGAGACTCTGAACAAACTTTGGAGCTACAGAACCCACAAAATGACACAGAGAAGCTAACCTCCGACTGAGGAGAGCCCGGTAGCCTAGCAGGAATCACCCAGAGCTGTGCTCTGGGAACCAACCCAGGCCCCCCTGAGTCAGAGGTTTTAGCCCCAGGGCGGGCCTGACCAGCCTCCGGCTGGAGGGACTCCAGATAACCAGCAGCTGTGGCCATTTCCAAATTTATCAACACATAGATGTGAAGGAAAAAGTGAGAAGTCAGTGCAGTGTGGACTTTGGGATCAGTAGTTGGGAATGCGTCAGCTTTTGCCCCCAGGGTAAGAAGCCTCTGAGATGCCCTCATGGTGGCACATTGCAGCTTCAGCTCCTGGCCTGCAGACTTTAGGGGGACCAAGCGACCAATCTGAGGGGTAATTGCTCTTGCTTTAAACTGCTTGGATCTGGATTGCAGTCTAGGGCAGAGATCCTGGGATGTGTGACCAGCTTGCCAGAGCATGTGGAGGTTTCAGAAAGGGCACCCAGCTAATACCTCAGGCAGCTGAGAAAACCCCAGCGTTTGGGACAGAAGCTCCCCTGTCTGGTGGCAGAGCCCTACTGTGGCAAAAAGCCCAAAAGTCAAGTAATTGAGTGGCAACATGTAGCAGCAAGCACCCTGGAGTCCCTAGGGTGGCTGCTCACACAGGTTCTTGGATATGCTTTGTTAAAGGAAAGCAACTCAAAATGGTTTAACAAGCTTACTTTAATCAGTCAGACATATATCATTTACCTTGTTCAGGGAAAAAGTCAGCACCCTGAACTTCAAAGTATACAGGCAGAATTATCAAGACAGAAACAGATCAAGTAGACAGCTTTCCAAACTGTCCAGCCATTACATCCATACCCAGTCAACATCTGGGTTTCCACATCTGGGTTTTTCAAAGCCTGGGGACTCTCAACAACGGCTTCCCAGAATTCAGATCAAATCACAGAACACTTCTCAAAGTGAGTCCCAAAACAAAGCTACACATCAGGGCTTATATAGCCTTCTCCTGGCTCAGAGAATGTAACAACCTTTTTGACCCACTGGCCAATCAAAAAGTATCTACTGAAAAACAAGCCTCCCTCCCCAGGCTTCAGGTGCACTTTAGCCTAGGGGCAGGGAAGATCTTCCAAATTTGCATTCCCATTACACAACATGACCAGGCAAAGGAAGCAAAACAAACAGAAGAATCCAATATTAGACTTCTATTTTGGAGACAAAAAAGAGCAAAGCATGGAACAGGAGGAAAACAGTGAAGTCAGAACTCCTGCACCAAAAGCTTCAAAGGAAAATACGAGCTGGTTACAGGCCATAGAGGACCTTAAGAAGCAGGTAAAAGAAGTGGAGGAAAAATTGGGAAGAGAAATGAGAAAGATGCAAGAAAATTACAAACTAAGAGTCAACAGCCTGACTGAGGAAAATAACACCTTAAAAAACAAACTGACTCAATTGGCAAAAGAGGCTCAAAAAGGCAATGAGGAGAGGAATGCCTTGAAAAGCTGAATTTGCCAGATAGAAAAAGAATCTCAAAAGAAGGCTTCCACCTTCTACAATTCATGTAAAAGGAGACTCTAAACAAACTTTGGAGCTACAGAACCCACAAAATGACACAGAAAAGCTAACCTCCCACTGAGGACAGCCGGGCAGCCCAGCAGGAATAATAAATAATAAAAAAATAATAATAATAAATAATAAAAAGCTCAATCATTCCCTCAGATTTAGATTGGAGCAAAGGGAAGCTAGTGATGTTAAGAGAAATCAAGATGATGTTAAACAGATCCAAACAAATGAAAGAATAGAAGGCAATATGAAATATCTCATGGGAAAAACCACTGACCTGGAAAATAGATCCAGGAGAGATAATTTAAAAATTATTGGACTACCTAAAAGCCATGATCAGGGAAAGAACCTAGAAATCATCCTCCAAGAACTTCTCAATGAAAATTGCCCTGATGTTTTAGAAGCAGAAGGCAAAATAGAGGCTGAAAGAATCCACTGATCACCTCCTGAAAAAGATCCCAAAAAGAAAACTCCCAGGAATAATATAGCCAGGTTCCGGAATTCCCAGATCAAGGAGAGAATATTATGAGCAGCCAGGAAGAAACAATTTGAATACTGCAGAAACACAATGAGGATAACCCAGGATCTGGCAGCTTCTACACTGAGGGATCAAAGGGCCTGGAATAGGATATTCTGGAGGGTAGAGGAACTGGGATTAAAACCAAGAATCACCTACCCAGCAAAACTGAGTATCATCTTTCAGGGGAAAATATGGTTATTCAGTGAAATAGAGGACTTTCAAGCATTCTTAATGAAAAAACCAGAGTTGAATAGAAAATTTGACATCCAGATACAAGAAGCAAGAGAAGCTTGAGAAGGTAAACAGAGAAAAGAAATTATAAGCCACTTATCAAAGTTGAACTATTAACATTCCTACATGGAAAAACAATAATTGTAATTGATACAACTTTTCTCAGTATGAAAATAGTTGAAGGGAATAGAAACATATATATATATATATATATATATATATATATATATATACATATATATACATATGTCTATATCGTAGGGTATACGGGCATATGAATACATGTGTGAATGTGTGTATATATGTTTATAGGTATACATAGATAGAGGGCACAGGAGCAATTTAATAGGAAGGGATGATACTTAAAAGGGGAAATTAAGAGGGGAGAGAGGAATATAATGAGAGGAGATAGAGAGAGAGAGAATGGGGTAAACTCTCATAAAGAAGAGGCAAGGGAAAAGGGTTACAATGGAGGGGAAGAATAGGAAGGCAAAAGGGCATGGGTCAATCTTATTCTCACTGAATTTGGCTCAGGGAGGGAATAAAATACACACTAAATAAGGTATCTCACCCTACAGGAGAGTAGGGGGAAGGGGATGGGAGGGGGGATGATGGAAGGGATGGCAGGCTGAGGGGGGAGGGAAGTTGGAAGCACTCACTTTTGAAAAGGGACAGGATCAAAGTAGAGAATAGAACAAGTGGGAGGTGGGATAGGAGGGAGGGAAATATAGTCAGTCTTTTACAATATATCTACTACCGTGTTTCCCCGATAATAAGACACTGTCCTTATTAAATTTTTTGGACAGAAAAACACCAGAGGGCTTATTTTCAGGGGAGGGCTTATTTTAATGAACATTGACAGCAATTTTAATAAACAGGTAAATGTGAACAAAAAAATATACCTTTATTCAATAAGCAAATCACTGGGGAAGAACAGGATGACGTGCTCACTGCTGCAGCTCTGATTGGATGCAGCTCAGAGTGTGGTGTGCGTTTCATGGGGGGGGACGGTGCATACAGAGGGTACTGTAATGTAGCGTGTAGTGCAGAGGATCACCTTCACTACAGTAGCAATCTCAATAGGGCTTATTTTCGGGGGAGGGCTTATTTTAAAGGAATCTTACACAGTAAGGGGAGGGCTTATTTTCGGGATAGGTCTTATTATCGGGGAAACACGGTATGTTGATGTTTTGCATTAGCTACACATGTACAATCTATACTGAACTGCTTATCTTCCCAGTAAGGGTGGGTGACAAGGGAGGAAGGGAATGAACCTGGAATTCAAAGTTTTAAAATCAAATATTTAAAGTTATATGTACTATTATTAATATTATCTTACATATAATTGGGAAAGAAGATATACAGGCACTGGGGCATAGAGATCCACCATGCCCTACTGGAAAAGTCAAAGGCGGTATGGGAGAAGATATGGTAGACAGCAGATTGGAAGAGGGGATATCCTGTGGAACTACTATTCTGGGGTGGTGGGTAGGGGAAAAATGGGGAGAAAATTTGTAACTCAAAATCTGGCGGAAATGAATGATGTAAATCAGAAGTTAATAAAGCATTTGAAAAATGAAAAAAAAGACATTATTACTAGCAAAATTTGAGTTTGGGTTTTTTTTTTGTTTTTTGCTTTTTGGAGGACTATTGGGGTTAAGTAACTTGCCCAAGGTCACACGGGTAGTTTGTGTGTGTGTGTGTGTGTGTGTGTGTGTGTGTCTGTGTGTGTGTGTGTGCATGTGTGTGTTAAGTGTCTGAAGCTGGATCCAAACTCAGGTCCTCCTGACTCCAGGGCTGGCACTCTACTCACTGCACCATCTAGCCACCCCCAAAATTTGAGTTTTACAAACACCATTGCAAAGAATCATTCTTTGTGACATTTTTTTCTTCTCTTCCTAAATGACCTACAGAAACAGTTCTTTATTTATTAAAAATTCCTTAGGTTCTAAATTCACAGAATTCCATTTGTATGGCCTTAGATCCTGTTATCTATTAACATTGAAGAATCACCAAAGTGTAGGACAGAGAATACATTTATCTTTCCCATTTTAGTTCACTGGCATCACCACCATCATCACCACCACAGACATAGACACTTTCTTTACCTATATAGTCTAGTAGACAGTCTTGGAGATTTGCTTTGCCTAAAAAATTTCTTTATCCTAAAACCAACCTGATGTTGAGTCACCTTGTTCAAATCACTTAACTTCTCTGAGGCCTCAGTTTCTTTAGCTATGTAATCAGGGGACTGGACTAAATAATCTCTAAGATCTCTAGTTTTTGATCCAGAGTTTGAATGAGCTTCTTAAAAGCCTCATTGTATTTAATGAACAAACTGGAGTTTACCTTTCATCACAGGTGTTTTTTAGTAGTGGATCATTTAGTTTGAAATGAAGGACCAGTTTTATGTGATGAAACTCACCTATGGGGTAAAAAACATAATATTTAAGGAAAGAAGATTTGTTGGGGCCCAGGCAGCTTTAGATGTAATTTACGATAAGGGGGGAAATGAAATAGAGATTTTAAATTATTCTTTATAACACAAAGGAATAGAATGATTAAGGTAGCAGTAAGAATTTGCTGACAGTGCTGATGACCCCAATTAGGAGTTCATGGTTACTTTAAACACAAAAAAAGGGGAAAAGCAGGAAAGGAAAAGAGAAGAAAGAAGAGGAGGCAACCCCATAACCTTTCAAAATCAATGATAAATAGAAAATAGATACTGGATGTTTAGAAGATTTATCATTGAGCTCAGAACCTTTCACACTTAGTTCACCTTTGTGAATGTGACAGATCAATGCTGGCTAGAATTTATTATAATCTGATGATGTCATCTTTGGTGTTAAATGAATGGATGATTGGAATTTTTGTCTGGGTCTATAAGAGTAAGCATTTCACACAAGGACAAAAATCTCAGTCATATGTAAAAGTAGATTGGGCTTAATAGAGAGGGTAAGTATTCTGCTGTTACATAGATTGAAGTACACCATTGCCCTTGGATTGCCCTTTAGTGTAAATTAAGGCACAATAATAAACTAACATCTATAAAGTTTCCTATGCTAGGATTTCTGTCATTTCATTAAAGAACTTCCATCAAGAGAATTTCCTCTATAATGAAAATTATCACCTACTTTTCAAGTGTAGTCTCAGAGAGGTATGGGGGACACTGAGAGAAGTGAATTGTTTAAGGTAATGCAACCTGTATATGCCAAAGATGGGACTAGAAAGAATGGAAAGAGACAAGCTTTCCAGCCACCAACAAGGTATTCTTATATTTTTTAAAAGCTCCCTGAATACTAGGAAGATTAAACATGTTCATCCTTTTTTTTCTTTTTCTTTTTTTGCTTTTTGGAGGGGGAAAGGTAGGGCAATTGGGGTTAAGTGACTTGCCCAACGTCACATGGCTAATAAGTGTTGTGTCTGAGGCCAAATTTGAACTCAGTTCCTCCTGACTCCTGAGCCAGTGCTCTATTCCCCGCGCCACCTAGATGCCCCAAAACATGTCATTCTTTTGGACCTAGAAGGGATTTCACCTGTCTTCTTGTCCTACTCTTGTTTTACTGATGAGGAAACAGAAAGAGAAAGGAGGAAAACCTACCCAATGTCACAAAAGATAGTAAATTTCAGTGCTGAGATTTGAACCCAGATTCCTTTGACTCTAACTCCAGTGTTCTTTCCATTGTATTGGGCTGCCTGTTATGATAGATGGTGATGTTTCTTTTTCTGAAAAGCTCCACAGAACTGAATCTTGGATTTAGAGTCAGGAGAAACTTGGGTTTGATACACTGATACATCTAAAATGTATTAATTGTATTACCACATTAATAATCCACCTCTGCAAGGCTCAGTTTTCTTACCCATAAAATGGATATATCGATGATATCTTTCTTACTGGAATGTTGTAAGAATGACATGAGATCATGGATATAAAATGCTTTGTAAACCTTGATATCTAAATTTCAGATCTTAGTTTTTGTATTAAATCATTTTTAAGGTTTTAATGACACCTTTTTCCAGGCATATATATATATATATATATATATATATATATATATATATATCCATTATCCTCTACCCAGTAAGCTTTCCCTTGTAACAAAGAGAAAAAATAGTCAAGCAAAACCAATCAACTACTGACCATCTCTCATAGCATGTACAACATTCCACACCTGTAGTCTCCCACCTCTCCAGCAAAAGAAGGGAGATTCACGTTTCTTCTATTCCCTAGACCCAAACGTCATTTTGTTTTATTTTATTTTATTGTTCTTTACTCATATTGTTATAATGTGCTAGTGTTTTCCTGATTCTACTCAGTACATTTTGCAAATCTTCCCATACTTCTCTGATCCCTCATATCTGCCAATCTTATGGTTCAGTTATATTCTGTTATATTTACATACCATAATTTGTTAAGCTATTCCTTAGTCAATGGGTACCTAGCTTGTTTTCAAAGGTTGCCAAAAATCAAAGCTGTTATTATTAAAGGACTCCCCGTTACTAAACCTGACACCAATTCACCTCACTCCAATAGAATGGGAGAAACTATTCATTGAACTAGAGAGGGAGGCAAAGACAACACTTACAGATGCAGTCATGGCATGATACATTTAGAGTTTGAAGAATTTAGATTTAGATTAGGAAACTACTGCAGAAATCGAATGGTTGAGTAATGAAGGCTTCAACCAACCAGGGTGGTTGTGGTGAGAGTGGAGAGAAGACCCACAGGAGAGATGTTGTAGAGATAAAACCAATGTGACTTGGCAAGGGATTGGATCTAGGCCATTAGTGAGAGGGAAGAGTCAAAGATAACTACTATATTGTGAGCTTGGCTTACTGGAAAAATGCTGGTACTCTCTAAAGAAATAAAGATGCTCAAAAGGTAGGTTTGGGGAGAAGGTAGTCAATTCAGTTTTGGACATGTTGAATTAGAGGCACCCAAGGGACATCCAATTAGAAATGCAAGTCTGGGGCTTAGAACAGAGAAGGGCATATAGATATGCAAGCCATCTGTACAGAGACAATAGTTGACCACATGGGAGACAATGATATCACTGAGATAAAACATGGATGAAGAAAAGAAGGTGGGTTTAAGACCAAGATCAAGACCAAGGGTACAATCACATATAAGGGACAAGGTATGGATAGTGATTCTGAAAAGAAGATTGAGGATTTGTTAGCTAATAGGGGGAGAACCAAGACAGTATGCTGTCACCAAAACCCAGGGAGGAGAGAATGTTCAGAAAGAGGGCCAAAGGTATCAAATGCTGCAGCCAAGTCAAAGGATGAGAACTGAGAAAAGACCATTGACTTTAGCAGTAAGAGATCATTGGTGACCTTGAAGAGAACAGTTTCAATTGAGCGGGGGATGAAATAGTGGAAGCAAGAAGCATACAGGTTTTCCCTCTGTGAGCTGGAATATAGTGTGGGGGGATGTCAGCTTATAAGGAGGCTTCTGGTGGCAGGCCACATGGACTCATATACGCTGTTACCCTTGCCACTAATACACATGCTTCTCATCACTCCCTGTCCTGTGCTATTTAATATTTGCATTAATAACTTGAATAAGGCATAGATGACATGCTTAGCAAATTTTTAGGTGACTCAAAAAGTAGGAGAATTATCTAATACATAGGATGTCAAAGCCAAAAGTTTCATTAGCAAGCACATTGGACTAAATATGATGAAATTAATTAGGGAAAAATAGTCATACACCTGGATCTTGAAAAATCAGCTTCCCAAATATAAGATGGGGTATACACTATAAACAAAAGTTAAAATTGGGAAAGATTTGGCAGTTTTAATAGAATGTATGCTCAGTAGGAGTCCACTCAATATGACACAGCACCCAAGAAAACTAATGTGATTAATGGAGCATAATCCAAGACAAATGAGGTGAAGCCCTGCTGTATTCTGATACATTCACACCAAATATGGATTATTATGTTCCATTCTGAATGCCCCATCTTATGAATGATACTGATAATCTGGAGAGTATATCCAAGGGAGGGAAAACCAGGATGGTTCAAAGGCCTTGAGATCAAACCTTATGAAGACTGACTGAAGGAACTGGAAATGTTGAAGCTAAAGAAGAGAAGGCTTGAGGGAGAAGTGATAGAGGGCTGAAGCTATCTGAAAAGTTGTCATCTGAGTGAGGGATTAGACTTCTTCTGCTTAGCCCTAGAATTCAGAACTTGAAGGAATGCATGGAAGTTGCTAAGAGGTAAATTTAAGCTTTATATAAGAGAAAAATCTTCTTGACAATTTAAACTCTCCAAACATAGAACGAGCTAAGGCATAGAATGAGAAAGAGACAGAGAGACAGACAGAGACACAGAGAGAAAAACAGAACAAAACAAAGTGAGAAGGAGAGAGATAGAGACAGACAAAGAGGGGGAAGGTGGAGATTGACAAGCAGAGATGGATAGATAGATATAGCTAGAAAGACAAAAAGATAAGAAGGAAGGAAGGAAGGGAGAGAGGAAGGAAGGAAGGGAGGTTGTGGTGAGAGTGGAGAGAAGAGGAAGAAGGAAAGAGGAGGAGGAGGAGGAGGAGGAGGAGGAGGAGGAGAAGAAGAAGAAGAAGAAGAAGAAGAAGAAGAAGAAGAAGAAGAAGAAGAAGAAGAAGAAGAAGAAGAAGAA
>NW_027186473.1:57564354-57570730 GCF_028583685.1 Petaurus breviceps papuanus
CCTATCAATGGTCATCCACCCCAATAATTAAAATCATCCTCCCCTTTTCTACCTCACAGTACCTACCTACCACGAAAGTAAAAAATAAAATAAAATTCCATCAGAAATGGTTGTGGATTATTGGCATAAAATTAATGGAAGCTGTAGGTAATCCCCTATATTCTAGAGACCAAATCCTCTCATTGGGGAATGAAAGGGCACTATCTCTTCCCAGGTATTTGAATGTTTTGTGTTTTAATAATGATTTTGGCAGACCTGTTTTTGCAATGTTAGTACTTTTATAAAAACCTCAATAACCATAAAAGCATTGAGGAATGAACGGGATGCCTTTGGATTATCATTGTTCTGGTGGGTTAATCAGAGGTTTAATTGGGCTTCATGATATCATAATTCACTTTGTATCCTAATTAGAATAAATAGAGTCTTATGAGTCTCTAAGTAAAATCATATCAAAATAAAACATATAATAGCCAGAAATTTGGCTCTGAGAATAAATCACTCTGTTGAATGTTTCTTGTGATGCTTTGTTAGAAGCATTTGACTTGGTTTCTGTCTGCATATAGAATACAAGTTCTATGATTGGTATTTTCTCATCATTCAGTCTTTCTAGTAAAGGAATACAGGAAAAGCCCAAGTCCTTTCATATCTGAGTATCAAATGTCAAATATTTATGTAGTCAGAAAATCTATATTAAAGTTCCAGCTCTAACACTTGCTAACTCTGTGAGTATGAGTAAATCACAGCTTCAGTTCCTTCATGAATAAAAGAGAATAGAGAATTCTCTCCTGGGTTGTGGTGAGGGAAGCTTTCTAAAATGTGTATAAAGAGTACTAGTTATTATTACCATCAATGTGATCACCTCTTTCTGCCTCACTTTCATTATTCATCTTTCATCTCATTCTTCTCATCTTTTTAATGCAATTTAGATGTTAATTATCCTGAGATAAGCAGTTATCTGGTTATTATTTTTATATTTAATGCTCCACATATTATTATACAGATAGATAAAATAGTTGCTTTTATGTTTGAAATAAATATTGGGGCATATTGTTATTGTTGTTGTTATCTCATAACTTTTTGTGGTATTCAAATTTAAACAGTCTGAGGACAGGTTACCATCCTGTTATTACTCATTTATTTTTAATATTCTGAGGACTATTAGATCAGTGGATAAAATGAATGCTTTTTGCAACTAAGAATATTAAAATGTAAGCCTGGCTTTTTAAAAATTATTGGTATTGGGGAGGCTAGGTGGTGCAGTGAATAGAGCACTGGCCCTGGAGTCAGAAGGACCTGAGTTCAAATCTGGCCTCAGACACTTAACACTCTAGCCATGTGACTTCGGGCAAGTCACTTAACCCCAATTTCCCTGCCTTCGCCTCTCCAAAAAGCAAAAAAAAAAAATGTTAGTATTGTATTTTTTCCAATTGCATATAATAACAAACATTCATTCTTTTAATGTTGAGTTCAAAATTTTCTCCCTCCCCCTCACTAAAATGGTGAGCAATTTGATCTGTTATATATGTGCAATCATGTAAAACAGATTTGCTTATTAGTCATGTCATGAGAGAAGAAACAGAACAAAAGGGAAAAAGCTCAAAAAAATTTAAAGAAAGTGAAAATAGTGTACTTTGATCTGCGTTCAGGCTATATCAGTTCTTTCTCTGAATGTGGATAGCATTTTGCATCATGAGTTTTTTGGAATTGTCTTGGATCATTCTGTTGCTGAGAAGAGCTAAGTTATTCAGAGTTGATCATCACATAATGCTGTTGTTAATGTGTATAATGTTCCCCTCATTTTGCTTATTTCACTTTGCATCAGTACATGTAAGTCTTTCCAGGTTTTTCTGAAATCATCCTGCTTGTCATTTTTCATAGCATAATAGTATTCCATCATGATCATAATTCCCCAATTGATGGTCATCCTCTCAATTTCCAATGCTTTGCCACAACAAAAAGAGTTGTTATAAATATTTTTGTACATATAGGTCCCTTTGCCTTTTTTATGATCTCTTTGGGATACAGACCTAGTAGTGGTATTTTCGGATCAATGGGTATACACAGTTTGATTGCCCTTCAGGCATAGTTCCAAATTGTTCTCCAGAATGCTTGTATCAGTTTACAACTCCACCAACAGTGTATTAGTGTTCCATTTTTTTTTCACATGTGGAAGAGAGAGCTCAACACTATGTGTGCCAAAGTAGAATCAGTCATGGGGGAAAAACTCCATAGAAACACAAGTGAAGTAAAGGGAAGCTTCTCCTTCATTTCTATAACCTTTTCCCCAGAGTTCCCCTTCCCTTGGTATACTTTGGGGACCTGTCTCTTATCTGGTTCATTTTCCTCCACAAAGGTAGAACCTGGAAGTCACTCCCTTTTTGGCAGCACAAGATCTATTTAAAATAACTAAAAATCACAAAGTGTTAGACATAGAACATGTTTACTTCCACAGTAAAAGAAAATGAAAGGATTCTTATCCATGCCCATAAAGAGTCCAAAAATGCTCTTTTTCCCTTTTCCCCATCCCAAAGACCATTACTCACAATGGCCCCTCTTTGGAAATGAAAGATCAATGACAACAAAAACAACCACTGTGGGCAAGTTTCTAGAAAGGGAGGGGATGTCAAGATTGGTTCCACCCTCCTCATAACGTTGGTCCTGGCAGGTATCCACTACTCCACTGTCACTCTCCTTCAATACCAGCATATATCAGGGGTCCTTCTTATTGTGGTCACTGCCTTCTACTTCCGGAAGTTGGTGCTGGTTACTTTCAGAGTCTAGTTTTCTCAAATATCATCATTTGGTTATTCAGTCATAACCAACTCTGTGACTCCATGAGCTTTGTCCATAAGATTTTCTTTGCAAAGATACTAGAGTGGTTTGCCATTTCCTTCTCCAGTAGATTAAGGCAAACAGAGAGTAAATGACTTGCCCATGGACACATAGCTAGTAAGTGTCTCAGCCCAGATTTGAACTCAGTTCTTTCTAACTCCAGGTCCAGTGCTCTATTCACTGAGTCACCTAGCTGCCTCCCTAACCTGAATGCTATTCTGGAACCCAGAAAATTCAAAAGAAAAGGAAGGCCTCCCAAGTGTTGGGAAGCTTCTGTCTGGGGCATCCATAGGAGAATATGGGTAGAAGTCACAAGATGAAAAGGCATGGGTAGGAAACTAATTTCAAGACTGAGCTATAATTGGCTGCCCATGACATGGCTCCAAGCTCCTCTTGATTCCCCTCTGGGACTGTACATCCTTTTGCATTTTCCCACCTTGTTTTTCTCCCTGTGTTGAATACGACCTCACTTGCCAAGGAAAATGATAATTCTTCAGCTGCCTGGTTGAATGAGTTGAAGAACAAAGGGAAAGAAGACCAAAAATGAGTTTCCTGGCATTTTGAAGTGAATTTAGAACAGAAAAACTAAGTAAGATGACTAGTTGCTTAAAAGAAATGTCAGCACGTTTCCTGATGAGGCTACTTTTCCTTCCTGAGAGAAATGAAATAATCAGGGATCTTCACTTTGGTCTGTTGGAGAAACTGTCAAAGACATAATTCCTAATAAACTTTAGGCAACCCAAGCCACCAGGAAACTCCTTTCTAGAGAGACACAAACCCCCTCTCCATAGACCAAATAATTGAGGTTGGTATGATTCCAAAGTTTGTAGGTCTCCTGAGCAGGATAGGCTGTTATCCTATTCAATATGAATATGAGAACTTAACATTTTCTTCTGGGTCCTCAGACCATCAGTCTTATCTACTAAGCCTGTGGTAGGATGGAAATGGCCTCTCTCCAGATTTACATCCCAAACAGGCTATATACAGGTGATGGTTCAACCTACAGAGACTTGGTAATCAATTATGCCATTACATTCCTTCCAGTTCTGTTTGCATTTCTTGATGTATCATTATTAGCATGTGATTACTTTAGAAATCTTTCCTGGATGCTTTCAAATCTTTGTCACATTAAGAATTCTTTTTTCCCTGTAGAAGCTATGAAGCACATTCCTTCTACATTACTTCTTTTGTATCCTGATGATCCAGATGTTCTGGAAGATACCTTTTTGACCATTTCCCATCTCATGGGTGGCTTAAATGACCACATTGAAGTGGTTGTCAAAACTGGAGCTGTTGTACAAGTGGTGAAAATCTCTGACACATTGCCAATAGTGACTCTTTCCTTAAGAATTATAGGAAAAGTCATCATTTTTACAGATAAGCAAACTCAATTAATAACCTGAGGAGCGAAACCAAAAGACTTGCTGTCTTTCCTTGCTTGTTTATTTACCCCTAAACCAACATCCAGAGGGAGACTGCATGGACCATGTCAAACATTATGGTTAGCTGTCCTGACCAAATATAGCAAGTTATGAATCATGAACTAGTTCTATACCTGGTTAGAACTCTGTTAAAGGAGGACTTTAAATAACAGAAAGCTATATGGATTGCCACAAATGACACAAGTGGGGCAAACAATGCAACTGACTGTGTATATTGTCCAAAATAGCATTCTGATATCTTTAATCAACTTTTATCTGCAAAAGAGAGCAAAATTGACCTGGTTATTCTGGAAGCAATTTTTTTCATTTAATTTGTTTCTTTTTAGTTTTCAACATTCATTTCCACAAGATTTTGAGTTACAAGTTTTCTCCCCATATTTCCTCAAACCCCACCCCAAAACAGCTATCCTACTGAATATCCCTTCCCCAATCTGCTCTTTCTTATACCCTCCCCCATTCCTCCTCTGTCTTTCTAGTAGGGCAGGTTGGATTTCTATACCCTGGTGCCTGTATATCTTATTTCCCAGTTGCATATAAAATTTTTTTTTAACATTTGTTTTTAAAACTTTGATTTCCAGATTCTGTCTCTTCTTCCCTCATCACCCACACTTACTGGGAAGATAAGTGATTCATTATAGATTGTACATGTGTAGTTATGCAAAACGTTTCTATAGTAGATATATTGTGAAAGACTAACTATATTTCCCTCCATCCTATCCCGCCCCCCACTTATTCTATTTTCTACTTTGACCCTGTCCCTTTTCAAAAGTGTGTGTTTCTAACTACCCTCTCCCCATCTGCCTTCCCTTCTGTCATCTCCCCTCTTATCCCCTTCCTCCCTACTTTCCTGTAGGGTAAGATTCCTAATTGAGTGTGTATGTTATTCCCTCCTTAAGCCAAATTCAGTGAGAGTAAGGTTGACCCATTCCCTTCAGCTTTCCTGTTCTTCCCCTCCATTGTAACAGTTTTCTCTTGCCTCTTTTATAGGAGATAATTTACCCTATTCCATCCCTCCCTATCTCCTTCTCTCATTATATTCCTCTCTCACCTCTTAATTTTATTTTTTTAGATATTATCCCTACCTATTAAACTGATCCTGTGCCCTCTGCCTATGTATACACATACAGATATATATATATACACTCACATATGTATTTATACACACATACACCCTCTGATATAAACATATGTGTATGTATACATATATATATACATATATATTTCCTTCAATTATCCTCATACTAAGAAAAGTCTCATGAGTTACAATTGTTGTTTTTCCATGTAGGAATGTAAATAGTTCAACTTTAATAAGTTCCTTATGATTTCCTTTTCCTGTTTACCTTCTCATGCTTCTCTTGCTTCTTGTATTTGAAATTCAAATTTTCTGTTCATGCAATTTCTTTTTTTAATAACTTTTTAGTGATATATTCTGTTTCTCACAACATTATAGTTATTCCAAGTATTCACCCCTCCCCTACTCCCCTGCTAAAGAACCATCACACACAACAAACAGTATTTTTTTCAGAGAGAAAAAAAATCAACACAATTGATCAACATTATATTGAAAAACTCTGAAAACATGTGCAACGTGTAACACTTGTGGACCTACATGAAAGGGGTCTGTAGAAGATATATTAACTACTTCTACCCTTTTACATTTGTTTACAATGTCTCTGTGCCCTGATACATGGTCAGTTTTTGCAAAAGTTCCATGTAGTGCTGAGAAATATGTATAATCTTTTGCTATCCTATTTAGAAGGCACTATAAGTCTTTAACTCTAATTTCTTCAGCAATTTGTTCAGTTCCATATTTTCCCTTTTCCTTATCTTTCTGTTGTTGTTAAGTCATTTTCAGTCATGCCCAACTCTATGAAAACCCATTTGGAGTTTTCTTGGCAAAGGTATTGGAATAGTTTGCCATTTTCTTCTCTAACTTATTTTACAGATGAGAAAACTAAGACAAATAGGGTTAAATGACTTGCCCAGGGTCACACAGCTAGTAAATGTCTGAAACTAGAGTTGAAACCAGGTCTTCCTGACTCTAGACCTGGTGCTCCATCCACTGCACCACCTAGCTGCTCCCACCTTTTTTTTTTTTTTTG
>NW_027186473.1:57570830-57574470 GCF_028583685.1 Petaurus breviceps papuanus
TTTTTTTTTTTGGAGGGCAGTTGGGGTTAAGTGACTTACCCAAGGTCACATGGCTAGTTTTTGTGTTAAGTGTCTGAGGCCAGATTTGCCCCCACCTTTTTTGTCAGATTTATCCAAAAGTGGGAGAGGGATATTGAAGTCTCCTATCCCTCTTATGTTACTGACTTTTATACATTTGGATGCCAAAGCATTTGGAGCATTTATTACTGATAATAGTTTATAGTTCCTCTCAATATAATATGGTCTCCTATTTATCACTTTTTATTTTTTTAATGTTTATTTTTTTTGCTTTGTCAGATAGCATAATTGAAGCTCTTACTTTTTTTGGACTCCCTTGATGCAGAGTAAATTTTTTTCCTCACCCCTTCAGTTTTATTTTTGTATATGTCTGTTTTTCAAAATGTGTTTCTCATAAGCAACAAATCCAATCTGTTGCTCTTTTTTCATTGTATTGGTTTCTTTAAGCCTTTCACATTCAATGTAATGAGTTAGGTTTATCTTTTCCTCTGTCTCTAATACATTTTTTCAAGCTTTGATTTTATCCCTCTTCTTCTATAAACACAGCATCATCTTCCTTCAGTTACTTTACCTTAATCCTTTTTCAAGTGTCTCTGTTCCTACTGTCTCTCTTCCCCTTGCCCCTGACCCCCATTTCTGGTTTGTTACTCCCTTTCCTTTGGAGTCTTGTTTGTTAGTTCCCTTTTTTCTTCTGCTTTTATCTGATTATATAATTCTTCACCCCTTTTATTCTTCTCAGTAAGTCAAGTAGATTCCCCTTTCCTCTCCTCTCCTTCAACTAGTTCTGTTCATTGGTTTTTAATTTTCATTTTTAATATCCCTTTCCAAAAAGGATATCTTTTCATTGTCCACCCTCTTTCTCTGTCTACTTTAGACCTTTATTATCTGATTCATAACTCTTATAATTATCTGGTTTCTCTCCTTTCTCTGTATTCCTTGTGCAACATTTTCAACTTATCCATTCCAGGCTTCCATCTATAGGCAGTGTCCGCCACTTCTTTGCAGAACTGGCCCCATGGATTTCCCCTCTATATTGTATCTCACTCCCAGAACAATGCCAATTATTAGGGGCAGCTAGGTGGTACAGTGAATAGAGCATGGGCCCTAGAGTCAGGAGGGCCTGAGTTCAAATCTGGCCTCAGACACTTGACACTTACTAACCATTTGATCTTGGGCAAGTCACTTATCCTCAACTGTCTTGCTTCTCAAAAATAAAAAAAACAATGCCAATTATTGCAGGTGTCAGAGAGAACATTGCCTCATGACAGCATCCTTCCCCCACCATGTCCCTATTTATGTAACCTACCAGTGATCTATACCCTCCCTTCTTTACCTTATACCATCC
Organism: Petaurus breviceps papuanus; assembly: GCF_028583685.1. NCBI lineage: Eukaryota > Metazoa > Chordata > Mammalia > Diprotodontia > Petauridae > Petaurus > Petaurus breviceps. The sequence goes on from NW_027186473.1 coordinate 57,572,194, forward strand.
CTCCCACTTACCTCCAGATCTCCCCCCTGGGTCCATGCCCTCCCACTCCTTCAGGTGCCAGTTGTCTCCAGGAGTTCCAACTGCCCCCACCAATATAGTATGAGTAGACTTTGTGAGCCTCAAATCCCCGAGGCTATGCCCAGCACAACGTAGGTCCCTGTTTCTTTCCATAGGAGTGTTCCTCAGTAGAACCCCCTCCCACCACCAAAGCAGGGCCTCCTTTCCCCCCTTTTCAGTCCTCCCTCTCCCCCTCCTCATCAACTCTCCTCTAGGCTCTTCTCTTCCTGAGACCACAGGGGTCACCTTTCCCTTATTTCTAGCCTTATGGGTGTTAGGTAGTACACTAAGATTGCTTTAATCGGTACCTTATTTTATAACTTTGCAACTTCATAACTTTGAAACTCTTCACAAAAACCCTTCACTTGGATGCCAAAATGTTTACAAGGTCAATCTTTTTCTTAGAAAGTACTCTCAAATATTTAAATACATGCTTTCTTTATTACATTTTTATAAGTTATTATGCAATTTCTAATTCCCTATAGGAAAATGAAAAAAACAGTAACTTTAAAATATAATAGAAAATTATATATGGTTAAGCTTTTTATAAAAAAAAATCTACAATGACCAGTTTTTAATTAGATCCTTCTTCATTACCTTTGGAATTCTTGATTCTTAAGTTTGAGAATGAGATAGGCATCAGTACTAGGTCATAGTTGGCAGTAGCACCATTGAAAAAGGGTGGGAACTTGAGGAAAATCCAATTTAAAATACACTAAATAGCCACGACCAGTTTGGCTGCACAGTGATGAATTCTTCTAGTCTGAACAGCTCTCAAAGACCATCTACTCAAGAGGGGCATGGCCTGCATTAGTCAAAGGGTTTCAAATGAAATCACTGATCCTTAAAGCTTTGAATTATAAATGTCCTTCCATTATTCTTTGAAAAAAAATTTAGCAACACTTGTTTCTCTAATTTTTACCTTTCTGTTTTCAGATTTTGCTAAAATAGGGAATATTATTTGTTATTATTATTGGAAGAATTTTTACATACCAGTGTGTTGCCATTTCAGAATTCTACCTTCATTCTCACCTTTATTTTATTTCTTCTATGGATCTGTAATTTCCCTGATGTGCGAATTAGCTCCAGTCTTTCATATGACAATAACCTCATAATCTCTCATCCTGTGATAATTTGGTTCATGAGTAGAGGGAAGCATTTCTTTAGTTCTCTTGATATCACATGGATTCTCTATTATGGTTAGTTTTTATTTACATTTTTATAATTCATAAGAATTTAGGGTTTAACCTGATGTGAGGTACAGAATTCTCATGTTGAGAGACACCCGAGTATAATGAAAACAGTAGTTCTAGAGTCAGAGAAACTGGGTTCAAATTCTGCCTTTGACTCTTAATAATTGTTTGACTTTAGACAAGTCACTTAATCTTTCAGGGCTTGACAGTTTCCAGAGCTATAAAATGAGCAGGCTGAATTAAAGTATCTCTGAAGTGCCTTCTACCTCTGGGTCTCTTGGATCCTGAGATCCTGGAGGGCAGTGAGCATGTCTTTCATTAGCAACTAACATTGTAAGTACACAATATGAAAAATCAAGCTTATCACTTAATATTGTGAATTTGAACTCATAGGATTGACATGATTTAAACTGATGCAAACAATGATATAATAATAGGGAAACAGGTGAAAGGGGAATGGAAAAGTAAGGGGAGGTAGGCACAGAGGGGGAGGGAGAGAATGGAACAGAATCACAAATCTCATACACTTTTGTTATATTTCTTGATTAATAAACCAAAATTATTTCATTCTTAAGAAAATATCTCCCTTTAGATTCAAAGAGAAAATGTAAAGGACCTAATGTCTTTTGTTTTTAAATCATTCAAGTCTTAGGGAAAGTGTACATCTGCATTGGATTTGCTTTAAATGAAAGAAAACTCCAGGGTAGACTTGTCACTGGCCAAAGAGTGAGAAAGTGGGCTTTAGAAAGAAATTAAAAATAAAAGAATGAAGGAAGAAGATGAAGAAGAAAGAAGAGGAAAAGAAGAAGGGAGAGGAGAGGAAAGAGAAAGAAAGAAAGAAAGAAAGAAAGAAAGAAAGAAAGAAAGAAAGAAAGAAAGAAAGAAAGAAAGAAAGAAAGAAAGAAAGAAAGAAAGAAAGAAAGAGAAAGAAAGAAAGAAGAGGAAGAAAGAGAGGAAGGAAGAAAGGGAGGAAGAAAGGGAGGAAGGAAGGAAGGAAGGAAGGAAGGAAGGAAGGAAGGAAGGAAGG
>NW_027186473.1:57574480-57596984 GCF_028583685.1 Petaurus breviceps papuanus
AGGAAGGAAGGAAGGAAGGAAGGAAGGAAGGAAGGAAGGAAGGAAGGAAGGAAGGAAGGAAGGAAGGAAGAAAAAGTGCAACAAGTATCACAGATTGTAAAGATAAGCATCTCAAATGAATTTAGATATTATAACCAATATTTATTAAAACATACACTAGTGTAGGCTAAAGCCATCATTTGAGATTTAAAAGGTTCTTTCTCTATAAACATGTTAGAAACTAATGATTTGGGACTCTAGCTTTTTAGAGCAATGTATTCTGATCTGTAGACAGTTGTGAGCTTATACTGCTGACCTGATTTCAGACATGAACTCACCATTCACTACCAACCCCCTAAGACAGCAGAAAGGTTACCCATTAAATTCTGCAATTTATTGCACTAATTTACAATCCTTTCAAGTCTGGGCAGGGGATGGGCTGCTCTGGTTTTATAGAAGGACCTTTTTGTCCCTTGTTGGGGACTTTTCCAGAACCTTAACAATCGACTCTAATAGAATCTTATGAATAAAACTAATGAAAACATAAAGAAATGAACTTTGCAGCTTAAGCACACAGTAGCTTATTGTTCAATTTCTCAAGAATAGAAATACCTCCTCCAACAAGGTACCATGGTCCAACCAGTAACACAAGGGCTTCCATAGAGAAGGTGCTCAGGGTCAGAAGGAGGCTTAATGTTTCTGAACAGAGACCTCAGTTAGGTAATAATTCAAGGAGGAAAACAAAAGCTTTTTCAAATAATGAACTTATTTGGCTAATCGGATTGTGCTTTAAAAAAAAGACAAATAAGGGGAAAAGCAACCCATTTTTATTTGAACCAATTCGGTTTAATTCAACAAATATTCATTAAGTACATGCAAGTCATTGGGTTAGCCTCTAGGAAGGACAAATTCAAATATGAGTAAGATACAGATGCTGCTCTCAAGAATCTTACAGTCTGGGGGTGGCTGGTGGCACAGTGAATAGAGCACTGGACCTGGAATTAGGAGGACCTGAGTTCAAATCTGGTCTCAGACACTTAACTAGCCATGTGACCTTGGGTAAGTCATTTAACTGAAATTGCCCTGCCTTCCCTCCTTCAAAAAGAAAACAAAAAGAAACTTACAGTCTGAGAGAGAAAGAGCACAACAAATAATTATATACCAAGTAGAAGTGTGAATTCCATAAAAATATACCAACAAAGCATTGAGTGTTCGTTCACACAGTAGGGAGGAATCTCTTCTTTTGGCTGAGAAGTCAAGAACATTACAGGATCAGAGAGTTAGACCTGATAGGTATTTTCAGTCTCATCTAATTCATCCCCCCTCATTCCAAAAATTTTATAGGGGAGAAAAGGAAGCCAGAGAGATTAAGTGACTTGCTTAAAGTCACACAGGTAGTAAATCATAGAGCTGTAATTTGTACCCAGGTCCTGTTGTACCAATGAAGGAAGTAGTATTTGAGCTAGACCTTGAAGAAGGGACAAGACTTGAAATGATAGTATGATTTCAGGTAAATGGAAAGAGTTCCCCAGCTTTCGCAATAGCAAATACTAATTGCCTATTGTAACTGGGTTGAGAAGGCCAGGGAGTTGGTTCAGAAAGTAGAAAATAGGGAGAGGAAAGGAAGGAAGGAAAGAAGAATTTATTAAGAACCGTCTTTGTGCCAGACCCCATGATAAGTGCTTTACAGATATCATTTCATTTGATCATCATAACAACTCTAAGAGACAAGTGCTATTATTATCATCTCTGTTCTACCATTGAGGAAACAGGCAGACAGAGGTTAAATGACTTGCCCAGGATCACAAAGCTAATAACTGTCTGAGATGAGATTTGACATCAGATCTTTCTGACTCAAGGTCTAGCCCTCTATCCACTATATCTGTAGCTGCCTTTAAAGGAAGAATGCCTATAAAGGAAATATACAAATAGTCCAAAAATTAAGCTACAACCAAATGCTTCAACTCACCAAACCTTTTACTAAAGTCATAAACAGAGTTCCAATTAGAGAAGAGAGGTCTTAGCTCCTTTCTCTGCCTGGGTCCCATTAATCCTCTGATGGAGAAGGCAAAGATCAATGAAATGGGTAAGACAGAACAGAAGTGGGGGAAGGGAAACAAAAGGCTGAGATAATTCACATAATAAATAAGCATCCCAGAAGTAACCTAAAGTGGACTGTACTACCTCTAATTTCAATTTGAGGCTAATGAGGGAATACCAGCTAAGTGAATTCACACAATTATTAACAGAAAATTTGTACCTGGGCCTTAAAAAGCAATGACACTGAGAATAGCTAGTTCTGCTACTTGTGCTGCCTTAGGGGATTCATTTTGCTGTCACTGGCTTCAGTATCCTCATCTACAAAATTAAGGGAATGTACTGGAGCAAGGGTCTTAACCTGGGGTCCATGGATAGATTTCAGGGGGTCTGTGAACTTGGATGGGAAAATTTACATCTTTATTTCAATGTAATTAGTTTCCTTTTAACCCTGTGTATTTTATATTATGCATTCAAAAGTATTCTGAGAAGGGATCACTGAGTCTCCCCAGACTGCTGGAGACAAGGACGTGGCACCAAAAAGGTTAAGAACCCCCAGACTAGAAGGTTCTTTCCACTCTAAATCCATGACTATCTAAAGTCCTTGATTCAGTCCTGGTATTCTAAGATTTTCAAACTCAAGGGTTTTTATACTGCTTCTAGCTACCTGAATTATTATTGACTTTTAAAATACACTTGAGAATGGAGTCCTAAGAAGAGTAATATAGTTAGGAGCTTTAGGACTGGTAATGTTGGAACCTTACTCTCATGCGGGTTGAAGAAGAAATGTGTACATCTGGAGAAGTCTTGTGAACTTCTAGAGAGTGTTAAAAACAAACTGTAAACTAAGATGGTATACATCAGTTAGGAAATAGTTGAACAAGTTATGCACATATGAATGTAATGGAATACAATTGAGCTGTAAGAAATGAAGATGATTTCAGAGACATCTGGGAAGATTTGTATGAATTGATGCTGGATGAAGTGAACAGAATCGGAAGAGTAATTTATATTGTAACATCAACATTCTGAAAGTCTAAAAGAACACTGAAAAACACAATAACCATGATTCCAGTGGAGAGATGATGTAGAGTGCTTGCCACCACAAGAAAGAGAGGTGATGGACTATTAGCTCATGCAGAATTAGACACAGTTTTGGGTGTGTCCAATGTGTCCATTTGTTTTAACTATATTGTTACAACGGTTTTCTGTTTCTTTTTTTTTCTTTTTACCAGTAAAAATGGGAGAGGAGGAAAAATGGGAACTAAAAAAATACTTGATAATTGTAAAAAGAAAAATTTTAAACGATTGTTTAAAAAAGGAAAGAAAATAATGTCCTTAAATAACTTGCCCCAACATTGTGGCTTTTGAAATTGTCCAAAAAGAAGCTTTGTGGAGAATTCAAGTTCTTGCCATGTAAATTTGGGAGGTCAACTGGAAGTGAATAGAATATGGGTCCCTTTTTGACTCATAACACCATTAGGCAGGTTGCATAAGTAGCATCATCCCTATTTTATGGATAAGAAAACAAAGGCTTAAAAATGATAAATAATAATCAAATAATAGTGTACATTTCCATAGAACTTCAAGGTTTTAAAAATGCTAGTCTATTGAAAATCCTAAAGATTAGAATTGGTATCTTGAAATTAATCCATTATATTATCATGATCTAGTGAATTAGAATAGAAGATTGACCTCCAGAATAAACAGCATGTCATACTGGGAGATTTCTTTCCTTGGCTAACCCTGTTTGAAGTTTCTTTAGATCTTAAGCAATGATGTCACTGCAATTTATCTATAGTTCACTGGATGATAAATGCAAGCAGCAATGAAATAGCAGAATTAGATTTGTGGCAATTATGTTTATGTAAACACAAGAAAACAATAAATAAAGGCAGTGACATAGGTTTAAAGTCCTAGCATGGATACTTCCAAGCAAAAACTTGCATATTAAAACTGTCATATCTTCCTCTAGGTGAGGAGGGGTTGGGTTGAAGTAAGGAGCAGACATCTAGAGAATTCTGATAAGGAATTCTCTTTTTTAAATTAATTAAGTAATTATTTTTTAGTTTACAACATTCATGAAATTCCACAAGTTTTTGAGTTCCAAATTTTTTCCCCTCTCTCTACTCTTCCCCCTTCCCAAAATAGCACGCACATCAAACATATTTTCACATTACTCATGTTGCAAAGAAGAATTATAACCAAGGAAGAAGAAACAAAACAAAACAAAAAAGCAAATAGTATGCTACAATCTGCATTCACACTCCATAATTCTTTCTCTGGATATAGATAGCATTTTCCATCATTCATCTTTTAGAGTTGTCTTAGAAGTTTGCATCATTGAGAAGAGCCAAGTCTATCAAAGTTAGTCATCACACAATGTGACTGTATCTGTGTACAATGTTCTACTGGTTCTGCTCCCCTCACTCAGTAACAGTTGATATAAATCTTTCCAGGTTTTTCTGAAGTCCACCTTCTCATAATTTCTTATAGCACAACAGCATTCCATTACATTCATATACAACACAACTTGTTCAGTCATTCTGCAATTGATGGACATCACCTCAATTTCCAGTTCTTTGCACCACAAAAGAGCTGCTATAAACATTTTTTGTACGTGTAGGTCCTTTTCCCATTTCTATGATCTCTTTGGGATACAGCCCTGGAAGAGGTATTGCTGGGTCAAAGGGTATGTACATTTCTATAACCCTTTGGTCATAGTTCTAAATTGGTCTCCAAAATGTGGTTGGACCAGTTCACAACTCCACCAACAATGCGTTAGAGTTCCAGTTTTCCCATATCTTCCCCAGCATTTATAATTTTCCTGTTTTGTCATGTTAGCCTGACAAGTGTGATATGGTACCAAAGAGATGTTTTGATTTGCATTTCTCTAATCAATAGTGATTTAGAGCATTTTTTCATGTGACTATAGGCATCTTTAATTTCTTCCTCTGAAAACTGCCTGCTCATATCCTTTGACCATTCATCAATTGAGGAATAACTTGTATTCTTTTTTTTTTCTTTAAAGCAATCAGGGTTAAGTAACTTGCTCAAGGTTACATGGCCAGTTATTTCTGGGTGTGGTGTTAAGTATCTGAGCCCAGATTTGATCACCAGGTCATCCCGACACTGGAGCCGGTGCTCTTACTCCCTGAGCCACCTGGCCACCCCTTGACTTGTATTCTTATAAATTTGATTCAGTTCTCTATATATTTTAGAAATGAGACCTTTATCAGAGACACTGGTTATAAAAAAATTCTTTCCCAGTTTTCTGCTTCCCTCCTAATCTTGGTTGCATTGACTTTGTACAAAACCTTTTCAATTTAATGTAATCGAAATTATGCATTTTGCATTTTATAATGTTCTCTATCTTTTGTTTGGTCATAAATTCTTCTGTTCTCCATAAATCTAACAGGTAAACTATTCCTTGCTCTCCCACATTGCTTATAGTATCAGTCTTTACATCTAAGTTGTGAACCCACTTTGACTTTATTTTGTTATATAGAGTAAGATATTGGTCTATGCCTAATTTCTGCATCTGATAAGGAATTTTTAAGGCAACTAGTTGGTACATTAGATCCAGCATTAGGTTAGCAGGACTCAAGTTCATATCTGGCTTCAGATACTTAGTTGCTATGTGACCCTTTGTAGGTCACTTAAAAAAAAACCCTTCATTTACTTTAGTTTCCTGATCTATAAAATGGGAATAATAATTGTACCTTTCTCCCAGGGTTGTGAGATCATAATTCTAAAGCACTTAGATTAGTATAGTGCCTGGCATGTAGTAAATGCTATATAAATGTGAACATTTAATAATTAATAACTGAATAATTAGTTATTATGACTGAAAGATTGAAACCAGGCCCATGCCTGATCTTCTGACAAAAGCAAAGCCCTGGGTGATACTCTGCAAAATCAAGAAACAACAACAATAATAAAGCACACTTATAATTCACTTTAAGGTGCACAAAGAGCATTAACTTTGTAACAAGCCTAAGATATAGGTAGCATGAGCATTATTACTCCCATTTCATGGATGAGGAAACTGAGACTCAGTTTCCTCAATGAATTGTAGCTCCTCCTGCAAGTTTCCAAGGACTCACATCTTTTCCTGAGGGGATAGAATTGATGGTAGTTGCTGAGTGGAGGTTTGGGAATGAGAGAATGAAATTTGTAGCCAGTAGATGGGCAGAGAGAAAGAGAGGAAAAAGATTGTTCAAGTGAGAGGAGAGTCCACTACAAGCATTCTGGGCAGCAGAACCAGAACAGCAATGGAAAGCAGCAATCAAAGTCATAGCAGACTTTCCACCACTGGCAAGCAAATGAGGACATCTGTTATGGGAATGAGAATCTGAAGATCTTCCCTGCCACTTGGCCCTTTGATAGGCTTAAGTGACTCAGAACCTTCCTGGATTTGAGAATATACTCTGCCCCCTAATAGGCTGAATGTGCTCCCCTGAAGCCTGTAGAGGGAGGCTTGTTTTTCAGGAACACCCACACCTTGTCACTTTGTGATTGGACAGTGGGTCATGAGGGTTGTGATGGTCTCTGACCCAGGAGAAGGCTATATATACTCTGATGTGAGGTTTTGCTCCGGTGCTCACTTTGGGAAGAGTTGTGTGATTTGGCCACATGATAATCCTGGTAACCATTGAGCCCCCCAGCTTTGAAAACCCAGATATTGGTGCTTTCCTCTCTGGTAACTAACTAGGTATGGATGTAATAGTCAGACAGTGGGAAGCCCTGTCTTCTGATCTGTCTCTCTGTCTGCTTGTAACTTCTGTTTGTATTCTCTGATGTTTGATTGATTAAAGTAAGATTGTTTACCCATTTTGAGTTGCTTTCCTTTAAAAAAAAAAACAGATCTAAGAACCTGTGCTAGCAACCATCCTGGGTATGCTAGGATGCTTGCCTCTACAACATCTCACTTACTCTTCTCCCTCCCTTCTATCTGAGAAGGGAGGATTTTTTCCCTCCCTAGAGCTTTCTTAGGCATCTGGGTAGTGCAATGGATAGAGGGCTGGGCCTGAAGCCAAGAAGACTCATCTTTCTGGGTTCAAATCCTCTCTCAGACATTCCTAGCTGTGTGACCTCGGACAAGTCACTTAACCCTGTTTGTGTTAGTTCCTTATCTATAAAATGAACTGGAGAAGGAAATGGCAAAGCACTCCAGTATCTTTACCAAGAAAACCCCAAATGGAGTCCTGAAGGGTCAGACATGACTGAAAAAACTACTGGATCTTTACTAGCATCTTTCCATGTATAATAATGTGTCTCACTTTTTTGTGGCTAAAGGTATTTAGGTGGGGGTAGCTAGGTGACAAAATAGAGCACTAATCCTGAAGTCACAAAGACCTGAGTTCAAGTCCAGCCTCAGATACTTGCTAACTGGATTGACTCTGGGCAAATCACTTAACTTCTGTCTGCCTCCATTTCCTCAACTGAAAAATGAAGATAATAATAGCATCTACCAATTCTGGTTGTTGTGAGGGTCAAATGAGGCATTTAAGTTGTACTTGGTATATAATAAGTACTTAGTAAATGCTTTTTCTGTTCCCTTTTTCAGTACCCTTTAGCTGGGGTACCACTGTGTCTTTCCAGGAAGGGCAAAGGACCTTAGCTTATGATTTGCAAAAGCCTCTCCAGTTCTGTTCCCTCAGTATCTCAACTATGAGACAGAAAAAGAACAGAGGTTAAGCCTTCACTTTAGAGAGACTCACTCTACCTTTTTTTTTTTTTAAAGCAATTGGGGTTAAGTAACCTGCTCAAGGTTACAAGGCCAGTTATTTCTGGGTGGGGTGCTGAGTATCTGAGCACAGATTTGATCCAGGTCATCCTGACACTGGAGCCGGTGCTCTTACTCGCTGAGCCACCTGGCCGCCCCTAAGCAATTGGGGTTAAGTAACTTGCTCAAGGTTACACAGCCAGGTGTTTCTGGGTGGGTGCTAAGTGTCTGAGCCCAGGATTCGATCTCCAGGTCTTCTCAACACTGGAGCTGGTGCTCTTACTCACTGTGCTACCTGCCCGCCCCACAGAGACTCACTCTACCTTATAGTGACTATGTAAGATATTTCCCAAATCTCCATCTTTGTAGGCTTACCATAGCTAGGCAATGACCATTTGCCCAATAATCACCAAAAAGCTCCAGGGTTCAGGGTTCTCTTGCTTTTATTTATAAACTTTAAGGTTCTCACAAATGACTGTTTGGGGGAAAGGTATAGAGGCAATCTCTGACCTGGGGACAAGTTCATTGTCTCAGCTAGCCTTTTCATATGCAAATGAATGACTCACAGCCTTAGTCTTGTATGTGGTATACAATGATCTACTCACATTTGAAGATAAGATCACCCTCTACAAAATGCAAAGGCAGTCTCTGTGGAATGCACCCTTACATAATGTTCTTGCTCTGTCTGGTCAGACTGAATAGCAAAGTATGAGAAGTATTGTCCCTGTTTTACAGATTTGAAAGTTATATCACAGAAAGAGCTGGGGACTGACTCAAGGTCACACAGCTCATCAAAAGTTGATCACGGTCTCAAACTTACATCTAGAGGCGGCCAGATAGCACAGCGAGTAAGAGCACCAGCTCCAGTGTCAGGATCACCTGGGGATCAAATCCGGGCTCAGACATTGAGCACCCACCCAGAAACACCTGGCCGTGTAACCTTGAGCAAGTTACTTAACCCCAACTGCTTAGGGGTGGCCAGGTGGCTCAGTGAGTAAGAGCACTGGCTCCAGTGTTGGGATGACCTGGGGATCAAATCTGGGCTCAGATACTCAGCACCACACCCAGAAATAATTGGCCGTGTAACCTTGAGCAAGTTACTTAACCTTGATTGCTTTAAAAAAAAAAAAAACTTACATCTAAATCAAATGTCATTTCCATTCTGCTGATCTGCCTTGACCCTCCAAGGTCACACAGCTAAGAGAGAAGTTTTAGAGGCTGATATTTTTATGTTCCTTTCTCTTCTAATACTAGAATATTCTTTGGACATATAAAAATTGATTTTTATTCCTTGGGGGCGATGGAGTCTCTTCTGCGCCTCTGGAATTTCATGGGAGCAGATATTCTGCCTCCTTTGCAGAGATGTATTCACTGTCTTCCTTATCTTTCCATACCTCCTTTCTTACATTCCAGGACCAATCCCTTCACTTCCTCCAAGGAACAGTATACAGTTTCCTCTCAGGTATCTCCTACCTGCTTCTGTTACTGCCAAAGCAGTTGTTTCAGACCAAGAGCCACAGAAGTCCTTTTTTTTTTTCCTTTAAAGGTTGTCCTGACAGTTTGTCTTAGTTTTTAAAATTTCTGTCATACTATGCACAAAAGCATTCTCTCCATTTTCTGATTTGGGTTCATTTTCTGTGCTTCTGTTTAGGTAATTTTTTTTTTCATTCTCCTCTTCTTCCTCCTTCTGTTTTGTTTGAACCTTTGATTTTATCAGTATAAGTAATTCAGTTGTGGAAATTGCTTCACTGAAATAGTAGGCAACTCATCTATATGCTAACCTTGACTTTATTTTTTATATAATTATCTAACTAGATCAAGAGAGTCAATCCATTAATTACTTTTGATAAAGTACTTAGTCCCATACCTTTATCAGGGGAGAACACATCTTGAGTTAAGTTCAACCAGAGATGTGAACAAAGCATGGCCAAGGCCTGGATTTCTCCAATGAATAAAAGATAATTCAATCTAAGGAATTTCCACTGGATTCAACAGGAAGCCTGTTCAGGTTGATTGAGGCTCTTGGTCTTGGCTTGCAGATTGTATAAAACCATCATGCTAGTTTGGAATATACATTTGAGTTTATGTCAGCTTGATGGTAGAAACTGGTCCAGTCAAGCTCTTGAGGAGGAATCACTTTGGGAGAGAGAAGAATGCATCTCCCCCTCCCTTTTGCTGACCAGGGCAGAATCTTTTGAAATTCAGAGTACAGTGGATTTTGAGCTTCCTATTAGCCTCTTAGTACTAGCTAGCCCCTGTCTCATGACAGCAATAGCTTATGGCAGTATCTGGCTGACTAAAGGGATGTTCAGTTGATGGTAATGGTACATCAATGGGGGCTAGAGAGCTATTGTATTTGAAATGCATGCCCTAGCTCACTGGGAGTCACCCTGGAATCCTGAGGGGCTGTAGTAGTGGCCAGCTAGAGCCCCAGCCTGCCAGTGTGAGTAAGAAAAATAACTCCAAGAGCTGTGCAATACTTATTTATGCACATGCTATTGTTAAGTCATTTCAGTTGGGGTTTTCTTTCTTTTTTTTTTTTGGAGGGGGGAGGGCAGGGCAATTGGGGTTAAGTGACTTGCCCGAGGTCATATGGCTAGTAAGTGTTAAGTATCTGAGACCAGATTTGAACTCAGGTCCTCTTGACTCCAAGGCCGGTGCCCTATTCACTGTACCACATAGCCACCCCTGTTAGGGTTTTCTTGACAAAGATACCGGAATGGTTTGCTCCCCCCCCCCCCAAGAATAATGTAGGTTTCTTGAGAGCAGGGATTATTTCATTTTTGTGCTTTATTTCTAAGGTCTGGCACAATGTGTGGGACATAGTAGGCCCTTCATAAGTGGTTATTGATTTTTGATTTAGAGAATCGCTTGGGGCATTGAAAGGTTCAGGATTTTGCCCATGGTTACCTCACTTGTGTCGAAGACAGGATAGGAAACCATTTCTTCCTGAGTGCAAGGCCAGCCTCCTCTATCAACTTTGCCATGTTGCCTCTTTTCAACTTACTTGTTTTAGGTTTTAGTGTAGCTTTTAATAAGCCATGCTTTCTTTTTTGCAATCTGTTCTGCAAAATCTAGCCATCGGCATCCCACATATTGAAAATAGTATCACCTCAAATCCATTTTGCCCTACTAGAAAGTTAGGGGGGGATGGGGAAGGATATGTGAGAGCAGATTAGTGGAAGGGGTATTCAGTAGGCTCAATATGTTGTGGTGGGAAGTAGGGGAAAGACAAGGAGGAAATTTGTAACTTAAAGTCTTGTGGAAATGAATGTTGAAAACTAAAAATAAATAAAAGATAAATTATGAAAATAGTATCACCTCCAATCCAACAAACATGTACAAAGATTCAATTTAAAACTTCACATGCCCTTGGGAAGCTGACACTGAACTGGGCTGTACAACATATATATGTGCTAATTTGAGGAGGGGTGGAGGGATCCAAAGGCTGTCTCTGGAATTAATTAGGAAAAGAAATGAAACTGCATGTTGGCAAATGTTTTCCTTATTGTTTATGCTGGGTTTTTTTTATTTCCTTCTTTTCTTTCTAGAATGAAAGTTTCTTGACTGTGATTGATTCCCCTGGGTTAGCAAAGGCTTGAGTTCAAATTCTGCCTCAGATACCTACTAGCTGTGCAACCCTGGGGAAATCACTTAACTTCTTTGTGTTTCAGTTTCTGTATCTGGTAATAATAACATGTACCTCCCAGGGTTGTTGTGGGGATTAAATGAAATAACATGTATAGCACTTGGCAAACCTTAAAACACCAAATAAATACTATTATTGTCATTGTTCTTGTTACTAAAAGCTAGGTAATACAGTGAATAGAGTGCTAGGTCTGGAGTCAGAAAGACCTGAGTCCAACTTTGGCATAGGACACTTACTAGTATGACCTTGGGCAAGTCATTTAACCTCTGTTTGTCTCAGTTTCCTCATCTTTAAAGTGGGGGCACACCTACCTCCAGGGGTTGTTGTGATGCTCAAATGAAATAGTAATTGTTAAATGCTTAGTACAGTTCCCAGCAAGCACATAGTGAGCATTAAATAAATATTAACAGGGAGGCTAGGTGGTGCAGTGAATAGAGCACAGGCCCTGGAGTCAGGAGGACCTGAGTTCAAATCCAGCCTCAGACACGTAATACTTACTAGCTGTGTGACCTTGGGCAAATCACCTAACCCCAATTGCCCTGCCTCCCCCCCTGCAAACAAAAACAAAAATAAATAAATATTAACTATTAACAAAAATAATACAAATCTGGCCTCAGACACTTAACACTTACTAGCTGTGTGACCTTGGGCAAGTCCCTTAACCTCAATTGACCTCTTTTCCCCCCTCCAAAAAGACAAACAAAACAAACAAAAAAAATAATTGGTTGGGTTCAATGAGTTGAGACAACCTCAGCCTCCAAAGCCATTCCCAGCTAACCTCTGTCCTAAGAAGAGAAGGTATCTATCATCTCTAAGATCCTACCACCTGAGAATAGAATACAGGCAGGGCTTGCACTCCTGGAGTGATTTGGGGCAACTCATCCATGTCACTGCCTGCAATATCATGTAAAGAAATCTGTTATTGGTACACAAACGGTTGCCTTTATACTTTCTTTTATGATTAGAAGAATGTCTTGTACAGAGACACATTGAAAACCTTGAAGAAATGGTCTGAATAAGCATTTGCCACATAATCTCAATCTAGCAACTCTGTAAAGGATGAGATGAGAAGGTCTGAAGAGCAAGATGCTTAAAGATAGTTCTGAACAAGAACACACATAGCCTCAAAAAAACCCTGTGGTTGCAATGGACATTTGACAGCTTGTCCCAACCCTCATGTGCCTTCACTGTTTTCTGATCTTAGTATCCCATCTTTTATGTGTTGTGGATGTCATGGCAACTGAGAAAAAATTGGTTTAAAAAAACCCCAACTGAAGAGTGTTAGGAATTGAGGAGTCTTTGACTTAAACAGAAACAAAAAGAGAAAGGGCTTCTGAACGGGCATTTCATTTTTATGTTAAAAAAAAAACAAGAATAATATGTTCATCATTGAGTCTGTGGCATGTCCAGTTGAGATCTCTAATAGACAATTAGAGGGACCAAATGTCAGTAGAGAGGTTGTTGTTGGTCAGTCATTTCAGTCCTATCCAACTCTTCATGACCCCATTTAGAATTTTCTTATCAAAGATACTGGAGTGGTTTGCCATTTCCTTCTCCAGCTCATTTTACAGATGAAGAAACTGAGGCCAACAGAGTTAAGTGACTTGCCCAGGATCATACAGCCAGTAAATGTCTGAGTCCAGATTTGAACTCAGGAAGATGAGTTCTCCTGACCCCAAATCTGGCCCTGTGTCTTTTGTATCACTAAATGCCCACGGACTTGGCCCTCTATCTATTGCACCAGTTAGGTGGTGCCTCTTCTGCCCAGAATAGAGGTTAGGGATGCATAAATAGATCCAAAAATCATTTGCATAAAGATGATAATCTAATCCATGGGAATTGGTGACACTTCCAAGAAAAATAGCATAGAGCTCCAAATGTATGATATTACAGTACAAATCCAACATTTCCCTTAATAACTGTGCATGACTTTGGGTCTGTCACTTTAATCTTTCTGTATCTCAGTTTCCTTATCTGTAAAAATCCATTGTAATAGATGATCTCTAAGGTCCTTTCCAGATGTCAAGGTCTCTGAATCTATGAGAACACAACTTCCACTGATCTTGACCAAACCTTCAGAGACTCAGCTACTGATAATACTGCAAGTTCCAGGGGGAATTCCAGTTTCATAGTGCCAGACTTCAGTAGCACTCAGACTTCA
The DNA here is from genome assembly GCF_028583685.1 of Petaurus breviceps papuanus. NCBI lineage: Eukaryota > Metazoa > Chordata > Mammalia > Diprotodontia > Petauridae > Petaurus > Petaurus breviceps. The sequence continues at coordinate 57,588,035 of NW_027186473.1, forward strand.
GTCAGAAGAAATATTATTCTACTAAGTACCAGAAGCAATTGACCTATAAAACATCTTCCCAATAATAGTGGGGGTGGGGGGAAGGTAGTGGGAAGAACCGGTGGGTGGTAAAGAAGAAAAGGAAGTGAAAGTTTGCTTATAAATATAGTATTTTCTTTCTTTAAAAAAAACCAAGTTTGTATTGTTATGTTTTGTTTGTAAATTATTGCCTTGCCCCTCCCCCTCCCAATAAGGCATAACATAAAACAAAAAGTTTTTTTTGAAAGAGAGGAAAAAATCAGCAAAACTGATGAACATATTAAATAATAGTAATAATAATAATAATAAATCTAACAAGTCATACAATATTACACACCCATGGACCTCTGTAGCAGCAAGCACCCCAAGCGCGTCCTCAGGGTTTGCTGCCCATACAGGTTCTTGGATCTGCTTTGATAAAGGAAAGCAACTCAAAATGGGTTAACAAGCTTACTTTAATCAGTCAGACATATATCGTTTACCTTGTTCAGGGGAAAAAGGTCAGCACCCCGAACTTCAAAGCATACAGGCAGAATTATCAAGACAGAAACAGATCAAGTAGACAGATCAAATCACAGAACACTTCTCAAAGTGAGCCCCCAAAACAAAGCCTCACATCAGGGCTTATATAGCCTTCTCTTGGCTCAGAGAATGTAACAACCTTATTGACCCACTGGCCAATCAAAAAGTATCTACTGAAAAACAAGCCTCCCTCCCCAGGCTTCAGGTGCACTTTCGCCTAGGGGCAGGGAATATCTTTCAAATTTGCATTCCCATTACAACCTCCCACCTCTGCAAAGGAGTAGAGGGGAAGTTACATTCCCATATCTCTTCTTTGAGGCCAAACTTGTTCATTGTAATTTTGCAACATTCATTTTCAATTTTTTTGTGGTTGTTATTCTTTCCATTTACATTGTTATAGTCATTGTGTATATAAACCCAACTGATAAACAATCTGGGTGAAGAGCAAGCCTACACTGCTTCGTGCTTTCTCCCTGTGAACCTTGATTTTAGATTGGTGCAGAGAATGCTGACTCAGCCTTCTGTCACTGCACAAGGACTAGAGCTAGTATAAGAATTTTGAAAAAGAAATATTTTTTTTCCTGTTTCAAGAGATAAATATACATCTTTAGAATCTCTTCAGGGAGATAATTGTGGAGAGAGAGAGAAAAGCCTTTGGAAAGTAGGAGACATGGAGAGGAGCTGGTATCTCAACATGTTCCTGATTCCCAGTTTCCCTTCTTAGAGAGTTTGGAAATTTTCTCTTTGAGGAAGATGGGGCTTCTTGGGGGGTTGAGCTGAGATATATCACTCCCTGTAGGACAGTTTATTCTCTCTGTGTATTATCTAACACATTCTGCATACATCATTTCTCTGGTTTCTGTTTTCCATCTGCTTAGATAAATGTGTTTATGAGCTATTTAATATTCATAATAGTATTTTGTGTAACTAGAAATTGGCATGGAATCAAATCCATAAGTAGAAATTTGAGATTACCATTACCCTTTTTAAAAAGTGTAAGAAAGCACTTAAATCTGAAAATAATCATGCCCCTAGACCAGCAATACTTAAGGGGGCAGGCATATGCCTATTCATATTATCCATATGCATATGTATATACATATATAATACACATATAATTTTATATATGTGCGTGTATCAGAGAAGAACAGAGAAGAGAGCATTGGGACCTCTTCCCTTGCTCCTTTCAGGGCAAGAATCAAAGTTTCTCTTGGTGAGAGATAGGTAAAATTCTAGAGATATCCATCCTTGCCACCTCTTGATCAATTTTTTTTTTCAGTTCACCAGCATTTTTTTTACTTTTGAAAAAAATGTATTTATTTATTTATTTTTAGTTTTCAACATTCACTTCCATAAGTTTTAAATTTTCTCCCCCTCCCTCCCCAAGAATCTTAATCATATTTATAAAATTCATGTGGATATACACACCTTATATGTATTTTGTGTTCTCGGCTTTGCTTATTTTATTTTGTATTTTTTTAAATAAGTCTTCACATACTTTTCTACATTCATAGTCTCTTATGGCACAGTAATATTTCATTACTCTTGTATACCACAATTTGTTTCACCATTCCTCCATCAAAAGGCATCTGCCTTGTTTCTAGTTCCTTTCAAATCCAAGTGCTGCTATTAATATTTTGATATATATATTGGGCTTTTATTTTTATCAATGACCTCCTTGGGATATATGCCTAACAGGAGAATCTCTGGGTCAAAGAGTATGTACAACTTGTCCACTTTGTTTGCATAATTCCAAATTGCTTTCCACAATGGTTGCATCAATTCACAGCAACAACAATGCATTAGTGTGCCTAACATGCCACACTTGCCCTTCAACATTGACTATTGTTTTTTGTCATCATTGCCAATGTGCTGGTTGTGACTATGGTCAATTCTTAGCAGGATTGGCCATCGTTAAGAGCAAAAATCCAAAAGATTACAGGAGATTTTTATTTTTTATTTTTTGCTAAAGGAGTTTAGGGGAGGGGAGAGAAAACTGAAAAAGTCACATAAAGGCATTGTGAAGGGAGTTCATTGAGTGAAAGTGAGAAAGTTTAGTAGTACATGAAAGAGAATTATTCTACAAAGGAACCAGAAAGTCATGTAAAAGAAATATAAATGAAGAAGACAAACAAAGGAATAGGAGAAGAAAGATATGAGTTGAGAGTCTAGGAAAAGAACGTTCAAAGGAACGGGAATGCCTACACTAAAGGGAAGTGTGTGGGAAGTGTTCATGAACATATTTTACAAATCTTCATATTCATTTGCCCAAAAGGCAAATGAATAGAAATAGAAGATTGGTCTGAGAGTCAGGTAGACCTGGGTTTACTATCTGCCTCTGACACATACTGGCTAAATGACATTGGGTCACATCAATTTAACCCTTGCTGCCCCTAGGCTGCCACATACAAATTGCACCTAACATAGAGGAGAGCATAAAAAATAGTTACTGATTTTTTATCTTTAAAAAATGTTGTGTCAAAGGGCTGGGGTGGGTCTGACTTGGGTTGTCACTCCTTGCCCTATACCTATTTGCTTCAAGTTCATTCATTGAGAAGCCTGACCCCTTGTTAGGAGAAGCCCCAACTCTGCCAGCCCAAGTACACTGCTATTTTTTTGGTCTGGTCTAAGTTTTCCCGAAGATGGGGGAAGTAACAAAGAGTACTCGGATTACAATAAGAAATAGGTATGCGTTGTATTATTAATGCATAGGAAACAATGCTAAAACCGAGAGATTTGTAGCACACCTTAAGATGTTTAGAACAGAATTCACTAATGTAACTACTATCTTTTGGGAAGCTGCTTGTTAAACTTCATAGGAACATAAAAAGTTTTTGTGAGATTACTAATTTACCATTGTACATTTCATGCCAATCAATTCCCCTAGAAGCCTACTGGTGAAATGGGCCAGGCTTGGCCCCTTTGCTGGCAGCAGCCACTCTTTCTGATGCAGATGCCTCCTCAGCTTCTTCAGCTTCTGCAACCACAGCTAGTCCTGTGGACATTACTGCCACCCCTTGAATAGCTTTTGAAACTCTTGAGATCATGTGCTAAAAAATAGGAAACAGAGGCAATCATAGCCAGGGGCACCTGGTACAAGATCATTAGTTGGCATGTAGTAGCAGAGTCGGCATTATATTGGGGTCCAGTATTCTCTTTTTCCACTCTTTGCTAGGATGCCACATTATCACTTGGAAAGCTGCAGCCCAAAGAAAGCAAAATGGAAACAATGTCTCTTTTATATATTAATAAGGCTCTCTTCCCACCTGCTTCTATCACAGGAGGTGGGCAGGGTAGAAACAAGAAAGGAACCACTCAGGCACCCTCAAGTCATCCTAGAATGACAAATCCTTTCTAGTATTGAGCTACCAGATGGCCAGGAGCAGCCCGGAAGTTTGTCATCACGAAAGACCCAAGTGATGAATCGCCTTGACTTCGGAGACCCCAGAAGTTTCCAGGGGAATTCTGGTGCATGCTTTGTACAAAACCATGTTACATACAGATGAGTGGCTGCTTTGCTCAGGGAAGGGGAGCTTCTTAGCTCCCTACACTACTGGAATTAAAAGTCTAGGTCAAAGAAGAACATTAGCCATAGACTGGGTATAAAAAACTGGATTCCTTTCTTTTTTGTGTGTGAGGGAGAGAGAGAGAGAGAGAGAGAGAGAGAGAGAGAGAGAGAGAGAGAGATGACATCTGTGAAGTACTTTTTAAATGTCAGGTACAGTGATAAGTGTTGGTCTTTGTCCTTAAAGAGCTTGTATTCTAATTGGAGAAGACAATATACAGCAGGGAGCTGGAAAGGGTGAGGGGGAAAGTTTGTAGAGCAGCATAGTGTAGATATGATCAGGAAATGTGGTGGAGTCCTGCACCCCAGCAAGATAAGGCAAAGTATGGGAGACTCAGTGGACAGATATGGTTCTGAAGGGGAGGAGATAGAGATGATGCCTAGTCTGATTGAATAATTTCTCAATAGCTTCCTCAATTTTCAGTGGATAGATTTCTAGACCTAGAGGTAGGAAGATCTCAGGTACTAGTTGTGTGATCCTGGACAAGTCACTTAACCTTTGCCTGTCTCAGTTTCCTCATTTATAAAAATAAGGATATCAAGATAATGTAATAGCATTTATCTCCCAGAGTAGTTGTGAGGATAAAATAAAATAATATTTGAAAAGCATTTTGCAAACTGTAAAATAAATTATTAATTTAAGGTACAGCAAAGGGGAAAATAGTTTTTAAAAATGTAAAATACAGTCCAAGATTAAGAAATAAAAGGTGTCAAAGTCTTATAGAGAAACCCTATGTCAATATAATGTAGTGAAAACGATTTGGTGTTGGATGTAGAAGTTACCAATCAGCATTACAAAAAGCAATATCAACTATGTACAAATAGACAGGAAACACAGGGTCAGTGATGTGGGAATAATTTGATTCAACAGTATATAGTTAGATAATTGATTAGTGGCATCAAAGGTCACATTTGTATAGCAATTACAATGATTCCAATGCATCTGTTGACACATAAGCATGTCTTTTTAGTGACAAAATATTTCCAGTAATTCTATATGGCTGCAAATCATAAAACACCCCAGTTTTTGAATAATTATAATTATATGTGATCCACAGGGATGCATCATGAGAGTAAATCACTTATAGTATATTATCAACAATGTCTCTCCTGCTAGAAATGTTATAATACAGATCATCAATATATTATTGGAAAAGGAAAGGTAGTTATTTAGTAAGGAGGAGTACCCTGATCTGAGCTACTGGCTTCTAAGAATTCCCATGGTCTAGCATAAGGATCATATTCATAGTAGACTTGTTTGCATAGATTTTTAAAAATCATATACAGAAATACAGAGAACTTAGAAGTCTCTTGATGCCCCCAAGCAATCCTGACTGCTTCATATAGTCCTCTGCCCTGGGAGTGTTCTGAACCAGGGATGCAATAACCAGTGGTAGGAATCTACTCCAGATTGATTGAGATTTCTATTACAGTTGTAGGACCACCTTGAGGTGGAAGATTTGGGCTTAAATAGGGTCTTTCTCTTTTTAAAAAATTATTTATTTTTAGTTTTCAACATTTTTCACAAGATTTTGAGTTTTAAATTTTCTACCTGTCCTTCCTCTCTCCCCTACCCTAGACAGCATGCAATATGATATGGACTCTACTTATACATTCATATGAAACATATTTTCACATTAGTCATGATGTAAAGAAGAGTTAGAACTAATGGGAGGAACCACAAGAAAGAAGAAACAAAACAACAGAAGAAAAGGAGAGTAAATAGTATGCTTCCATTTGCATTCAGATTACACAGTTCTTTCTCTGAATGTGGATAGCATTTTCCATCATGAGTCTTCTGGAATTTGTCTTAGATCCTTGCATTTCTGAGAAGAGCTACGTCTATCAGAGTCAGTCATTGCACACTGTGACTGTTGCTATATACAATGTTCCCCTTGTTCTACTCACTTAACTCAGCATCAGTTCATATATGTCTTTCCAGGTTTTTCCAAAGTCCACCTGCTCATCATTTCTTATAGCACAATAGTATTCCATTACATTTCCCAACTGAGGTGCATCCCTTCAATTTCCAACTCTTTGCCACCACAAAAAAGAGCTACTATTAACATTTTTCATACATGTTGGTCCTTTTCCCAGTTTTATAATCTCTTTGGGATGAAGATCTAGGTGGTATTGCTGGATCAAAGGATATGAAGAGTTTTATATCTCTTTAGACATAGTTCCAAATTGCTCTCCTCAATGGTGGTATCAGTTCACAACTCCACCAACAATGCATTAGTGTTCCAATTTTTCCCACATCTCCAACATTTATCATTTTTCTGTTTTGTCATGTTAGCCAATCTGATAGCTGTGATATAGTGCCTCAGGGTCATTTTGATTTGCATTAAACAGGGTCTCTTAGCAAAGAATCACATGCAAAGGGGACTTGATCAAGATTAACCTATGCCTTTCCCACTGACTATTTTCCCCATTCTGGGATCAAGTAATGGAAATATTCCTAAACCTGAATAACATGTGCAAGTCTAGGAAAAAATGTAATTGGTCCTTACTTAGACCTGTTTCCACAACACTGGGATGGATAGCCTGAGTGTCATACTGATATAAATAGACCATCAAAATACCTAACATATTGGACAAAACCAGTATTGAGAATGTATGGAAGGAACATGGACAAAATCCAGGCAGGACAAGAAGGTGTAAATAGAATGAAGTCTTTCCTAATGGCAGGATCATGCATCCATCTTAGCTATGAGCTTGTGACTAGATCTCACAAAATGAGTAAACAGAAGAGGGCCAGGAAGACAGATTCAAAATTCCATGGGAAGGCAAGAAAGTTGCATTCCTTTGCCAATCAAAATTTCTCTCTGTGTACATTATGGTTTGCTAGTAGCTTTGAGCCTTTATCAGGACACAAGCCATTGACTCATTACAATGGTATGGAAATATTGATATGCAATGGAAAGAGGTAATGTGTTATAATGAATAGCACCCCAGGCAACTTGATAAGGCTATAAATTGCAAAGAAAGTATCATTCTATAGGAGTAAATTCCTCACCAGGACTTTCCAGTATGAAAAATCCCTCTGTTGATATAGATCAGCAGCTTGTCTAAAATGTATAGTTTTAGAGAGTTGTCTTGAACCACTGAGGGGCTAATCAAGCTACTCACACAGCCAATATATTTTAGTGGAAGCACATAAATCTAGGTCTTCCTGTCTCTCCAGCTGACCCTCTACCTACTGGATAGCTATTTCTCCAGATGACTATTATTATTGCTTTTATTTACTATAATCAATCACTTTGTATATTTTTTCTCATGGTTCTTTTTTTTTACTTTTCATAATTTTATGTAGTTCACCCCAAGTTATTCTAATTTCTTTGTATTTTGTAATTCTTTCTACCTTATGGTACCAGTATATTCCTAAGAGAAGTTTGGCATAGTGGATAAAGAGTTGGTCTCAGGGTCAGGAAGACCTGGCTTTGTGGGTGCTAATATATACAGGCTGTGTGATCCTGGAAAAGTCACTTGCCTTGGTTTCCTCTACTGTAAAATGGGGATAATAATAGCATCTATCTCCCGGGTTTTTGTATCAGATGAGATAATATTTGTAAAAAGTGCTCAGCACAGTGTTAGGAGCATAGTAAAAGTTTAAGAACTACTTGTTTCCTTCTTTCCTTCCTACAGAAGTGACCTTGCTCCATCAGGTCAGAAGAAAGGAGGCCCTGGGAAAGCAGTGTTGAAGAGATGGGGCTATCTGAGAGTAGTGGGCAGGGCCAGGTGAGGGAGCAGGGGCAGATTGCCACACCACCATGCAGAGGTCTGGCAGAGAAAGCTGAGGAGAGGAGACCCTGTCAAGGCAAAGGAAGCTAAGCTCATCCTCCATAGTTTGACTATTCTTGGATAAGTAACTCCTTCCTGTTTACTGCTCTAGTCTCCCATTGCACTTAGCACCCCATCCCCAATATTATATCTTGGTTTTGTGACAGAATATGAGGACCAGCCTAGGTAAATTCAGAGAAGCTCAGCACTGGAGGGTGTGGCTACAAGATGAAGGTTGTGTTATGTGTATGTGATTGTGTGTGAAATCAAAGATAGTTGAACTATTAACATAAGAAGGGAATTGGAAAATTCAGATGGGGGAAAAGGTTTAGTCACTTTAATAAACCTCTAGCACAAGCTCATAGTAAGATATAAAACTCTTCATCATGGTGGGGGATACAGGGAGGGAAACTCCTAAGTGACCCATCCAGGGTATTTTCATTATAACAGAGAGTGCCTAAATCCCAAAGAAAGGCTATTTGATGAAGGCTAAGGTCTGTGTAGCCCAGAGTAATTTGTCTCTGTGACTAGGTATTGGTTCCTTCGTTGTAATTGTATCTCCAGTGCCTAACACACTACTTGGTACATAATAGTTATTTAATAAGTGCTTGTTAATTGATTGTTTTATGGCACCCTGCAAGTCATATCACAGTGGCAACTTTCTATTATACTTTAAGAAGTATCTTCTGAATTTAAAATATACCCAGAATGTCTTCCAAATGTGAGTGACTGACCCACTTCTGGCCAATGGGATCAGGTCCCATTTTTTCTAATAACTCTTTAATCAATCAACAATCAACTAATCAATCAATGAACATTTATTAAGCACCTACTATGTACCAGGTACTATATCTCCAGGCTTGGGGGATAGAAAGACAAAAGTAAAAACAATTCTTGCCCTTCAAGAAGCTTACAGTGTAGGGTGGAGCTTACAAACAACATGTGTATGTTTCTGTATATGTGTATGTATATATTTTGTGTATATATATATATATGTGTGTGTGTGTGTGTGTGTGTGATTTGCATAAATAATTCAAATGTATGCAAATTATATACACAAATAGA
>NW_027186473.1:57597384-57599381 GCF_028583685.1 Petaurus breviceps papuanus
ACAGACACACACACACACACACAGACAGAGAGAGAGAGAGAGAGAGAAAGCTATTTAATAATCATTTTGTAGTCCTCTGCCCACCTTTCCTCTCCACATTCCCCTTTATGCAAGAGTACTTTTATAGTGAATGAAAAGAATATTGATGGCATAGGACATCAACCTGGGATCCATATGATTCAAATGGGATTCAGTTCTCAGAGTATTGGCCTCCAGACAGCTAAAAAGGCTCCCAGAACCCTCCTGAGGGCTGCAGAGTTCCAACTCTGTCATCCTCTCAGCTGACATCTGAGGCAATGTTTAGGCAATGAAGAAACACCATCCGCCACCCAACAATCGCCTTCCAGAATCCTTAATTAATTAATCACCATAAATCAGGGTGGCAGGAGGAGGGCATGTTCATGCAGTCATAGTCACCTTTTGCTCAATTCTCTCCACCCTCACATTCACCAATTAGCTTTATGGGCATCTCATTTCTCTGCCAAGGCCTCCCATAAAGGAATTTATCACCTTCTGCTCTGCTTAGCCAGAAAATTCATCTGAATCTCCCAGGAGAGTTAAAGACCAATTCCAGCAAATCCTATTCTTCTCAGATACACCTTTAAATGAAGTGGGAGGGAAGGGGGAGGGGTGACAGCTTCTAAGTCTCCTGCTGGGGGTTTTCTCTCCGACCCCCTCCTTGGTAGTTCTTTCTGACTTAAAGTGACTGAGAATGCCCTGACTTCAATTTGCTCTTGGACACATGAAATTATAAAATCTAGAGGTAGGATATAGCCTGTTCCAGCCTCCTCATTTTATTTTATTTTCACCTTTCATTTTTATACCACAGTTATTTCCCCTTAACTTCTACCCCACCCCATGAATTCGTCTTTATTAAAAAAAAATCTGCAAAATCAATAAATACAGTGACACTATCTGACAGTATCTATAGAACATTCACTTGTAGTTCCCACTCCTGGTCTAAGAGAAACTAGTACATTGCATTGCAGTGGAGAAATATGGAAAGAATGCTGGTTTGGGGGTTGGAGACTTCAGGTTTGAATCCTGTCTCTGGTCACCTAGGTGACCTTGAACAAGTCAAGCTCTCTTCACCTCAGTTTCCTCATCTGTAAAATGAGGAGGGTAGATGAGGCATCATGGCATAGTAGAAAGCTTTGGGGTTTGAGAACCTGGGTTCAAACTCCAATTCTGCCACTCATTCTCTTTCCCTCAGCTTAGTTTCTTTAACTGAAAAATAGGGGAGTTGGGCTAGGTGGCATCTAAGGTTCCTTCTGGCTCTCGATTGATGAGCTCTCACCGGGGTCTGGTCTTTCTTAACGCTGCTGTTGCCATTGTGATCACCGCATGCATTGTTCTGTTGGGTCTGCTCTCTCCCTCTGCATTACTTCATAGGATTCTGAGTCTTTACCGTGTCTCTCTTAATTCCTCATATTTGTCATTCTCATGGCCACCATTTTTTCAGCAATTCTTCAGGCAACAATCTCTTCATTTCACAGAAGAATAGGAAGACCCGTGTTCTAGGTTTATCCCATCTTAGTTGGCTCTCCCATGGTTTAGTTTGGGAGCCCACAATACCTAGGTCAGTACTCAAAGGGTCCACAGTTTCATGGAGGATAGGAGAGGGTCTCCAAGGATGAAGGTCAGACTTGATTCTTACCTGTAGCTTTTTAAAAAAATTATCCACGCTATTATGCCATAAGAAACCATGAATATAAGGGATTCATAGTCAGACTTGTATAAACTGACACCAAGAAAAATATGAAAGACCAGGAGAATAGTTTACAGTAACATAAATGAAAATAGCACTAAAGACACCTACAATTGGATCCACAAAGCATCTAATGGTTGCAGAGGATTGACGGTACAATATGTCTCTTGCCTTTGGTCAGAGAGGTGGGGGGTAGGTATGGAATAAGGCATACAGTACTAGATATGGCCAGTATTTGTTCTGCTTATGTGTTTTATCCTGGGTGTGTGTGCATACCTCTGTGTGTGGC
>NW_027186473.1:57599481-57620004 GCF_028583685.1 Petaurus breviceps papuanus
GGGGGTGGGGGGAAGGGAGGTCATTGGGATATTTAAAAAGTGTCAATAAAATTTCTTTTCACAAATTCAGCCTTCTCATGATGAACCTCTCTGAACCTGGTCAAGCTGAAACTCTGGCAACGGGTACCATAGTCTAACACAAGACCTTTTTCCATTTTAGTAGAACCTGTTAGATCTTTTCTGCTGGCATAGCTTCTCATACCCAGTGTTACCTCTGCATCCCAGCAAGGTACCAGAGCAGGGCTTCAGGAGATGAATGCTGTTCTAAATTAGGAAAAAAACAACTGTATGCATCTGATTGAATTAAAGTAATTGTTCCCTCCCTGCTTAGCAATCCTTTCTCTCCAAAGAACTAGGGCAGCTGCTTCCACAGCTTTAAAAATAAACTTCTTGGGACCAGAAGCTGGCTCATGAGAGAGTTCTCAAAATTAGGGGACAGGACAGTTGTGCCTGTGGGGCAAAACACCTTTGAAGACAAGTGCCTAGCCATTACAGATGTTCCATCCTTGGCTGCTGTTGGGAAGCCTACTCTTCACTTGAGTCCTCTAAGAAGGCACATACTGGCAAAAAAATATTCAGCAGGAGCTGTGTTGTCATGAGCAGAAGGCTGACCTTAGAGTCACTGGCACTTCCTAGTTGTATGACCCTGAGTTAGTTACATAACCTGTGTGAGCTCCATGTTCCTTACATGTAAAGTGAGGATACTACATACAGGACCTACCTCATCAGACTGTGTGATCCCAGGCCAGTCATCTATCCTCACTGAGCCTCTGATGTCTCATCTGTAAAGTGGGGAGTCTAATACCCATAGAACCTGTCTTATAGGGCTAGCATGAGGAGAAAATAAGAAAAGGCACAACTATTTCTTTGCAAACTTTAAAGCACTGCCTCTATAGATTGTATCATTACCAGGACTGGACAAAATATTCTGGCATATCAGTAGGTCTGATGTTATCTCTTTCCAAAAGCATGCACTCACCTCTCTCTCTCTGGATCATCCTGTCTATTCTGAGAGACAACAAAGGTCCATTGTTTTTATATCCATTGCCCCCTTGCAAATGAATCTGTTTCTTCTTCTCTCAACAGGAGGTATCTTGATAGGCCCTTTCCAAAGTCTTAAACCCAGGCAGACAGAGTAATTACCCATGAAGTTGCATGAACAATAACATATAATTACAAGACTGTACTTGGAAGTTAATAAAGAAATAATTCCCTGTTTGCAACATTTTCCGTTGTACTAATTGACCTTTCACTACCTAATGTGGGAGTTTAACTCCTTTTCACAGAAGCCTACCAACATATCATCCAAAAGACTGGGCAAACTTGCTTCCCTTTAGGCTCTCCTGATGCTTTATGGATTACTTCAATTATATGTCATGTTCAAATAAATAAACATTTTTTTATAGCAGTTGGGGGTATGCAAGTTGCTTTCCCCACAATAACCTTATAATGTGGGGTAACTTATCATGCCCATTTTGCAGATAAGGAAATTGAGGTCTGAAACCATTAAGTGGTTAGGCCTGGTTGCCCAGGTTTATAATATGAACTACTGGCAGCAGTTGAGACCATAGTAGTTTTGAGCTTCAGTAGGACAATCTGGTGTCTCAACTAAGTCCAAATCAATATGGTGCATCCCCAGGACAACATGGCACCCGGCTATCTAAAGAAAGGTGAAACAAGCCAGACTAGAAACAGAATAGATCAAGGCTTCTGTGCCAGTCAGTATTGAATGGTTACTATACTCCCAGCCTGGGTAAGATAGGGAGAGCCAGTCTCCAAAAAGAGAGAGGGAGAGGGAGAAGGAGAGGGAGGAGAGGGGGAGAGAGACAGAGGGGAGGGAAAGGGGGGAAGAGAGGGGGAGAGAGAGAGAGAGAGAGAGAGAGAGAGAGAGAGAGAGAGAGAGAGAAGAAAAAAGAGAGGTTAAGTGACCTGCTCATCATTATACAGCTGTCCTTTGATTCCATCCCCCTGCCATCTGCCAGAATGAATGAGCACTCAGTTAACAATAGCATTTTTGTAAATGGCTTTGGCTGCACAAGCTAATAGAAATGATGAGTCCCCTGATTAATTTCCTTTTTGTTGTGTTAAATAGAAGGACTTCTCTTCTGGCTTCAAATCCTGCTTCTAAAGCTGTGTGACCTTGGATAAATGACTTAACTCATCAGAGTGTGAGGCAGAATTCTTACCAGGGCCTTTCTGACTCCAAGTCCAGAATTTTTTCTACTATATTTGCCACACATTTCTTCCTCATTTGAAAACTGTAACTACCAAATGATAAATTCAGTTGACTCCTACAGAGAAGATTTATAAAAACTGTCTTCAATTCTTTGCATTGCTGACATATGGAAGAGGGAGTCATCTTGTTTAGTCCTTGAGGGAAGAATTAGGAGCAAAGGGTAAAAGTTACAAATATGCCTAATGTAAGAAGCAGCTTTCCTAATAACTATGGTCACCTCGAAATATGGCAGGTTTCTCCCATAGTAAACATCTTCAAGCAAAGACTGGATGACCACTTGTTGAGTAGGTTATACTGGTTCATGAGAACCAGTTGTTAAGTTTTCAGTGTGAGCATTTGTACACTGGAATTTGGCAAATGCTACAAATAAAAGGTTTGATTTATTTGTTATTACTTGTTATACTCTATTATTTGTTATTTTTGATGATTTATTATATTTGACTATTTTTGACAATTTGTCATTATTTACTATTTAGACTTAAGAAAGTGATGGAGAAAATGTTAATACTCCAGATTAAACTTGAAAGTATGTTCTGGTTTTAAGGGAGCTGGTTGTTAAACATTTACTAGCATACCACTGGTGGATGGGATTTTTTTTTCTTGTTCAAATTCAAAGGATTCTAGATCTAGGTCTGGAAAGAATTTTAAAGGTCATTTAGTCTAACCACTTCATTTTATAGATAAGGAAATCAAAATCTAAGAAGTTTAAATAACTTTTCCCAACCCCACAGGTAGTGAGCATCCAAGGCACGATTGGGGGCACAGTCCTTTGAATCCTTTCCATGGTTCCTGGCCTAGGTAGGTGGTCACTGAGCTTACTTCCAACTCTAGAACTGAAAAACTGAGTCTATCTTTGCAGGTCAACTGAGACTTTTTGGGGAAGGATGACCTTCCCTTCCATGTTGTCTATAGAATTCCTACATCCTCCTGCCTCAGCTTTCCTATCACCCCCAAAGGTAGGTTACAAAAAGAAGAAAAGATCATCCGACCTTTGCCTCTAATACAAGTAAAAATGCAAATTGTAATGGCTTACACTCATTTCTATAGTGCTCATGGGTTTACACAGCTTTTTCTTCACAACCCTTTTAGGTAAATAGTGAATAACCCTCATTTTTCAGATGAGGAAACTGAGGTTCAAAGAGGTGAGATGACTTGTCTATGGTCTGAAGCATCACAGCTGGGACTCCAAAACAGTCCTTTCAATACCAAGGCCAGTACTTTTTACACTACCCCATGTGCCCTCTGTGAATTGACACACTATATTTAGCAATCTGTGCTGGGTTTTTATTAGTTGAGATGGTTTTTATTCAGCATCATCATCTGTTTTCATTTCCCTTTCAAACACCTAGCCTAATTATATATCCTCACATTTAATTTCTCCCTGGAAAAATGGACACTTCCAACCATGAAGAAACATGAATCCTCTTTGACTTTTTCCTATGACCCAGTGATTGGGACATCTCTGGGGAGAAATTAGGAAAAGTGAACTCTTAAATATGAGAAAAAGCATTGCTCAATAAAGAATTTCCTTCTCCTTTCTTTCCCACAGATTTCATTTCTGGGAATTCTGTTCTGCCCTGAGAGAGGATAGAGGATCATCATTTGGGTCTGGGAGAGCAATGAGTAAATACTGTCTCCTTATCTAAACACCTGTCCATGATACCAATAACTACACTGCAGAAACAGGTATTCTCCTAGTCAGTCACTACTGCCAAACTCACCTGTGACATTTAGGTCAATGAGCTCCTTGGGAGAAAGAGTTTGACCAGAGTTAGAGGGTCTGGGTCTCTGGAGCTTACTATATATATTGTGACCTTGGCTGAATCACTTAACCTCCACAAGCCTCAGTTTTCTCATCTGTAAAATAAGGGGATTAGACAGAAATCCCTTATAATTCTAGATCTCTGATTCTAGCATCCAGTTTGTTTGTTTTTTCCTTTCTGGGTATATTTATTTAATTTTAATTCGAAGCACTTTTTATAGATTTTCTATGATGTTTCCCCATTACCCACAATGCTAAATAATTTTTCCTATTCAACTATATTATGGAAATTCTTATTTTATTTCTTAAGTTCAGAATAAAATTAATTGGGGCGGCCAGGTGGCGCAGTAAGAGCGCCGGCCCCAGAGTCGGGAGACCTGAGATCAGTTCCGGGCTCAGATACTCAGCACCCACACAAAAATAACTGGCTGTGTAACCTTGAGCAAGTTACTTAACCCTGATTGCTTTGAAAAAAATTAATAAAATTTTAAAATATCCAACTGCAAAAAAAAATTAAATAAAAAATGAAAATAATTTAATACTTTAAAGAAATAAAAAGCCCACACAGAGGCAGGCCTGGAGGAGGCCTGTTCAACAAGGAGGGCAAATCATCCCACCAACCACAAGGGCCACTACCAGGCCTATCACCAAAGGGCTGGGACTGGAAAGAGCAAGGAAAGAATAAAATGCAGGGCCATTGTCTGGGACAGCAAATACTCCTGGGACTACCACTCTATAACCCAGAAATTTAAAAAGCCACTATCAAGACCTCCAAGAACCAGGATGGCAGAGTGAACCCTGGCTGCTCCAAACCCCCCCCCCTCTGACCCTGAAAACAAAGTAATTATTGCCCTAGGGAAAAACCCTAAACAGTAAAGGCTTGGGAACCCTAGAGGAAGGGCATGGCTAGGGCCCTGCCTCAAAATGGGTAGAAAGCAGACTACAAAGACTCTGGAGTCCTAATATTCTCAGAGAGAGGAACCAAACTCAGAAGGAGACAAAGTTGACTCCACACCCACAGCTGAAACATCAACAGGGAATGAGTCCCAAGCACAGAAGGCTCTCCTAGATGAGCTCAAAAGGAACTTTGAAAACCAAATAAGAGAGATAGAACTCAAAATGAATAATTCTTTTAAGATCAAAATTGTAAAATTAGAAAAACATCATACTGAAGAAAACAGCTCCTTAAAAAGGAAAGTGTATGATATGGAAAAGGAGCTCCAAAAACTAACCAAAGAAAATAATTCACTAAAAACTAGAATCAACCAAACTGAAGCAAATACCTCTATGAGGAACCAAGAATTAGTCAAACAAAACAACAAGAATGAAAAATTAGAAAAAGAGATAAATATCTCAATGGAAAAATAACTGACCTGGAAAAAAGATCCAGGAGAAATAATCTGAGAATCATAGGCCTATCAGAAAATCATGATGGAAAAATGAGCCTGGACAACATTCTCCAAGAGCTCATTAAAGAAAACTGCCCTGAGATACTAGGACCTGAGGGTAAAATAGAAATTGAGAGAATTCACCAGACACCTCCTGAAAGAGATCCCAGACTGAAAAGTCCTCGAAATGTTGTGGTGAAACTCAAGAACTACCAGGGAAAAGAGAAAATACTTCAAGTGGTCAGAAAGAAACAATTCAAATATTGAGGAAACACAGTGAGGATCACACAGGATTTGGCAGCCTCTACACTGAAAGATCGGAGGCAGTGAAATACAATTTTTTGCAAGGAAAAAAAGAGCTCAGGTTACAACCAAGGATCACCTACCCAGCGAGACTGAGCATATTCTTCCAGGCAAAGAGATGGTCATTCAACGATATAACAAATTTCCAGACCTTCCTGATGAAAAAGCCAAAGCTCAATGAAAAATTCAACCTCCAATTACAAGATGCAAGCGCGACATACAAAGGTAAACAAGGAAAACACACACACACACACACACACACACACACACACACACACCCTATTATTTAATAAAAGCAAACTGTTTATGGACAAGCAGAGAGTATGAGTACAAATTACAAAAAATGGCCATTAAAAAAAAATCTTATTAAGGGCTACATAGGTACTGCAATGGAAGAAGAGGAATGAATGAAGTGGAAAAGGGTAAACCATGCCACACAAAGAGGCATAAAAACAATATAGCAGAGGAAAAGAAAGGAGGGAGATGAGTATTATATGAGCTTTTCCCTCACTGGTTCTGGTGCAAGGAGGGAATAACACAACCAATTAAACATAGGACGATATGGAGAAAAGATACAAAATGTATCACAAAAGAGGGAAAGAGGGGAGGGAGAGGAGCTTCACATAAGATTTGTACCTGTCACTCTTGGTGCAAAGAAGAAATAACATACTTCATTAAGTATAACAATATCCTACAGGCAGTAGGAGAGGGAAAGGACTGGGGGGGGGGGGGTTAGAAGGGAGGGAAGAAGTAAGGGGAAAGGGGAGGAAAAGGGAGGAGGGATGATAAGGGAATACTGAGGAAGGCAGTGGTGAAAAGGAAAACTATTAAGGAGGGGAAGGGAAAAGAGGAGAAAAAAATATAAGCATTAACAGGGGAGGGAATAGGATAGAGGGAAAGAAACAGATAATAATCATAACTGTGAATGTGAATAGAATGAACTCTCCCATAAAACAGAGGCAGGTAGCAGAATGGATTAAAAACCATAATTCTACAATATGCTGTTTACAAGAAACACATCTGAAACAGAGGGATACACACAGCATAAAGGTAAAAGGCTGGAGTAAAATATATCATGCCTCAGCTAAAGTAAAAAAAGCAGGGGTAGCAATCCTTATCTCAGATAAAGCAAAAGAAAAAATTGATCTAATTAAAGGAGATAAGGAAGGAAACTATATCCTTTTCAAAGACACCATCGAGAATGAAGCAATATCATTACTTAACACGTATGCCCCAAGTGGTATAGCATCCTAATTCCTAGAGAAGGTAAGGAAATTAGAGGAAGAAATGGATAGCAAAACTATACTAGTGGGGGACCTTAATCTCTCCCTCTCTGAACTTGATAAATCCAACCTCAAAATAAACAAGAAAGAAGTTGAGGAAGTTAATAGAGTTTTAGAGAGGGTAGGTATGATAGATCTCTGGAGAAAACTGAATGGGGATAAAAAGGAATATATCTTATTCTCAGTGGTACATGGCACATGCACAAAATTTGACCATGTACTAGGAAATAAAAACCTCACAATTTAGTGCAGAAAGGCAGAAATAATAAATGCATCATTCTCAGACCATGATGCAATAAAAATAATATGCAATAAAGGGCCATGGAAAGACAGACTAAAAACTAATTGGAAACTAAACAATTTAATCCTAAAGAATGAGTGAGTCAAACAAGAAATCATAGAAAAAATCAGTAACTTCATTCAAAAGAATGACAACAATGAGACAACATATCAAAATTTGTGGGATGCAGCAAAGGCAGTTCTTAGGAGAAGTTTTATATACCTGAGTGCATACATGAATAAATTAGAGAAAAGGGAGGTCAATGAATTGGGCATGCAATTGAAAAAGCTAGAAAAAAACAAATTGAAAATCCCCAATTAAATACTAAATTAGAAATACTGAAAACCAAAGGAGAGATTAATAAAATTGAAATTAAGAAAATTATTGAATTAATAAATAAAACTAAGAGCTGGTTTCATGAAAAAAAAAATAAAATTGATAGACCCTTAGTCAATATGATAAAAAAAAAAGAAAGAAGAAAACCAAATTATGAGTATCAAAAATAAAAAGGGTGAACCTACCACCAATGAAGAGGAAATTAAAACAATAATTAGGAATTATTTTGCCCAGTTGTATGCACATAAATTTGACAATCATAGCGAAATGGATGAATATTTACAAAAATATAAGTTGCCCAGATTAACTGAAGAGGAAGTAAATTACTTAAATAACCCCATCTCAGAAAAAGAAATCAAACAAGTCATCAATGAACTCCCTAGGAAAAAATCTCCAGGGCCAGATGGATTTACTAGTGAATTCTATCAAACATTTAAAGAACAATTGATTCCAATACTCCACAAACTATTTGGGAAAATGAGTGAAGGAGTCCTACCAAATTCTTTTTATGACACAAATATGGTACTGATACCTAAATCAGGAAGAGATAAAATAGAGAAAGAAAATTATAGACCAATCTCCCTCATGAATATAGATGCAAATTTTTAAAATAAAATATTCGCAAAAAGACTACAGCAACTTATCACAAGAATAATACACTTTAATCAGGTAGGATTTATTCCAGGAATGCAAGGATTGTTTAATATTAGGAAAACCATCAGTATAATTGATCATATCAACAGTAAAACTAGCAAAAACCACATGATTACCTCAATAGATGCAGAAAAAGCTTTTGACAAAATACCACATCCATTCCTATTAAAAACACTAGAAAGTATAGGAATAAATGGAGCCTTCCTTAAAATAATAGATAGCATCTATTTAAGGCCATCAGCGAGTATTACATGTAATGGGGAGAAGCTAGAAGCATTTCCAGTAAGATCAGGGGTGAAGCAAGGATGTCCACTATCACCCCTCTTATTCAATCTGGTACTAGAAATGTTAGCAGTAGCAATGAGAAGAAAAAGAAATCAAAGGAATCAAAATAGGCAAAGAAGAGACCAAGCTATCACTCTTTGCAGATGATAAGATCATATGCTTAGAGAATCCTAGAGAATCAAGTAAAAAAACTACTTGAGACAATAAATAAACATGCCAAAGTTTTAGGATATAAAATAAAACCACATAAATCCTTGGCATTCCCGTATATTTCTTCTTCTTTTTCTTTATAAGCAATTGGTGTTAAGTAACTTGCCCAAGGTTACACCGCCAGTTTTTTTGTGTGGGTGTTAAGTATCTGAGGCCAGAATGAATCCCGGGTCCTCCTGACTCTTGAGCCAGCGCTCTTACTCACTGTGCCACCTAACCACCCCATTCCTGTATATTTCTAATGAAATTCAACAGCAAGATATAGAAAGAGAAATCCCATTTAAAGTTACTGTAGACATTATAAAATATTTGGGCATCTACCTGCCAAAACAAACCCAAGACCTATATGAACACAACTACAAAACACTTTTCACACAAATAAAGTCAGAACTAACTAATTGGAAAGACATCAATTTTTCATGGCTGGGCTGAGCTAATATAATAAGAATGGTAAGTTTACCTAAATTAAATATATATTTAGTGCCATACCAATCAGTTTACCAAAACAAATACTTTATAGAGTTAGAAAAAATAGTAACAAAATTCATTTGGAAGAACAAAAGGTCCAGAATATCAAGGGAATAAATGAAAAGAAATGCTAGGGATGGTGGACTAGCTATACCAGATTTTAATCTGTACTATAAAGCAGCAATCCTCAAAACTACTTGGAACTGGCTGAGGAATAGAGTAGTGGATCAATGGAATAGATTGGGTACACAAGACTCAGCAGTCAATGACTATAGTAATCTATTGTTTGATAAACCCAAAGACCCCAGTTTTGGGGATAACAACTCACTATTTGACACAAACTGCTGGGAAAACTGGAATATAGTATGGCAGAAACTGGGCATAGACCATTATCTAACACCATATACCAAAATTAAGTCTAAATGGGTGCATGATCTAGGTATAAAGGCTGATACTGTAAGCAATCTAGGAAAGCAAGGAATAGTTTACCTGTCAGACTTGTGGGGAGGGAAAGACTTTATGATCAAACAAGAATTAGAGGGCATTATAAAATGCAAAATGGATAATTTTGATTACATTAAATTGAAAAGCTTCTGTACAAACAAAGCCAGGATTAGGAGAAAAGTGGAAAATTGGGAAAGAATTTTTACAACCTATGTTACTGATAAAAGACTCATTTCTAAAATATACAAAGAATTGAGTCAAATCTGTAAGAATACAAGTCATTCCCCAATTGGTAAATGGTCAAATGATATGAACAGACAGTTTTAAGAAGAAGAAATTAAAGATATTTATAAGCATATGAAAAAATGCTCTAAATCACTATTGATTAGAGAAATGCAAATCAAAAACAATTCTGAGGTACCACATCTCACCAGTCAAATTGCCTAAGATAACAAAACAGGAAAATGTCAAATGCTGGAGAGGATGTGGGCAAATTGGAACACTAATGCATTGCTGGTAGAGTTGTGAACTGATCCACCCATTCTGAAGTGCAATCTGGAATTATGCCCAAAGGGCTATAAATAATTTCATACCCTTTGACCCAGCAATACCACATTTAGGGTTGTATCCCAAAGAGATCATAGAAGTGGGGAAAAGACCCATATGTACAGAAATATTTATAGCAGCTCTTTTTGTGGTAGCAAAGAATTGGAAATTAAAGGGTTGCCCATCAATTGGGGAATGGCTGAACAAGTTGTAGTATATGCAAGTTATGGAATACTATTGTGCTATAAGAAATGAGGAGCAGATGAACTTCATATTTACCTGGAGAGACTTATACGAACTGATGCTGAGTGAGAAGAGTAGAGCCAGGAGGAATTTGTACACAATTACAGACACAACATATGTGTGATGACCAACTCTGATAAACTTGACTATTCTCAGCAATCCAGAGTCATAAGTCAACTCCAAAAGACTCATGATGGAGAGAGATGTCTACATCCAGAGATGTATTCAAACTGAGTTTGAATCCAGATTGAAGCAAACTACATGCTCTTTTTCTTTTTCTTGTTTGGTTTTGTTTCCTCTTTCCCATTTTTCATTCCAATCTGGTACAATCCTTCTTTATAACCTGACTAATGCCTACTGTGAAAGTATTTGAAGATACTATATTTAATTGTATGCCTCCATGGTGGGGGGGAGGGAAAAAAAGTTTGAAACTCAAGGAATTGTGGTAATGAATCTTGTAAACTAAAAGTAAACAAATTAATAAAGACCAAAAAAATAAAAAGAAATAAAAAGCCCAGAAGCTTGGGCTGAGGTCCTGGCCCTACTACTTCCCAGATATATAGTCTTGGGCAAGTCACTTAATTTCTCTCAGCCTCACTTCCTTCATCTGAAAAATGGCAATAATACCTGTAGCATCTACCTGACAAGGATATTGTTAATGATGTTAGGATCCTAAATCCAGAGCTGGAAAGATGCCTGTTAAAGGCCATCTAATCTGGCTTCCTCATTTTACAAATAAGGAAATTGAAGGCAAGGAATATTAACTGATTCAAGGTCACAGAAATTGTTTCAGAGGCAGAATTTGGACTCAGATCCTCTGACTCTAAAGCTAGTGCACATGCCCACTCCTAAGCACCTAATCTACCTTAAACCATTGTATAAAGCCCGCTGTTATTTCTTTCCAGGGCATCCCTGTGACCTTGGGCAAGTCACTTAACCCCAATTGCCCTGCCTTCCCCTCTGCAAAAAAAAGGCAAACAAAAGAAAACAAAATGAATGGACTTGAGAGCCAACTTCAAATTCCTCAGGTTGGCCTTTAAAACCCTTCAGAACTGAGCTTCAGTCTATCTTGTTGGCTACATTTCCCATTCTATCCCTTCACTCACTCTATATTCCAATAAAACTGGCCTTTTTTTTTCTTTTGCTGTTCCTCATATTCCATCTTCAATCTCAATGCCTTAACATAAAAGGGGGGCTGTAATGGGAATGTAAATTTAAAGATCTTCCCTGCCCCTAGGCTAAAGTGCATCTGGAGCCTGGGGTGGGAGGCTTGTTTTTCGGTAGATACTTCTTGATTGGCCAGTGAGTCAATAAGGTTGTTACATTCTCTGAGCCAGGAGAAGGTTATATAAGCCCTGATGTGTAGCTTTGTTTTGGGGCTCACTTTGAGAAGTGTTCTGTGATTTGATCTGGATTCTGGGAAGCCGTTGTCCAGAGCCCCCCCGGCTTTGAAAAACCCAGATGTTGAAACCCAGATGTTGATTGGGTATGGATGTAATGATTGGACAATTTGAAATCTGTCTACTTGATCAGTTTCTGTCTTGATAATTCTGCCTGTATACTTTGAAGTTTGGGGTGCTGACCTTTTTCCCCTGAATGAGGTAAACGATATGTGTTTGACTGATTAAAGTAAGCTTGTTAACCCATTTTGAGTTGCTTTCCTTTAACAAAGCAGATCCAAGAACCTGTGTTGGCAGCAAACCCTGAGGACGTTTGGGGTGCTTGCTGCTACAGGGACCCATCCCTGGAATCATTGCTGTTCAGGTGTTTCAGTCATGTCCGACTCTTGGTGGCCCCATTTGGGGTTTGCTTGGCAGAGATACTGGAGTGGTTTTCCTCCTCCAGCTCATTTTACAGATGAAGAAACTGAGGCAAACAGCATGAAGTGACTTTCCCAGGGTCACACAGCTAGTAAGATTTGAATTCAGGCAAGACTCATCTTCCTGATTCCAGGCCTGACACTCTATCCATTGTGCCACCCTAGCTGCCTGCTATCTCTGGGATACTCTCCCTCCTTTCCTCCATCTCTCAGAATTCCTTCAAAGTTCAAGCTCCATCATTTACATAGGACCTTTCTTGATTCCCCCCAGATGCTAATGCCTCCCTTTTCAAAAGGGGGACATGTTTACTTTCTATATGTTTATATATACTTGTATGGGTCATCTCTCCCAGTGGAGGCTAAGTGCCTTAAAGGCATCTTTGTCTTTGTATCCCTAGAACCTGGCACAGTGCCTGGTACACAGTAGAAGCTTAATAAATGCTTCCCAATTATTACTAAAGTGCCATCCAAATAGCAGCCATTATTATTACATTATCATATGTATTACATACATGTCAGCTATGATGATAGTGGGATCCTGAGTCAGGCAATGCCACTTATTACCTGTACTTCACTTCCCATCTCTGAGACTCAGTTTCCCTCCTCTGTAATATCAGAGAGCTCTGCCAGCTTTAGATCCATGATCCTAGAGCTAGTTCATGTGCACAAATGATCACAAACAATGCTTGGTTCAAGGACAAAGGAGACAGTCTGACAGCTTCACACAAGCCAGGTTTCGAATGTGGCTCAGGTCTATTCCCAATTACTGATTTAGGAGATGAATGAACGTCAGGCCAGTAGCGGGCATGTATTTCTGCCCTGTGGAATAATTATGCTTTATTGTCACTGGTTGGAAGTTTCAGCAGAAAGGCCTGGTGCTGGGCAGGCTGGAGGTGTTCATGGCCTTCTTGCCCCTCCAGGGAGTTTCCTGCTGCTGCCTGAGGTGGATGAGATCTCAGGATGATTGAAGCTGGCTCTTTAGAGCTGTCAATCAGGATCATCGCCAAAGTCGGCCAGGGCAGACAAGTACCTGCACAAGCTGCTTTTCCACATAAGATGAGGTATGGCCCCTTAGCTGGAATCCGCTGGAGGTGAAGCTGGGATTGTAGAGGAAAAGGAGACTGAATTGGGCTGACTGCTCCCAACATCTCATGTAGACAAGCAGGCATAATAAAAAACCCAGCTAGCATGCACATACTGCTTTAAAGCTTTCAAAGCATTTAGAATATTTACCTTATCTCATTAGATCCTGACAGAGGTAGTTGTTATTATCATTACCCCCATTTTATAGATGGGGAAAACTGAGGTTCAGAGAGGTTAGGTGACTTGCCAGGGTCACATAGCTAGGAAATATCTGACGTGGGAGATGAACCCAGATCTTTCTGACACCAAGCATAAAGAAGTACACACTGCTGCAATCTACTCTGGGCCAGTAGTTCAGGCTTGGAACTCAATGGGATGCCTGATACATCAACACTTAACAAAAGCGGGTTGGCTTACCAACAACCTACAAAGGATATCCAGCAAAAACGCAATGTTGCTTCAGCTGGGTGTTGCTTCTCAGCCTCCCATTGCCTGAGGGGCACAGTAGCTGGCCAGTCAGAAGTTAGTGGAATGAAGCTTAAGATGCCCAGGCCTCTCTGTGCCCTGGGCGTTTGTACTAGAGTGACCAGGAGACTACTTTAACAGCTCAAGCCCTGGAATTATTTCGTCTCCAGGTCGTTTTTATTGATCTTAAGGGGAAATTTTTGTGGCAGGGAGTTTAGTAGATATGATTCTAACCACATCAGGAAGGAAGAAAAAAAGCATTTATTAAGTACCTATTATGTGCTAAGTACTTTACAAATATTATTTCATTTGATCCTCACTACAGCCCTGGGAGATGGGTGCTATTATTTTCATCCCCACTTTGTAGTTGAGGAGACTGAGATAGACAGTGGCAAATGACTTGCATAGGGTCACACAGCTAATATCTAAGGCCATATTTGAACTCTAGTATTCCTGACTCTAGGACCAATGGGTTGTCATTCAGTCATTTTTCAGTTGTGTCTGATCCTTTGAGGTCTTCCTTGATCCTTTGGGGTTTTCCTGGCAAAGATACTGGAGTGCTTTGCCATTTCCTCCTCCAGTTCATTTTCCAGATGAGGAAACTGAGTCAAACAGGGTTAAGTGACTTGCCCATGGTCACACAGTTAGTAAGTGTCTGAGGTTAGGTTTGACTCACAAAGATGAGTCTTCTTGACTCCAGTCACAGCTCTCCATCCACCACACAACCTAGCATAGGTCAACATGTGACATAGTCAAACATACTGGATTTGTATCAAGGAACCTGGGTTCAAATCTCAGTTTTGCTACTTGTGCAATCTTGGGTAAATTTTTTGTTTTTTTGGAGGGCAATTGGGGTTAAGTGACTTGCCCAAAGTCACATGGCTAGTAATTATGTCAAGTTTCTAAGGTCACATTTGAACTTAGGTCCTCCTGACTCCAGGGCTGGTGCTCTATTCACTGTGCCACCTAGCCGCCCCTGGGTAAATTCTTTTAATCCCTCTGACCCTGAGTTTCCTCATCTGTAAAATGATGGGGTTGGATTGTTAGGACCCTCCCAGCTCTGACACTCTATAGTCCAGTCTGTGTTTTACAAAGGCATTGCACTTGGCTTAAATAGCCCTAGGCTACAATACCCCCAAATTGTCCATAGCCTCCGCTGGTCAGCCCCTCCTAAAACTGCTTGTCAAATCAGCAGCTGTGATTGATTTCTCCCGCTCCAGCAGTGCTGATGTTACAAAGCTCGAGTTAGGTAATGCAGCCTGCATCTCTGAGGGCAAGCCCCAGCCTGACATTTGCACACCCAGCAGAAATCATTTCTGGCTGGAGATAGAGTTTCATCGTCTAGCAGTATTCCATCACAGGAAGCTGCTCTTAAACTGTGCGCTGTCCATTTCTGTATTAGAGGCACCAAATCTGCCTCCTCCTTCCTTCCCTCCCCTCCTTCCTTCCCCCCTTCTCCTGGAGCCACCTCCCCCCAACTGTTTCTCTTCACATAAACAGGGAACCTGCAGGTAAATGAATGCCTGTTTACATATGATTAAAGATATTCTAGATCCCAGGCTCCCTGTATGGGGAATATTTGCTATGTTATGCATCCCAGAATTTCCTTTTAGCTTTCCTACTTGGATGGACATTAGCATGTATTGTGCTTAACCAAGACTAAGAAAACAAAAGACAGGGACCTTTCCTTTCCTCCAAACATGTGACTCCATTGGTGTAGGGAAATCTCAGCAGGAAACTTCCTCTACCAGCCTAAATCAATTATTTGTTGTTTTGTTAAGTTGTGTCTGATTCTTCATGACCACATTTGGAATTTTCTTGGCAAAGATACTAGAGTGGCTTGCCATTTCCTTCTCCAGTTCATTCTACAGATGAGGAAATTGAGGAAAATAGGATTAAATGACTTGCCCAGAGTCGAATAGCTGGTATCTGAGGCCAGATTTGAACCCAAATCTATCCTGACTCTAGGCCCATTGCTCTATCCACTGGGTCACCTAGTGATTTGTCTGGAGTTTATAGTCTTAGAAAGTTGCCTAGAGCACTGAAAGGGTAAGTGACTTGCCCAGGGTCACACATCCAGGACAGAGGAAGGTCCTGAACCCAGGTCTGAGATCAGTTTTTTAGCCACTATCCTACCCTACTTTTGAGATACTTTGTATTTTTCTGTAAACCATGAAATCCAATAATTTTATAGTTAGCACAGGCCTTAGTTGATATAAGCAAAAGATCACTGGGTTCGGAGTCAGAAAACATGGGTTCTAGTCCCTGCGTGGCTTCTTACTAGTTGGGCGACCCTGGGCAAGTTCCTTAAATTATTTCACCTTTGGGGCCTCAGTTTCGTTGTCTATAAAATGAGGGAGTTGGATGAGATCATCTGGTCCCTGTTAACTCTCCAATTCTCCAACTCTCTATCTCTCTGTCTCTCTTTCTGTCTCTGTCTCTGTCTCTCCCTCTCTCCCTCCCTCCCTCTCTTATCTCTGTCTTTCTATCTTCTCGTATTTTCACTTTCCCTTTCTCTCCCTCTTTTTTCTTCTTTCCATCTGCTTATCTTCTCATTTCCCTTTTTCTCTCCCTCCCTTGCCTTCCTTCTCTCTTTACTCTCTCTTTCCCCTTTATATATCTTTCCATTTCTTATCTCACTTTCCCTTTCTCTCCTTCTCTCTCTTTCCATCTTCTTGCTTTCCTCCTCCTTCTCCTCCTCATTCTCTTTCTCCCTTTCTCTTCTTCCTCCCTCCCCTCCCCCTCCTTTCTATACATACTACATGTATGTAACCCAAGTCCCATGGTATGATACTTTCTCGTCACTGGTAGAGAACATTGGTGAGAGTAGTCCTGTTCTCTTCAGACTTTCTTTGTCTTTCTTCAATCTCTTCAGGTTTCAGGTCTTTCTGGCTTCCAATTTCAAGAGAAAAGATCAAAGATGCCAACCTTTCTTCGGGTTGCTGAAGGACAAATCTCTGAGAAGATGCTGATATTAGAGGAGCTGCCAGCCTCTATCATGTCCTGTCCCACATTGCTACTTGAGGGACTGTGGGCAGTTTTCCCTTGGGTGAGATCAAGGGCTCTCTTAGTTGGTTGCCTTGCTCCCAATGGGAGAGCTCCTTCACTCTGCATTGTATAGTATATATTCTCCTGTGTATACTTTCTTTTATTTCTTCCTTCTTTCTTTCTTTCTTTTACTATGGCCATGGATAAATAGGTTTCTTTGCTACTTCCTATGTGTGTTCATTGGGGAACTGTGGGGGGAAGGGAGTCAAGCCTTGGATATAAATCTGAATAAATATTTATTGAATAAATCTTGGGATCTTTCTCCTTTCCGCATTAAAGAAACAGCAGTCAGAAGTTAGCTTGAACCTGAAAATCACATCCCCTAGACTAACATCTTTCGAAGAAATAGGCATAATTCTGTAACTCAGCTTTGGATACACAGCACCCCCACTCCCTCAGACTCCTCCCCTCTGATCGGAGGACTGGAGCACTACACTCCTCCCAAAGCTTTCCTTTAGGGAGGGCCAGGACCTGAACTTTCCAGCTAACCTTCCACTTGCCATCAGCAGTTCTACTTGGTCTGAGTTGCAGGAAGCATCCCCCCCCCCATGCCTTGTCCTCTCCCTTATTTTCCAGGTTTCCTTCGTGTGTTGTCTTCCTCCTGTAGAGTGTAACTTCCTTGAGGGCAGGAACTATCATTTTACTATTTGTATCCCCATCACTTAGCACAATGCCTAGCACACAGTAGGCATTTAATAAATGCTTCTTGACATGAATCATTGCCCCATAGCCCTTCTCTCTTAGGATAACAGAAAGGCCAAACCATCTGGCCCCAACCTTCTGCTTCCTCTCCTGGCAGGAAAAAACATCTCCCTTGGAGAAAGGTTCCCCAAGGAACTAGTCTTTGAGCATGTGTTTTGTGTGGGGACAGCCCAGAGAGGGCACTGAATATCTACTAAGTACCAAGGACTGTGCTAGAAATAAAAAGCAAAAACCAAAACAGCCCTACCTTCAATAAATTGATGTGGGGGAAGGGGAAGGGATTAGGGAGGCCACATGTAGATAGTTCAATAAATAAAAACATTAGGGATGCTAGGTGGCTCAGTGAATAGAGCACTGGTCCTGGAGTCAGGAGAACCTGAGTTCAAATCTGGCCTCAGACACTTAACACTTACTAACAGTATGACCTTGGGCAAGTCACTTAACCCCAATTGCCCTACTTTCCCCCTCCCCCCCAAAAAAAAACCAAAAAACCCCACCAAAAACCCAAAATAAATAAATAATTACAAAATGTTTCCCAAATAAATACAGAATGGTTGGCAGGGGAGAAACCATAAGTGGAAGAATCGGAAAAATTTTCCTTTCAAAAATAACACTTGAGCCAAGCCTCAAAAGGAACTAAGAATTCCAAGAAGTAGAGATAAGAGGGGAGACTGTACCAGGCATGAGGGAATATGCAAAAATATGGAGGGGAGAGATGGGCTGTCACATCTGGGGAATATCATGTGGGTCTGTCTGTCTGGAACACAGAATGCACGTGTGGGAATAATGCTGTCCGTTATTTGTTCTCCATTCTCCCCATATGATCAGCCCACCTTTGTTTTTTATAAATCATCCAGTGACCATATCTGAAGGCAGGGGCCACCGAAGCCTTAAGGGATTTTTGGCCACATACACATGGGGAAACAGACATGTAGACCTAGAGCCCCTCCCAGTAAGTGGCAGGTTCTCTTTTCTGATCAATGCCTTTGGAGTTCAGGGGTGAGCTATGGGACAGCTTTTCCCTTTTGCTCCATTTCTTCACTTTAATTGGCAAACATTGTAAAAACAGTAGCAAACAAGCCTGCTTCCTGTGGCAATGACTTAACAATGAAAAATGAAAACCAGTAAATGAAACCAGAAACGAGGAAGTGTGTGCCTGTTTCCCATCCCAACCCCTGAGAAATCCAGATGTTCTTCTCATTCACTTCCTTGGCTAAATATTGTTCTTATTAGTTTGATACATGTCTGTTGAACAAGCTTTCTAATTGAATCAACGGTCAGTCTCTGTCTAACCTGACACGTTAGACTAGTTTAAGGCTTTTACATCTAGAACCAGCAAGGGCTTGAAATCTATGTCAGGCAGCTGACTGATCAACAAGCATTTATTAAACTTTCAATTTGTGCCAGGCATTGTACTAAACATTGATTACAAAGAAAGACCAAAACAGCCCCTGCCCTCAAGGATCTTCCATTCTAATGGAGAAGACAATATGTAACTAAATCAGTATGTACACAAGGCGTACCACAGAAGGGAGATGAAGAAAGAGAGGGCAGGAAGACTGGGAAAGAGGGCCATACGGAGACAGATGTAAGTTTGATATCATGAAAAAGTCCCAGTTATTAGAGCTAGGTCAAAATAGAATAGGTTGTATCTGATAGTCCTAGATTCTCCCTTCTCCAGGACCTGTCTTCAGACAAAAGAACTCCATGTTAAAGATTTCAGTCAAATGACAGGTAGATTAGAAGGCCTCTGAGGTCTCTTCCTATTCTGAAAATCTGTGATTCTATGGAAGGAACAAGAAAAAAGAGGTAGCAGCTGAGTGGGGAAGACACATAAATAAACCAGTGTAGGTGGTGAAAAGATTCCAAGTTAAAGGACCTGAGTTCAATTTTTAATTCTTGCCCTTATTGTCAGGGTGACCTTGGGCAAGTCACATTAGTTCTCTGTGCCTCAGTCTATAAAATGAAAAGATCTCCAAGGTCTCTTCCAGGACTCTTACCCACGATTCCAATAGAAAACTTGCTGCATGTGAATTTTGCAGAGAGAGAGGAGAAGGATAATCAGGCACTAAGGGGTGAGGTTGTAATGTCTCTCTGCTGGGCCAATGCCAGGTGATTAACTGCCCAGAGAAAATCTGTCACCCGCCCTCATTTCAAGAGCTGTTGACTGCCCTCCTCTTCCTGAGCCCATGCAGGGGAGACGTGCCAAAGTTTTAATAACAACCCATCATCCCTAATGGGACATGGCCAACAAATTCAAGGACACAGAATGGAATGGAAAAAAAGAGCATTCATTGGATTTGGAATCAGAGGAACTGGTCTGAGAATCCCATTCTGCCCCTTACTGTTTGTGTGACTTTAGGCAAACCACTTACTATCTCTGAGCCTGTTTTCCTGTCTATACAACAAGACAGTTGGACAGTATGACCTCTAGGGTCTTATGTGCCTTTGAAAGTATGACCACTTCTCAGAATTATGAATAAGTTAAATGATAAATTAATGCATTATATTAATAAAATATAAAACTTTATTATATTAATAATAAATGCAATCAAAATGAGCAATATACATAAATTTAAATGCATAGAATCACAAAGAAAACCAATTATACTGAATTATGACTATCAAAATAATAAAATGAAACACCAATTTCATGAACTCCACATTATGACCCCCTACTTCACATTTCCAACAGAGGTTGGGTTGAGCTTATCTGTGAGGTGATGAGGTTAGTTTGCTCATGAAGTATCACAAGAAAGGGAGGCATCTTCCCATAATCCAAGCATGATGGCTCTCCCCTTTAACTCTTCACCACCACTCTTCTCCACCCATCAATAGACCCAAACAAACATATAGTGTACACCAATACTATTTCTAGTTAAGACCTGGTGAGAGAGTGCTGATGGTTTCTTTATTTCTTTCTTCCTTCCTTCCTTCCTTCCTTTCTTTCTTTCTTTCTTTCTTTCTT
>NW_027186473.1:57620014-57726151 GCF_028583685.1 Petaurus breviceps papuanus
TTCTTTCTTTCTTTCTTTCTTTCTTTCTTTCTTTCTTTCTTTCTTTCCTTCTTTCTTTCTTTCTTCAGGGCAGTTGGGGTTAAGTGTCTTGCCCAGGGTCACATAGCTAGTAAATGTCTGAGGCCAGATTTGAACTTAGTTCTTCTTCACTCAGGGCAGATACACTGATGGCTCATTTCAAACCCACTGTCCCAGCAAACAACTACAAGGGTATATACTGATGACAGCATTTTAGAATTGTTATGAGTAGTGGGGGGCTTAGTAGTTTGCTGCTCTATCCTGAGGGAATATAAGAAACCTTGGATCAAAAGATCCAGAGCTGGAAGGAATCTTAGCAAGCTTCTGGTTCAACCCATAGAGTGGCCCTGAAAGGAGTGACACAGAGAA
The DNA here is from genome assembly GCF_028583685.1 of Petaurus breviceps papuanus. Taxonomy (NCBI): domain Eukaryota; kingdom Metazoa; phylum Chordata; class Mammalia; order Diprotodontia; family Petauridae; genus Petaurus; species Petaurus breviceps. Next base: position 57,620,402 of record NW_027186473.1, read on the forward strand.
GATGATTTCAGGTCTTCTGACTCCCAAAGGTGCTCTTCCAACCCCTCCATGAGCTAGGTGGCATAGTAGATAGAGTGCTTAAGTTGAAATCAGGGGAGTTCAAATCTAGCCTTATATATTCATTTCTTATGTGACCCTGGGCAAGTCATTTAACCTGTATTTCCTCATCTGTAAAATGGAGATTAATAATAGCACTCTCCTCACAAGGTTGTTGTGAAGATAACAAGATATTTGTAAACCTTAAAGCACAATATAAATACTAGTTAGTAGTAATAGTACTAGTATTTCTGTGTTGTTCTAGTTAGAACTATTCCTACTGCTGTGATCAAATTTGAAGGAATGAATGAAAAAGCATTTATTAAGTACTTACTATGTGCCAAACACTGTGTTAAATGAAGCAATTTTTTTCTATGGGAAAAGCATTTCTTTAGGCTTTAAAAGGTCCATATTTTTTCATCTGGCAGAGTATTCTCCTCAAGCCACAGCACTTAGCAACAGCTTCATCCCTCCTGATTAGAGAGCTGCCATTAGAGAAATACTCCCCAAAGCCCAGTGAGTCATCTCAGAGCTTGACAACTGTGACCATTCCAGATGGTGACAGCATCATGGCCCATAATGGGTCTTCCTGGCACCGTTCTCTGCATATTGTTCTCAGAATCACAGGGGACAGATCATCTTCTAGCCTGGACAGTGGGAGTATAAAACAGTGAGACGAATGCTGGATTCTACAAGCCACACATGAAAATCTCACTGTTCTCTATACCCATCTCATAGAAGAGAGAGAACATAGCCTCCCCTGCTACAAATTGTCAGCCATAAAGTAGAGAAAAATCCTTGGGAACCAGCAAAATGATAAGTGAGTGCCTCATCTGGGACCTCTTGAACCTGGTCCTCTGCTACCTATTCCCAGGTCTATGGTACTCAAAGGCTAACTGTCCATCTTAGTCCATAGCTCACAAATCCTTGTTTCCACTAAATCTCTCTGGCTAAGCTATAATAAAACATGTGACATCATAGTTAAAACAAAGAACATGTACTTGAACAGAACACAAAATAAAAAATAGGGAATAAAATCAAGAAGCCAGCATTCCCACCATCCACTTCCTAAGGCTACCATATCTCATCCCTTCAGGGACAGAGGCTGTTAATCCTGTCTTCATCTACTGCTTCCCACCCACCCCCAGTCTTCAACATATTTGGAGAGTGATACAGTCAGGTTTATTCATACATGGTGTATTCATACAGAGATTGGTATACATGGACAGCTCCAAAGGGTACCTTCCTTTCTCTTGAGCTGGCTTCATAGTACAGTGCTTCAGGTTAGGGAATGAGTAAGATGATAGAGGTGGGTCAACTTGATAAATGCTTAAGGCTGCTTCCATGTCTGGGAATGACTGATGATCATCAACCTGGGGACACAAGATGCCAGTCTGGATTCTTAAAGGAGCTGTATTTGGGCATGAGAAAAGTAGATCACTATAGAGAACTTTGTTTCTTCCTCTTGGGTTCTAGAGGGAGGAAATCTTCTGCTGCTATTTTGACAAGTGAGTCCTAGCTCTGGTATTCCCTAGGCACAGACTCCATCTTTTTCTTTTCTCTCTCTTAAGCTCTGAGGCCTTGAACTTCAGTCCATTTTTTGTTCCCTGGGAGATATCTCTACAGTTCCCAAACAGTGCACATGGAAAGCACACCTATCCAACCAGAGTCCATTCTGATAATAGTGTCTGAGCCCAAGCACTGGGCCCTGGGGAATGCAGTTCTCAGAGTGAACGTGGTATTTCTTCTCCCAAGATATTTCCCTTTACTTAAAGAAATTAGAAACAGATGTTTACATATCTCAGCTACTATGTTAGTAAATTTCAGGTGTTTTTGTATTCCATTCAATCCAACAAACATTTATAAAGCACTTATTAAGTGAAAGTCACTGTATTGAGCATGGAAATTCAAAGAGGAAAAGGAGACCATCCTTGCCTTCGGGGAATTGACATTTTGCTGGTGGGTCACAATGTGTACAAACAAAGGGTACCAACAAAGTAGAAGGTGACAAAGGTAAAGGAAAGGTTCACCACTACCCCACCACAGCAAATAATCTATGAAAATATGAAGAGAGAGAAGTCATTTTCAACTTGGGGTGGATCTGGGCAGACTCCATGCTGAAGGTGGTGCATGAACATGAAATCTGAGTAAGAAGACTTTAGCAGACATAGATGAAAAACAAGCATGTTCTTTGTTCTGCGTACTAGAAATATTAGCAGACCTCACAAGGTGAAAAAAAATTATTTTTCTGCACCATGATAAAGGAAATATATCAGTGTCCCTGAAATAGATCCCAAAGAGTCCAACTTTGTTGACATTTTAATTTGCCAAATGTTTATTTTCAGCATTGGAAAAAAATGTTCTCCTCCTTCTGGTTATGAGAGGTTGTACCCACCTGAGTATCTGGGTTATTTTAGAGAACTCTAAGAGAGAAGCCCACAGATAGAACAGGTTTGGCTTAATCTGAGAACTTGAAACGTAAAAAACATGGGGGGGAATCTCGTCATCATTGTAGCAATGAGGACTACTCATTTCTCAATGAATTGCGTGAAGTTACTAGTAAATCAACTGAGTAACTCGTAAAAAAAAATGATGCATTGGTTTAATTCCATGTTACTCCTAAGCTCAGCTGCTAAGTTAATATATACATGAAGATGAGACATTGGCAGAGGGTTCTTTGGGTAATAATATTCATTTCTATGTATGGCTCATTTATTTTTTATGTGTTTCTCTTTAAAGCTGTCCTCATTTCTCCTGCAGCACTGAGCACAGCTCAGAGTCCTCAGAGAAGAATCCCTAAACAAGAGTAGAAGGAAGGAAGCTGTCTCATGATGTGAATGGCAAGACTGAATCTGCTTAGAATAGCCCTGGAGGAGGGGCAAATAAAGGGAAGAAATTAGAGGAACGAACCAGTGGCAGACATTGATTTCTAAAGTGCCAGTCAGTCTCTTCTTTGCTGGATCATCCCCTCCCCCTGAACCCCATGTGGAGGGATGTGCATTTGCTTCCTACCCAGACAGTGATGCATCAATACAAGGAATCTAAGCCATCATCTCCTCTCATGCTCTTGGGACAAACTTTAGACACATGAGGCATTTTGCAATTTTAAATGGATTGCCTGAAGAATCAACAATGCACACTGATTGGGGGTGGAGTGGAGGGTGGGATGAAGAATTCTCAAAGGAAGACAGACTAAGACATATTCCTGGGAGGGGGAAAAGATTTTAATTACTCCTGCTACCTTTGCAATGTAGGTCTAATTACTGATACTCCCTCTAGGGTCTAACCCTGATGCCAAATCCCTGCCTGTTTCCTGTGCCTACTGAGCATAGCCTGGTCCCAGGATCCAGTCTGATTTTTCACCCTACAGCTCGGAATGGACTGCATTTTGTTGCATTTCTCAAAGAGTTTCTTTTCAAATATTTAGTTGGTTACCCTTCTAGGAACTCTCATAAACCAGTGCTAGTGAGAAAATCAGGTTGGGAGGAAGGTTAAACCAGGGACCTGCCCGAGATTACAGGTCTCCATTACAATGCTGTGAATAGAAAACCAGAAATTCTGACTCCAGATGCTATCTGTGGTTTTTCACTCAAAAGTCAACAAGTAGGCATTATTCTTGGCCTGTCTTTGTAAACAAGAGATAAGGACTTTCCATTGGGAAGGACTGGACCATCCCTATCTCTGGATGAAATGCAAAGATCTGATCTTTAAGTACACAGAAGCTAGAGAGAAAAGACTTTATAAAGGTTCTCCCCTTCTTCCCATCATTTTCACATGAGAGATAGTGTGGAATAGTGGAAAGATGCTGAGCCTGGATTGGAATCCCACCGAGGCTATCCTGGAGCATCACAAAGGAAATACCCCTCAAGAGCCCAATTGTTGAATTTTCACCGCGTGCATTTACACCTTGAAAATCAGTAAATGCTACAAATGGGGGTTTATTTTTTTGTTTTTGTTTTGTTGATTGTCTAGACCAGGGGTGGGGAACAAAAAGAAACTATGAGGTTTGGATTCAGTCAAAGGGCCACCCTTGAGTACCTAGAAGGTCAAATGTGACCTTGAGGCCGCAGGTTCCCCACCCCTGGTCTAGATTTAACAAAATAATAGAGAAAAAGTGAACAATGCAGATTAAATTTAAAAGCACGTGGCAATACATTTTTTTCAGAGAGTTAGATATTAAACATTTACTAGCAAATCCCTGATCCCTTCACCTCTGTAAAGCTCCTAGTGAATCAGATATAAAGCTGATATTTCACCAGTGCAGTGTTCTTCAACTGATAAGGAAACTGAAGACCAGAGTATTTTACCTAAGGCCACATAGAAAGGGACTGCTAGGGCTGAAATCCAAAGCCACATCCAAAGCCTTTGATCCAATGCCTGATCCAATGGATCAGGTCCAATGTCCCTTTCACCGTGTCATCCACAGATTTCAAACTGAAAGGGACCTTAGGAGTCATTGAATACCATCTCCTCATTTTGACAGATAAGAAAAGTGAGATCCTCACAAACTGAGGTTAAGTGATTTGCCCACGGTCACATGGGTTTATTTCCATGAAGTGCAAGGTGGGGTCCTCAGCTGAGAGTGTGGGAAGAAGGATGCAATGAAGGGTTTGAAGAGAGATGAAAAGGTTTCAAAGAATGGCATAGCAAAATAATTAGGGAAGAATAGAATGTTTGCCTAAATACAGTGAGGGCCAGTTGAGATTATGCGACATAAATGCATAATGAACAGAGCCAGAATTACTTTATTTCCTCCAACTATTCAGCAGCTCATAAATAGTAGTGGAGATGGATGGTGGGAGTATTTCAGGGCTAGGGTTTGGCAAGCTGGGATCAGTACCAGGACACAGGAGCAAGGGAATCATGGATAGAGGATAGCATAGGGTTGAATTGATTCTCCGAGGGGTTTAGATAGTAAGATAAAGAGAGTGTGGTTGTTGTCCTTCATTCTCAAATAGGACCAAAATGGTATCACTATGCTAGAGTAAAATTTCAGGATGTCTGACTATGGCTGCTCAGACCAATAATGAGCTCAAAATGTTCTACCTCAGATCAGGCACAAATAGTACATGTGAACATCCGGGTGGAATTCTCTAAATTTGTGCATCCTGCATTTCCTTTGAGTTGTTTTAATTCTGCTTTGCTCATAGAGCACAGCACCTTCTCTGATGTGGACATGCCATGCTGAATGGTCCTGTGCCAGTGTCTTCCATGTCACACAGTCAATTCCAAAAATCTTAAGAGAGACCTTAAGAGTGTCCTTGTTGTGGGGCGGCCAGGTAGCACAGTGAGTAAGAGCACCGGCTCCAGTGTGGAGAAGACCTAGAGATCGAATCCCGGGCTCAGACACTTAGCACCCACCCAGAAACACCTGGCCAAGTAACCTTGAGCAAGTTACTTAACCCCAATTTCTTAGGGGTGGCCAGGTGGCTCAGCGAGTAAGAGCACCGGCTCCAGTGTTGGAATGACCTGGATCAAATCCGGGCTCAGATACTCAGCACCACACCCAGAAATAACTAGCTGTGTAACCTTGAGCAAGTTACTTAACCCCGATGGCTTTAAAAAAAAAAAGTGTCCTTGTATCATTTCTTCCCACCACTGTATGGTTGTTTGCCCTGTATGAGTTCTCCATAAAATAAATAGTCTTTTTGGCAAGCATACATTTTACATTCGAACAACATGACCAGTCCATTAGAATTGTGCTCTCTCAAGCAGAGTTTGAATGCTTGGCAGTTTAGTTCGAGTAAGGACCTCAGTGTCTGATACCTCATCCTGCCAGGTGATGTTCAGAATCTTCCTAAGACAATTCAAATGGAAGTGATTCAGTTTCCTGCCATGGCCTGGTAGACTGTCCAGGTTTCACAGTCATACAACAATGAGGTCAGCACCCCGGCTCTGTAGACCTTCAGTTTGGTAGTCAGTCTAATACATCTTCTCTCTCATACTTTCCTTCGGAGCCTCCCAAACACCGAGCTTGCTCTGACAATGCATTATCAATGTGTACATCCCTGGAAAATACACAGTTAACCAAAACAAGTAGGCATATGTTTCATTTTTAATTATGAACTTAATATTAACATTTATGAACTTTATTAATTTTATGAAATTGTGAACTTAATAATCATGAATTTTAATATACAAAAAAGGATTATACATGAAATGATGAACTTCTGTTATATGTGGTTTTTAATTGTCTGTTAAATTTAACATAGTAGTAATAAGACTGACTTATTTGTGTCCCCTGCTGACTTTCTTTTGTTTTCTTTGCTTTAAAAAAAAGTTTTACTTGATCTCTCTCCCTTTTCCTCTCTCTCTCTCCCCCTCTCATTCCCTCTTTCCTTCTCTCCCCCTCTTTCCTCTCTCTTTCTCCTTCTTCCTCTCTTTCTCTCTCCCTCCTTCCTCTCTCTCTTTCCTTCATTACCCACTAATCCACTAATTCACCCACTGACTCCACTGCCTTAAATAGAAACTCTCCCTTGTAACAAATAAACATAGTCAAGTAAAACAAATCCACATAGTGGACATGCCCTAAAATAGATGCCTGACTCTCTGTTTCTAGTGCTTCCCTTCTCTGCCAAGATATCACCCTGGACACTGAGGTCCAGCAAGACAGTGCTTTATCTGAGATCACACAACCCTAGACCTGTTCCCTGGGGGCAGAGATGGCACCATGACACTGGTCTCCTGGACATCTGCAGGCTCCTGTTCCAGGCCTCCTTTTATGGCCCAGAAATGCTTCTTGAAATACACAAGGATTTTTTATAGTTTATTAGTAAGGTTTTTTTTTTTAATCAGTAAGTTTCTGTAATAGTTTGACACTGACAATAGAATCAGATCATAGATTTACTCCCAACTCATTGTGACACCTTGGGCAAATCACTTCCCTTTACTCCCATTGGGCATCAATCCTCATCAATCCAGAAAAGGGCTTGGAAGCTCCCTTCCAACCCTGAAGCTCTAATCATTGATAAAAGGGGAAATGCTATTTCCACTCTTTCTCACTTTTTAAAAATTGCTTGACAGGAATGAAAGACTATGGGTAAGGGGGCGGCCAGGTAGCACAGCAAGTAAGAGCACCAGCTCCAGTATCAGGATGACCTGGGGATCGAATCTGGGCTCAGACACTTAGCACCCACCCAAAAACACCTGGTCGTGTAACCTTGAGCAAGTTACTTAACCCCAATTTCTTAGGGGTGGCCAGGTGGCTCAGTGAGTAAGAGCACTGGCTCCAGTGTCGGGATGACCTGGATCAAATCCGGGCTCAGATACTTAGCACCACACCCAGAAATAATAACTGGCCGTGTAACCTTGAGCAAGTTACTTAACCCAGATTGCTTTAAAAAAAAAAAAAAAGACTATGGGTAAGTTTGTCCAGGCTTTCAGAAAGAAAAGAAAAGTGGATCCTGTTTCCTGTCCCTAGGGGCTACAGTTTTCATTACAGTAATCTGCTATTTATCTCCATATTTTACAACGGTAAAGAAGAGTACAGTGCTAGGCAGAACAAGATATCCAATAGTTGCTCAATGAGGGTGAAGGAATATTTTTATAAGAACAGTGTTTACTGACTTCTGCAAGTTTAAATCAGGAATTTAATGCTTTTGTACCTTAGGCACTCATGTTAAATTTCTATAATTGGGGCTCTACTTTTTAAAGATAAAGAGCAGGAAATAGACCACAAATCTAGCTATAATCTCACCTTTTAAGTTCTACCAAGGATTTCAAATACCTGTATTTAAATGATTATGGAAGAGTGTGTGAGGAAGTGCTGGGGAACATGAGGGAGAAAGAAGTTGACAAGCCAATGTTATATTTAGCATAGATTCATAGGGGAGCAAGGGCATTATATGCCTGGAGGTACCAGCATGCCCTGGGGCCCACCTTACCATTGGTCCTTCCCCTCAGGAGGCATATCCCTCAGGTAGGTCCTTCCCCTGGGGAATGGGCTAAGGGTAATGTTCACCCTACATTCATTGTGACAGGACCATATTTACCAGTGGTCTCTCATTCCGCCTTTCCCAACACAAGTTAGAAGATGGAGACAAAACCAGGAGCTGATTGGCCCTGAGTGGGGTAAGGCTTAAGATGTGCCTCCCCATGCTTACCTTAATGTGGGATCTGTCAACACAGGTCTCACTTAGGTAGGGTTCCAACCCTCCGATTTGGTGGATGGCTGAAGACTATGAATAACCACACCTTGCCCTGCTTTTCCGGCTGCTCAATTGTTGCAATTGTCACTCTATATATCTTTGCTATAGAACTAAATAAACCTCCCCTTTTGTTAACTTCTCTGTGACTTATGATGCCTTCATTCCATTCCAAGCTCTACCACATATGCCAAAGTAACCTCATCATCCTGGAAGTTCACTCTAACCCTAAATTTCTTACACTGAAAGTGCCCTTCTCCCCATGGCCTCTTCCTTTGATTGGCAAGTTTTTCTCAGGACCTTTGTTTTTTGTTTTCTGGGTTTTTTTTGGTGGGGGGGGTTAAGAGACTTGCCCAAGGTCACATAACTAGTAAGTGTCAAGTGTGTGAGGCAGGATTCGAATTCAGGTTCTCCTGACTCCAGGATTGGTGCTCTATTCACTTGTGCCACCTCACTGCCCTTCAAAACCTTTGTTTTAAGGAGGACTCCTAGGTGAGCCATGTACTCAGGACTCTCTGGAATTTTTCTACCATTCCCCCTGTAAGTATTCCCGCACTTAGCCTTCCCTTTTCAGTTTCTTTTGATGTGCTGTCCTCCCTCTTTCTGCTTCAATTTGTGTTCCCAGCACTTAGCACAGTGCCTGGCACACAGTAAGTACTTAATAAGTGCTTGCTGACTTGACTGACTTGCCTCATTCCATCCCAACATCAATCCTAAATTAATAGAGTACCAACATCAGATCACACTCCTCTACAAATCTTTGCAGAGACATCTGGTCCTATGGATTCTAATACAAAAACATCTGTTTCAAAGGAAAGATTGGAGTGAGAAGATCTGGGTTCAAATTCTGACTCCAGAATTTATTAGCTATGTCCACAAATGGCCTAAGAAGCCCAAGCCCTTTTATTTTTCAAATTGATTTTTTCCCCTGAATTGACAAAGATTGAATAGAATCAGTCTTGGTGTATACCTATGAGAACAGGAAAAGGTGAACGAATATGAAACTTCAGGTCTACATTGGATAGAGCTTTGTTTTTCTCTTGTGCTAACCTCAGCTCTTTAAAAAAAATAATGTTTTACAAGAGATGGAGAGCATTTTGAAATGTAAAATGGATAACTTTGATTACATTAAACTGAGAAGTTTTTGTACAAACAAAACCAATGTAACCAAGATTAGGAAGGAAGTGGAAAATTGGGAAAGAATTTTTACAACCAGTGTCTCTGATGAAAGCCTAATTTCTAAAATATACAGAGAACTGAGTCAAATTTATAAGAATACAAGTCATTAGGGGGTGGCTAGGTGGTACAGTGAATAGAGCACCGGCCCTGAAGTCAGGAGACTCTGAGTTTAAATCCGGCCTCAGACATTTGACACATTTACTAGCTGTGTGACTTTGGGCAAGCCACTTAACCCCAATTTGCCCTCCAAAAAAAAGCAAAAAGAAAAAAAAGAATACAAGTCATTCCCCAATTGATAAATGGTCAAAGGATATGAACAGGCAATTTTCAGAGGAAGAAATCAAAGATATCTATAAGCATATGAAAAATGCTCTAAATCACTATTGATTAGAGAAATGAAAATCAAAACAACTCTGAGGTACCACATCTCACTGGTCAGACTGGCTAACATGACAAAACAGGAAAATTATAAATGCTGGAGAAGGTGTGGGAAAATTGGAACACTAATGCATTGTTGGTGGAGTTGTGAACTGATTCAACCCTTCTAGAGAACAATTTGAAACTATACCCAAAGGGCTATAAAAATGTGCATACGCTTTGAGCCAGCAAGAACTATATACCAGAGATACAGGGTTGTATCCCAGAGACATCATACAAGTGGGAGGAGGACCTGTATATACAAAAATATTTATAGCAGCTCTTTTTGTGGTGGCAAAGAATTGGGAATCAAGGGGATGCCCATCATTTGGAGAATGACTAAACAAGTTGTGGTATATGAATATAATGGAATACTATTGTGCTATAAGAAATGAGGAGCAGATGGACTTCGTAATAACCTGGAGAGACTTATATAAACTGATGCTGAGTGAGCTGAACAGAACCAGGAGAACTTTGTACACCATTACAGACACATCGTATCTGTGATGACTGACTGTGATATACTGGGCTTCTCTCAGCAATGCAAGGTTTTAAGACAACTACAAAAGACCCATGATGGAAAGGGATATTCACATCCAGAGAAGAACTATAAAGTCTGAAGCAGATTGAAACAAACTATTTGCTCTCTCTCTTTTTGTTTTGTTTTGTTTCTTCTTCCTCGTTGTTCATTCCATTGGTTATAATTCTTCTTTACAATTTGACTAATGTTTAATGTGAAGGTATTTGTAGAACTTATATCGGATTGCATGCTACCATGGGGGGAAGGGGAGGAAGGAGGAGAAATTTGGAACTCAAAAGCCTGTGGAACTGAATGTTGTAAATTACAAGTAAATAAATATTTTTTTTAAAAAGAAAAAAATGTTTTAGAAGGGAGGGCAGAGTAGGGGAAAGGGTAGCAGAATGCATGCCATCTTGGGGTGGGGGGAGGGGAGAGATGGGGAGAAAATTTGGAACTCAAAATCTGGTGGAAATGAATGTTGAAAACTAAAAATAAACAAATAAATTTTAAAAATAAAAAACTTATATTTTATTGATTTTGTTTATATAGCAATATATATATGTGTGTGTGTGTGTGTGTGTGTGTGGGTGTGTTATATAGCACTACCACTCCTTCACAATCCCCTATCCTAACCTTTTACAACAAAGAGAAACTGTACAACAAAACCAAATTGTCACGGTGACTGCAGCTGAGTGTGTGCTCTGGGCCCAGCATTGTGCTCAGGCCAGTTCCATGATCCATGTTCAGAACTGAAATGAAGTGAAATACTCATGGATCAGAAACTACTATCAGAAAAATTTTACTTATAAAGAACTTAAATAGGTACAATTAAATTTAATTAATGAATTAAATTAAATAGGTATAATTACATTTTCTTTAAAAGATACTGCTCCTTTCTAGCTCTTCATTCACCAGGGCAGCTAATCATGAATCCAAATGACATTCTGCAAGGCAGTAGGAATTCCACCAGATCCCAGGGACACCAGCTACCTCTCTATGGATTGGACTTTGGCTGCCCCTAGTCCTTTGGCCCAACCAAAAGGGTGACCTCCCTATAAGAAAGCCATCTAAACCTACATAAAATAAACACTATTCCTCTTGGTTCACAGTGTTTGCAACATTTTCTATTTCCAGTCTAACACCTCTTTACTAAGAAGAGGCAAGTATGTTTTAACATTTTTCTTCCAGAATCAATATTCAACAACCCCCCATTCTTGCCCATATCCCCAGTGAGACTCAATGGCAAATTGATCAATGCTACTTCAGGAATAACCCTGAGTGTCCTTTAGTAAATAGAGAGACAAACAGATAAATCATTGCCCTGTACAGAATTGTGAAGTAGCAGGAATAGTCATTGTTTTTGGAGCCATCGTATCTTTTCTAATAGACCCTTACTCTTTCTCAGAGAAGCCTTCCTGCCGCTGCCATCTTGCCCTTGTCTAGGTACCCACTAATCATGCATAGATGTTAGCTGTTATTAATTCTTTTTAGAGATCCTTACCTTTTTAAAGAGTCAAACAAAGGCTTCAAAACTCAAAATAAATAGTGATCAGGAGATTGATATAGAGGATGGAGAAAGTGGTAGTTTGGGGGTAAGATTTTTGCTGTAGAAGAAAGAGCACTGAATTTGGAGTAAGAAGACCTGAGCTTGAATAGTGACTCTGTTTCTTACTAGTAATGTGACCATGGACCAGTCATTTTACTTTATAACCAGTTGCCACATCTATAAAATGAGATTGAACTGGATCCTTCCAAGGTCAGTTATATCTAGTATTGCTGATTATATTGTGATCCTATGACTTTTTTTTTAAAAGAAAAGAAATTATGTCATGTGTAGATATTAGAGAAGAAAAGCAGGAGACCCAGCATTAAGGAAGTTGGAGTCAATGCAGAAAGCAGCTCACTGGAAGTGCTTAACAGAGACTGGTGATCCTGAGCCACCCTGGCAGAATCTAAGATGGAACTATTTAAGGAAGGGCTCCCAAGTAATAGGGCAGCCAGGTAGCACAGTGGATAGAGCAATGGCCCTGAAGTCAGGAAGACTCATCTTTGTGGGTTCAAATCTAGCTTCAGACAGCTGTGTAAGCCTGTGCAAGTCATTTAACTCTGTTTGCTTCAGTTTCCCGATCTGTAAAATGAACTGGAGAAGGAAATGGTGAAAACCACATCAGTATCTTTGCCAAGAAAACTCCAAATGGGACCCAAATGGAGCCACAAAGAGTGAGATGTGACTGAAAAAAGACTGAATTCCAAGCAATAAGTTGTGAGTGTTGGGCAAACCTGGTTGACATCATCCTGTGGTAACAAGGTAAAGGGCAGTGTACCTGGGAGAGGGAAAATGGTGAATGGTCCCTCCTATTAAGCTGCTAACATCAGTTCTTGGGATCCTGGTGGAAGCTCTCCATGCCCTGCTATGATATTCTTCAGCTGCTGGCATACCCTGGGCTTGTGTCCTTCCTTTGTATGTATTTGTGGAAACACTACTTGTCTTGACTGTGTAGGGGGGTTAGGGTAGTGCATATGTCTATAGAACCAGGCAATTACAGGATGAACCCCAAAAGGGTCATCTTCTTTAGAGACTTTTCACTGTGACTTCTCCCTTTTTCCTTTTTCCTAAGGTCATCTCTGCTATGGAGGTCTTATCCTCTTTTTTTTTTTAAAGGCCAAATATTTTTTACTCTGCACATTGTGCAGTAAAATGGGTTGGGGAGGGGTAGAGACTGGGCGTCACATGGCTGTGGGGGGCTAGAGCCCTGGGGAAGACAGCCTCGACTAGGACTGGGGTGAGGAAGGCCTTCCTGGTAGGACTGGGTCCAAGAGAGGAGTTTCTGATATGAGGGGAGTGGTATTGCTGAACCACCCTCACTGGAAGAAAGTGGGGGTGCACCCATGGGACGATGAGGGATGGAGTCCTCCCTGAGGGCTCAGCAATGCTCAGACCCATCCCTCAAAGGTTTACAATGCAGTTTTTAGCTCTAGGGGCACCACACAGCTCTTCTTCCAAGCTCAGGGAAGAAGTGGCTGCCAAGAAAGGAAAAGGAAGGGCAGGCTCTGTAATCCTCAGCAAGACAAAGGCACAGCAGGGGGTGCAGTGAACCCCCAGAGCTGGGGAGCTCATCCTCGTCTGCCAGAGGCACAAGAGAAAACAGAGTCTCTCTCAGCCAAGGGCTTCCCTTTGCACCCCCGGGACAGCAGATGGGGTGCTTGTTTGGATTCTACAGTTCATCGGTGGGGCTATGTGAGAGGGGTGGCTTTCTGGACACCCTCATCTTCCTCAGAATGAGGGTCCTCATCTAGGCTTCTTGGATACTTCCTCTGCTTGCTGTTCTTATTGTTGGACACCTTGCCTCTGCCTCCCTTTTTCTTGTCTTTCTTCCCTCGCAGGGCTGCTGTGTCCCCTTTCTTGCTGATCCATTGTTCAGCAACTTGTATCTTTCCCCTTAAACACAAGATTGGTGCAAAGAAATGAGCTTAAGTCCTCTTCCTGGTGGTTCCGATACCAGCCCCCAATCACTTCCTCAAATTCCTCCACCAGCACAATGCACTGCTTCTTGAGGTCGGCTACCTCAGCTGAAATCTCATTCCACAGTTCATAGGGTATGTCCATCACCACCTTCATTCCCTTGTGGACTAGATTGTGGAGTGTTTCAAAAGTCTCAGACATACCCTTAGCTAACAAACCAGTTGCTGCCACTTCTTTTCTTATGCAAGCTATAGTCCAGAAGTCTCTTGCAGATGGTGGCAGTTACTTAAATTAACCGAAAATCCAATATAGTATATTTGACTCTGGAAGCTTTCTGGTCTAGGATGCCATAGCCGGTGTCAATCACTTCCTTGGTCTTGCCTGTCTCCTCAAAAGCTGATTTCAGTTCCATGGCTACATACTTGCACACCTCGCACTTGCTGGGCAGTCGTACCCTCAGCTGAGGTGCCCAACTCGGAGGGCAGGACAGGAGCAGCAGCAGCAGCAGGAGGAGGAGGAGGAGGAGGAGGAGGCAGTGGGGCCGGGACCGGGAGTGGGCAGCAGCCACTGTGGCAGCAGCTGCTCCATGGCTGGGCCGGGCCAGCCAGGTCTTATCCTCTTAAAGGAAGGGGCTGTTGACTTCATCTGCTTATCGGGCTAGCTTTACGAGAATGAGCTAGTTAAATGTAGATCAGACTGGAAGAATCTGGCATAGTGAGAATCTACATTATTACCTTATTGAAATAGCAGGAATGTTTATTGACTTAGCATGTTGTTCGGTTGTCTAAACTGTGTCTGACTCTCCCCTCCCCACCCCAATTTGGGATTTTCTTGGCAAAGATACTGAAGTGGCTTGCCATTTTCTTCTCCACCTCATTTTACAGATGAGGAAATTAAGACAAACATGGTTAAGTGACTTGCCCAGGGTCACACAGCTAGTAAGTGTCTGAGGCTGGATTTGAACTTGGGAAAATCAGTCTTTCTGAGTCCAGGCCCAGCACTCTATGCACTGTACCTCCTGGCTGCCACTTTGGCATAACTGATTCCATGTTGTTTTAAATTTCCATTTGGTGATCAAGTTGTTTTGAGTAAGTTGTTTTTTAATAAAACAATAAACTCTTGTATAACAAGATGTAGTGAACAATGTGTGCCTTCTCCAACAACTGGTAAGTATATATGGATGATCTGATAGATCACCAATAGAAAAATATTGTAAACAATTGCCCTGCCTTCCTCCAAAAAGCAAAAAAAATAAAAAAGATAAGATTTGGGCAGCCCATTCACTTGAGCGATTGTGCTAATTGAGGGAAACTTGTCAAATGACTACCCTGGAGGGGGCACATGGCCTCTAGTTAGTTAGAAAGAGAACTTTATTGTTAGTTTGGTATAAAGAAAGGTGATCAGCACCTCTAAGACTCAACTTAGTGCATTGTTTTTATAGGGAAGTATTATTTGCACATATAGATTAGTAAAAGTTTGATTGAATGCATTGAGAAATGCATTTCCATTTGTAGTATATATACTAGACATAGTAAAGATATATATAGTGTATTTTTTTTTTTTGCTTTTTGGAGGGCAATTTAGAGTTAAGAGACTTGCCCAAGGTCACATGGCTAGTTTTTGTGAGAAGTGTCTGAGGCCAGATTTAAACTCAGGTCCTCCTGGCTCCAGGGCCGGTGCTCTATTCACTGAGCCACCTAGTGGTCCCTATATATAGTGTATTTCTATCACACTTGATAGCACATGAGGGCAGATAGGTAGCAGAGTAGATAGAATACCAGGCCTGGAGTCAGGAAGACTTCTCCCTGAGCTCAAATGTGGCCTCAGACACTTACTAGCTGTGTGACCCTGGGCAAGTCACTTAACCCTGTTTGCCTCTGTTTCCTCATCTATAAAATGAGCTGGAAAAGGAAATGGCAAACCCCTCCAGTACCCTTGCCAAGAAAACACCAAAAGGGGTCATGAAGAGTCAGACACGACTGAACCAACTAAACAACCACAAAAATGACCACATGTGACATAAAATCAGTCATGTATGTTACACATAGTATCATAGATAAAGAGATAAAAGGGGGTGCCAGAAGTCATTGAGTCCAATCCTTCCCTGAAGAAATTGAGGCCAAGAGAAGTTAAGAGAGTTGCCAAAGGTCACACAATGTAAATGTAGAGTCAGGATTTGAAGTCGGGTTCCCCAGCTGCAGATCCAGTGCTCTTCCCATTGAACCAAGGCTAAGACTGTAAAAAATGACCAAAACTTGAGAAAATTGCCTCCCTAATACTCCATAGTCAGAGAAGTGCATGGAAGCGTGCTCAGCCGAGCAAAAAAATATGTGAAAAAATCTGTCCTGCAAAAATTATATTAGGCCTAAAAATTAGGATATTGCCATAACCCACCTCCTAATGGCCCTGCCTGCTTATTTGAAACTTTTATCCTGTGCATATGGCTGAATTATCAAGAGTTAGAAGGATACATAGATGCAAAGAAAGAAAATGTGCAGGATTTTTTTTGTGCGCAGGCTGGAATGTGGTGGCAACAGCATCAATAGAAAATCTCCTTATTTATTTAAAAGGAAAGAAGGAGCAAGGTTATAAAGAGGAAAATGTCCAGACTGAGGGAAACTCTAGAGTCCATTTGGATTGGGTCAGGGGAGATGCATGAACAGAAAGGCACATTCATTCTGTCTAAAAAGTCAATCAGTAGCCATGGGCAAAAATCCTTCCTGAAAAGCCATTATAAAGATGGGCAATCTAATGTAATTGCTATTGTTGTTTATCCTTCATTCTCTAAGAGGACCATGACATCAGACATGGAAGAAATGGATATAAGTGAAGGAGGCCTGTGCAAAGCCACCAGCCTCACTTTCTCCGCAGGAGCCATCTGGGCTTGCTATACAACAACGAGGCTGCTTTCCTAAGTGCAAACTCATTCTTTATTGAAACATCCCTCTTCTCTCAGGGCTGGCTGAGCCACCCCAACAGATCAATCAATCAACAAACCTACTATGTGCCAGACACTAGGATGGCATTGGGAAAGGCCCCCCCCCTTTGAGGAGCTTACCTTCTCTCTCAAATAAGCCCTCCTTCTTGTCTATTAATCCTTATGTTCATTTCTCTTGTTCCTCCAGAAGCCTCAGCCCACACCCAGTCGCTCTTGCCTCACTCTGAAGAAGAGTTTCTCTCTCCTCTTCTGTTTAGTCTCACCTACTTCAATGTTTCCATATACATTGTATTGACTTATCCAAGAACATATTGTATCCACCTTCCCCAAGTAAAACATTAGGCGAGACTTGTTTCTCTGTGTAATGAGAGGAATACTGTACCAGTCCCTTGCTCACCCATGACTGGGAACAAGCTTCCAAAATTCCGTGTGGATTGGGATCGGGCAGGGAACACTGTATAATCCCTCAGGAAGAACACATCTGCACCTACTCTAAAGACTGCGCCCACTGGCCAATCTACCCATGACTTGAGTTTTGTCTCTACCTTCAGGGCCTAACACTGTGCTTGGCACATAGTAGGGACTTGACAATTTTACTTAAATTGATGGAGTCAGGAGTGAGTCAGTCAGAGGAGAGGATCAGTAAGCTTCAGGTGGAACCAGGACTAGGGACTGGTTGAGTCAGACAGTTATATAAACTAGGGTTGGAGTACAATGGGTATCATATTTCTTGCCTTGTCAATGAGTGGGGGAGGTCTGGAGGAAGAGAAAGAATTCAGAAGTGAAAATAAAAATGAAAAACAAGGAAAATAAACTGGAGTTGGAGGGAGAAATGAGAGAGGTGAGGAATCACGCTGAGCAGCCTTTGAGCTACTGGTGTGTCAGAGTCAAGGAGTCTCCTGGGGGATACTTCCTCTGTGTCCTTGGCCATCTGACTTCTCTGGGCCACAGTTTCCATATCTACAGGGTGAAGGAGTTAGATCAGATAACCTCTACAATCCTTTCTAGCTTTCATTAGAATTTCATGATCCCATGAACAGGTGTCAAAATTGGGAAAATACAAGAGGCCTTGGGGTAGAGTGCTTGGCAGAGTCCCAGCAGGTCAGCTGAGGTGAGATCACAGGCAGAGGACAGAACAAAATATGACCAACTGGACAAAGTAAGTCAAGAGACAGGTCAGGGAAAAGCCAAGACCAGGGTTGGAGCCAGCCACTGGACTTGCTACCAGAATGTTTGGTTTCACAGCTGGAAGCTGTGTCCCTGGAACCAAGGAGGTACAGTGTGTACCACAACTGCTGCACTCTGGGTTGACCAATCTATATCTTAAAGGGTCCACCCAGCAGGGTGGATCCTGTTACTTCAATTTGTGGTTGTGCTTCCTTCCTCCATAAGGCCTTCCTGCCTGTCTCTGAGGACAGCATTAGAAAGTTTGCTGCTGGAGACACAGTCGAGGAGGAGATGGTAACCAGTGTTATGACATCATCATCCAAGAGCCCAGTAGCTGCCTTTTTGACCAGCATCCTGATATATCTCCTCTCTTGGTGCTCTGTGGGGAGTAGAAGAGGCAATAATCTAGAGCAGGGGTGGAGAACCTGAGGCCTCGAGGAGACATGTGGCCTTCTAGGTCCTTAGGTGCAGCCTTCTGACTGAGTCCAAGTTTTACAGAACAAATCCTTTTGCTAAAGGGATTTGTTCTGTGAAGTTTGGATTCAGTCAGAGGGCCACACTTGAGTACCTAGAGGGCCACACTTGAGGACCTAGAGGGCCACATGTGACCTCGAGACTGCAGGTTCCCCACCCCGATAGGGCCTGAGAGCAGACAGGTCCTCTGTGGGGAGTACAATAATTTTCTTGGTTTATTTCCATTATAATCCCCTGACCTTTGAACTGGGGCAAGTTACTCCATGGAGAACTAGGTGTCTCAGAATTCAAATATGTCCTCAGACTCTTACTAACTGTGTGACCCTGGGCAAGTCACTTAACCCTGTTTGCCTCAATTTCCTCATTGTAAAATGAGCAGGAGAAGGAAATGGCAAACCACTCTAGTATCTTTGCCAAGAAAACCCCAAATGGGGTCATGAAAGTGGGACATGACTGAAAAAGAATAACTCTCTACCCCTATTTTCACTCCAGCATACATTCTGGGGTCAATCTCAGGAAAGAGGGCAGTGATATTAGGAATCATGGATCATATGCTCTAGTGTTAAAAGGAACCTCAAAACCGGTCAGATTGGCTAAGATGACAAAACAGAAAAATGATAAATGCTGGAGAGGATGTGGGAAAATTGGAACACTAATGCATTGCTGATGGAGTTGTGAACTGATTCAACCATTCTGGAGAGCAATCTGGAACTATGCCCAAAGGGCTATAAATAATTGCATACCCTTTGACCTAGTAATACCACTTATAGGGTTGTATACCAAAGAGATCATAGAAGTGGGAGGAAGACCTGTATGTACAAAAATATTTATTGCAGCTTTTTTGTGGTGGCAAAGAATTGGAAATTAAGGGGATGCCCATCAATTGGGGAATGGTTAAACAAGTTGTGGTATATGAATGTCATGGAATACTATTGTGCTATAAGAAATGAGGAGCAGACAGACTTCATATTTACCTGGAGAGACTTACACAAACTGATGTGGAGTGAGAAGAGCAGAACCAGGAAACATTTGTACACAATTATAGACATAATGTATGTGTGATGACCAACTTTGATAGACTGGACTCTTGTCAACAATGCAAGGTTATAAGACAACTGTAAAAGATTCATGATGGAAAGAAATGTCTACATTCAGAGAAAGAACTAGAAAGAGCAGAGTTTCAATGCAGACTGAAGCACACTACCTGCTCTCTTTCTTTTTCTTGTTTGGTTTTATTTCCTCTTTTCCATTGTTCATTCCATCAGTTACTATCCTTCTTTACAACCTGACTAATGTCTAATGTGAAAGTATTTGCAGATCCTATACTTGATTGCATGCTGCCATGGGGGAGGGGGGAGGAGGAGGGGGAGAAAATTTGAAACTCAAGGGATTGTGGAACTGAATCTTGTAAACTAAAAGTAAACAAACAAATTAATAAAGATTTTTTTTAAAGAAGTAACAAAAAAAAAAGGAACCTCAGAACTTCATAGTTGGATGGGACCTCAGTGGCCCTCTAATTCAATCTGTACCTGAGAAAGAATCAGCAGGACAACCCCCTCCCCCACCCCCTGCCATGGTCATCCAGCCCCCCTTTCTTGAAACCTTCTAACAATAACACATCTCCTCCTATGGTTACCTGGCCCACATTTCTGTCATTCTAATTGATTTAGTTTTTCCTACATCAAGCCTATCTCTTCTTCTTTGCAGCTTCCAGCCATTTTTTTAGTTCTCAAATCTGTGACCAAACAGAAAGAGTGGGACATCTGTAACACCATGGGACAGTACTTGAAATACTTAAAACATGGCTCTCAGGTTCCCCCGAAGTCTTCTCTACTCAAATTGAACATCACCTTTGAAAGCTTCTCCTATGACCTGGAGTCAAGGTCCTTCACCAATCTAGTTGCGCTACCCGGATATTCCGTAGTTCATCAATGCCCTTCTTAGATCATATAGTTCTGTTTCCACATTCCACAGGTGAGAAAACAATACCACAAAAAGGCAGTGAGTTGCCAAGTTCATATACAACTAATAAGGAGGAAAAGCAGAATTTGAACCCAGATCCTCAGATTTCAAACTCTAGGATTTTCTACTAGATAAGTAACTCAAGTAAACCTTACTACTGGCCCCTTCCTATACCCTCTTTACCCCCACCAATTTAGCTTCAGTTCCAGGCATTCTGAAGGGACCTTAGAGGCCATCTACTTCATTCTATGCCTAAGCAAGGATTCTTTCTACACCATCCCCCACAAGTGGCTGCCCAACCTTTCCTCTTAGACCTCTAGTGAAGGGATGTCCATCAGCTCTGAAGAGCCTGTGACCTGCTGGGTTACTTGTTATTCCCTTGTTTGTCATGACCCCCCAAAATATCGATGATGAGCACTAAGGACCCACAGGGCCCTAAGGAGTCATCCTGGTTGGCACTGGGTAGTGTGAGAACTGATGTAAGAGCTGGTTGAAAACAAACCAAAAGAAAATTGCATCGACTCCGACATGGGATTTTTCCATTTTTTATTCCAAACTTGAAAAATAAAATTTCTTCAGACAATTACAATATCATCCCCCAATTAAAAAAAAAATAAACACATGGATTGCTTAGGACAGGTAACAATATGAGGACAGTGACAAGTTTGCCAAATTCCATTTGTTTTCCAGTCTAGCCCATCTCTTAGCAACAATTTCTTCTTTCGGACAAGAAAATGTTTTGCTTCTCTATCTGTATTTATAAATCACCTGAATGTAATGTGAAGTCCAAATTCTTCCAGAAAGCAAAGGGGGTTCTCTTTGAGATGTAAACATCTCTGAGGTTTAATAATCAACCTTGCTTGATGCCTGGTGTTTAAATTCTCTTTCCATTCTCAAGAGCTCCATTCAGTAACAACAAAGAAACTGAAGGGCCAATGGGTCCCTCCTCCATGATCAGCTTTGCTTCTCAATCTGAGATGTAAAACTCAATTCAACAAGAATTTATTAAGAAACTACTGTGTGTAAGGCACCACACTGACAGATGCACAGTCCTTGCCTTCAAAGTGCTTCCATCTGATTGGAGAGGGTGAAGGATCCTTCCTTGTTGGGCAACTACAATTCCTAGCCTACTAGTACTCAGCTACTCTTAAACAAGCATCTGAGGTTAGTCTGTTTTATAACATATGGCAATCTGGCATACAATTGGGAAGCTGGAAAGCAAGATGAAAATGAAAAAAAAGAAACACAATTATGCACACACAGACATTCTTTACAGGTATGTTATCAGGGAAGAACTTCCATATTGTCCAATCAGTGCCAAAAATTGTCAATAGTTTTCAAGACAGTAATCATGTTGAATGGCACACCATTCAACAATGTGAGGTCCAAAATAGACTGAATTACCATAATAGTAAGATTTTAACCTTTTTCTCCAGATAATTAATTTCATGTTTGATTGGCTCACTGAGTTAATATATAAGATTTTCCACTGTTTGTAAGACTAAGGAGTACAAAAAGTCTCCATCACCCTAAGATCATTGTTCATCTGATTTTAAACAAGAGTCAAGATTTGGTGAGCGCATATAATTTCATGTAAGATACTATGCTAGCCACTGAGGAAGACAATTATTCTTATTATGCCAAGTTTTTGTTTGTTTCTTTTTTTTTTTCCATTCCAGGATTATGTGATTCCCAGTCTTTCCGCAGGCTAGTATTTATAAAACATGCTGAATTTTCACATCTGTTCCCAATGTTGCAGTTCCAGCAATTTCACCTTAGTTGACAACACAAGGCCTCTCCTTAAGTGGTTTTCTCAATAGGAAAATGAAGCACATTATGTGCAGGTATGCCATAGAAAACAAGCTGCTTTATGTGCAGACCCAGTAGATTACTTAAAGAAATAAAAAAAAAAAAACTAGAGATCTGAGAGCTTTTATGAATAATCCAGTGTACTTGTGTCTAAGGAGCCATATTCTCCTCTTTTGTTTATAAATCATATTCTTCACTTATCAATTAAACTTCCTACAGTACCCTCAATGTCTACTTCCACAGAGATTTAAGATCACAGTGTTTCCTTAAGCCTCGGGGCTTGGCAATGTTAGCATCTTACAAGAACATCAGAGTAAAGGGTCTAGGCCATCTGTAGGGCTGAGAAAAGGTTCTGTTTCATATGAGTCTCTGGCTTTTTTTATGGAATGTGCCACTTAGGAAAACGAAATGGGACAAAGTCCAAAAATGCCCCCTCACCTAAGGCTTAACTGGAGAAGCCCCAGAAAGACGGGCCAGGAAAGGACTATGTGTTTTCTACTTCCTTATTCTCCCCCCCATATGGAACAGACTGGTTGGTTGAGGACCATGAAGAAACAGCCCTAATGTCAAAGCTGCTTCAGACTCCCTTCCACGCAGCAAACATGAGGACCTGTGCTGGCATGTTCTAGAAGTAAGAAAACTCCCTGAGAGAATTCAATTTACTAACAAATCTAAATGCATCTCCCCCTTCCCTGAATAAAAATTCAAAATGAATGGCAGAATAACATGACATCAGTACTGGAAGGGAGCCCAGAGGGCAGCCAGTCCAACTGATGCCTCTCCAACAGCCCTAGTAGGTGGTCATTCATCCTTTCCTTCTCAGCCTCTAGTGAAGGGGGGCTTATTCCATCCTGAGGCAACCCATTCCATTCTTGAATCACTCCAATGGTTGAGGAATCTTTACAATTATATTAATTCTAAATGTGGTACTTGAGAACTTCATTTTTTCACTCAACTTCCATTCTTCATTCCTAGTTCTGGAGCCAAGCATAAAAAAGTCATGTTTTCCTCCCATATGTCATCCCTTCAAACACAATGATGAAGTCTTCCCTAAATCTTCTCTCCTTTAGGCTAAATATTCATAGTTCATAGATATGGAGCAAGGTTTTTTCCCCTGTTTTATATCCTGGACCCTTTGGGCAGTCTGGGGAAACCTAGGGACCCCTTCTCCAAATAATGTTTTAAATGCATAAAACAAAATGCATAGGATTGCAAAGGAGATCGATTATAAGAAAAATAAATTGTAATAATTTCCCATCCAAGGTCATGGGCCCACTATTCATGGGACTCTTTGGAGGTCCATAAACCCTAGATAAGGAGCTCCTTTCTGATCTAGAGCTAAAGGGGACCTCAGAGGCTGGCTAAGCCAAACCCCTTCATTTTGCAGCCAAGGGAGCTAAGTCTCAATATTAAATGACTGGTCCAGAGCCACACAGGTAGAAAGTATCAGAGGTGATATACTATGAACTCAAAACCTTTCCCCGTCTGGGTTGTTCTATTCTAAATCCCCCATTGCTTATCCATGTCCTTGTTTTCTCCAAGCTAAAGATTCCCATATCCGTTAGCCCCTTCTGATATGGTCTGATCACCAGTCTTTGTTCATTCTATACCTTGTCAGTGTCCTCCCACCAAGTACCAAGAGATAATCCCTTTATTTTGTACTTTGCTAAGTCTGCTGTCAGAAGGTGAAAGCCTCCACTCTAGGCCTCCTTTGGTGCTTCATAGTGGCATAAAAGTAACTGAGTTCTCAAAGCCTAGGTTGGCTATGGGCAAAGTATGGCATGCCCTATCAAACTGGAAAAGCCTTTGAGCACAGACCCCAGCAACAGACTGTGCATCTGCCATCTGAGGATCAATTCAAGAAAGTCAGAGGAGGTCACCACCAGAGGTGACCACCAAGTAGTGAATATTTTTGTACACAGCATTTCATGCAGACATTCTACTAAGGTGTTAAGGGATCAGTGACTGCATTAGTGATGGACATACCCACACTGAAGAAATGTACAGATTTCTGTCATTTTGGCCTAAGTAAGATGAGAGCCAGAAAGTGATTAGGCAGGTAGATGACACAGCAGACAAGACAGAGTCAAGAAGAGCTGGGGGGGAAGTGACATTCTGTCAGTGTGGATTCCCAGCAGCCCCGCCACTCCAGCTGGGAGCTCCACCAAATGGTGTGGCCTCCTCAGAACTTGCAGGTGGTCAGATCACAGACCCATGCTTTCAGTTCTGTCATTCTATGATATCAATATGGAATGTAAAGAAAAGGAAATAGAAGTATCACTAAGTGAAAAGAAGAGAAAATGTTGTTGGATGAATTCTCTAAAGACTGCAGAAAGAGCCCTGCTTCTGAAGTCTGAACATCCAGGCCCAAATCCCACCTTGAATGACTATTATCTGTCTGACCTTGGGCAAGACACCTCCTGGGCTTCAGGTCCTTCAGTGATAATAAGAGGTCAGGTTAGATGGCTTCTTAAGTCCTTTCCTCCTCCAGATCTGTGATCCTATGACTTTCAGAACCAAATGGAAATCCCAGATAATATTCTTTTGTTCCCTATTCCTGAGCAGCTTTTGTGCCTCTTACACTCTTCTTAAATTGGATTTAAGGCAGGTGTTGGTTCCTAAATCCAATCACAGACAGTATGTCCCATTTAGAACCTTATGGAAATGAAATGACATCTTGGAATTTCTCAGTCTGTAGAGGGAATTTGAGAGAATGGACGAGTCTGAGGATTGGGGAAAACTGAAGGACAGCTGTGTGGTTTAGAACAGCAGGGGACACTGAGGCCACCAGTGATCTGGGAACATGGCAAATGGACCAAGTAGAAAAGAGATTTTTCCTAAGGTGTTGGGAGAGCACCCAGACTTGGTTTTCCTCCAAGTCTGAAATGACACAATATGCTCTAGGTCATTTTTAGAACAAATGATGATCTTTCAGTATTGACAGTGTGACTGTGGGCAAATCACCTAACCTCTCAGTGATCTTAGCAATTCTATAAGACAATTAGTGGTGGAAAAGGTGCATTTCTGCATTGGTGGAGGGTTTCCTCTACGAGTTTCCTAGGCCAATGAAATCACAGGTCTAGATCCTATCCCTAGGAGTTTCCACCCTTACTAAGAAAAGAAAAAAGCCTTTTCTTCAAAAATCCAAAACAGGATTTTTGAATGCTTTTGCAGCTGTTGTCCATAAGATTCTCTGTAAAGCATACTGAATAAATTGGACCTGGTTGAACAGTCAGGAAGAAAAAAAATACAAACCTGGATTTGGGGATTTGGCTTCAAGAGAGGGGAAAACAATTACACTAGAAACATAACTCCTGTTGAGTTGAGAGAGAAAAGGATTATCAACCTCCCGGCATGCAAACAGATAAGACACCATGAGGTTGGAACTCTGCCTTCAAGTTCTCAGCATAGTTTGGAATGCAGATACTTGTGTGGGCAATGAAAAAGGGGCAGCTGCCTTACTATATCTTAAGGCAGCCTTATAAACAAGCCCTAGAACTCCAGCAATCCACAAGAATGTTTTTACCAGCCCACCAGCCCCTCAGGAGGTACATGGATGGTAAAATACATAAAACTATCATTCATCATAAGTTGCCAGAAATAAATTGTCACATGTCCTAGGAGAGCAGCAGGTTCTATGACTGCCTTGAGAGTCAAGGTTGAATCAATTCTTCCTTCCTTCCTTCCTTTCTCCCTTCCTTCCTTCCTTCCACCCTTCCTTTCTTTTCTTTCTTTCTCTTTCTTTTTTTTCTTTCTTTTTCTTTTTTCCTTCCTCTCTCTCTCTTTCCTCTTTTTATCTGAGAAATAAAATTAGCCCTCAGAATTTTATCCTCTTTTCTTGTTATAAGGGACAAGTTCATTCATTCTCTCCTATTCCTCTTCCCCTCCAATGTAAACACCAAGAGTGAGCAATGCCTTAAGAACCTGCCTGAGTTAGAGGAAGGAATTGATCAGAGTTTAAGGTGATTGCTGCTTTAAGGCAAAGATCACCATGAAAGGAAGTGTGAATGTCACAGTTCCCTTCCTGAATCCTCAAGGGCTGTTAAAGGGAACTTGGCTAGATCTACTGATGATAGGCTACAAGTCACCCCGCACTTCAGTAGGGTTATGAAATAATTCCCTGTGAAATAGGGACAGATTTATCAGTCCTCACTGAGATTATGTCTTAAGTTAAAACTGTAAATTGGGGTGCAGCCACTTCAATGATACAATTGACCTATGCACTGATGCCTTACCTCACATCAGACATATGGTCTACAGATACATGCAAAACAAATGAGGCAATGAGGTTACCCAAAGAAACTCATCAATATGTAAAATGAACCAAGGAATTGATTTCAGCCCATGAAGAACTAAGAAAGACAGCAAAGATTTCCCACAGGTGAGTACAGTGAGGTAGAGTCATCACCACAGTCAGTGGAAAGTTGAGGAAGATGAAAGGACAACCACAGGCTGTGAGTCCAGCACTAGGGAACTTTGGGGATTTGTGGATAGAAGCCAGAGCTTGTTTCTAGTGTGTCTGCCTTTGTACATCCCTCCAGGTCCAGGTGAGGTCATCAGCATTATGAAGAGTGGGCGCAGCAAGGAAAGGGAAAGGATCTTGTATCTATAGTTATTTGAAATTAATTAAATTCTTATCCAATTTATCCCCTGTTGGCAGGCTTCTCAGTCTCCCTCATGGGCTGTTCCTCTTGGAAAAACATGGGCACTGTTCACCTTCAGGATTCAGCATCACTGTAAAAACAAAACAGCAGAATAGGTGAGCTAGATCTGATCCTTGTGCAATGGAGGAAGCCAGAAAAATGTCCATATCTCATCTAGGATTATAATTTTCATTGGCACCAATAACACCCCACCAAATTCAATTAGTCAGTCAACACTCATTTGTTAAGAAAAAAAAAAAAACATGGTTGCTGCTTTCTAAGAGCTCACATCCTAATGGAGGAGAGAACAAATAATTAGCTACCTACAATAAAGATATATAAGGAGTAGATGGAAGCCAACACCAGAGGAGAAGACATTAGCATCTGGGGGATGACAAAGAAAGATCTTCAAAGGGTGATATTTGATTTGAGTCTTGGTGGAAACTAGGGAAGCTAGGAGGTAGCAGTGAGGAGGGAGTGCATTTAAATATGGAGGACAGTCCGTAAAAAAGCATGGAGTAGGGAGATGAAGCACCATGTAGTTTGGAGATGGAAGATTGGGTACAGCCTTTGTGGTGAGTGAGATAGTGAAGCAATTGGGAAGATATAAAATGATTGCCTTGCTTCTGTGAGGGTCCAGTTGAGATTATATGACAAGTACATTTCTGAATGGCTTTATCATGTACAAAGGTGTTTCACACTCCTGATCTTATTTGAACCTCACAAGAAGCATTTTACCTCTGTTTCATAGTTGAGGAAACTGAGGCTCAGAGAGAAGTGTCTTACCCTTGATCATGTAAATTATCAATGGCAGAAAAGGGACTCAAACTCAGACCTTCTCTCCAAAACAGATCTAGAAGTCAGGGTTTCTCCGGCTCTCTCTTCTGCTAGCCAAGGAAGAAATCTGTAGCAGAACCAAAAGGCGACCACTTCCCTTACTTCAGCTCACCTCCATCTCTAGCTTTGATGCTGAGACATCCAGATGGATTTTTTTTCCAATTTTAATTAAATCTAGCCCAATTCTTTATGAATATATGTCAAATTGTCCTTTAAAAAATTCCATGTGTTATTTTCCCTTCAGCGCTGGAGTTCCTGGCATGTTTTCAATAACCTGTTTTGAGCATATCCACAAATGATTTAAAGGTGGCTATTGCCTGTCACATAGAACCCCTCCAGCTCTGAATCCCCCTCCCAGTGGGAGCAGATATGAATGAACATCTTTCCCCTCTTCCATTGTGGTGCTGTTGACTGATATCTCCGTTGTGTTTTTTACTTTAAATTTGTTTTCCTTTTTCTAATTCCTCTTTCAGCAGTTTTTTCTGCAGTGGGGTTGTATCTTTAACTGCCTGTTCTGGAAAGCTGGCTTGGGGATGTCTTCTAACTGATTAAACCAGGGCCACTAATTATAGTTGTAGACAGGAATTCTGGCACCTGTGGAAAATTGAGTTTCCAAGGGTGGAGGGAGGGAGAGGAAAGCCCTGGGGTGGGAGGGCCTAACCATTCCCCCATATGCAGAGTGCCAGAAGAGAAGCCAGGCTATTGAAAGTGGGAAGGTATTGGGATGGAGCAGTTGGTAAGCTGGGGACTGAACTTAATGGGCACAAAGATAGAGTAATTCGGAGGGCCATGAAGGACAGGGACAAGGATCTGGACAGGTTGGAATGAACCTTAAAGGGGGAGAGGTAGTGATGAGGGTAGAAGGAAGGTCTCTAATGTGATAATAGGGAGTAAAGAGCAGATTATCTCTTCTCCATGGCCCTGTGTGTCAGGTAATGTAAGAGCAGCCATCCTTGGAGAGGGCACCATGAGATGTAGTATCTTCAAAAAGAAATCTTGGGTTCAGTGAGCACCAGGAGATGGAAAGGATTAGGACAGGAAGAGATCTAGGATCACAGAATTGGAGCTGAAAGCAAACTTGAAGGTTAGGGATATCAGCCCCCTCATTTTACTAATGAAGTACAGAAAGGGGAAGTTACTTTCCCAGGTCACACTTGCCAAATACAGGGCAGGGCTTCAGAATCTTTCCCAGGCAACTGCTCCCTCCCCCTCCTCAGCTGCTAGTGGCTTTCTCTGCAGGGCCACCTTGTAACTACTGCATGTATTCTTGTATATATATATTTACATACATGTTTCCTCCATTAGAATATAAGATCCTAAAGGTTGGGTACTGCTTTTTGTGTTTGTTTGTTTTTTCTTTGCATCCCTAAAGCTTAGCACAATGTCTAACACCCAGGAAATACTTGATAAATTCTGTGAAACGACTGATCTATTGAATGCTTTTCCTTCAACCTTGCTTTCGATCTGACTTTCAGAATCATAGTAAGAAAATAAGTAAGTAGGTGAAACCAAAACTGCTCTTTCTTCACATGGCCAATGCATTCACAACCATTTTCCCTAAAACCAGGTGTCTAAATGCCTGGACTTGACAATGTTTTGTTCATTAGAATAATGAAAAAACTTGGCAAAATATGGGCCAGTTTCCATTACCAAGAATCCATGGGTTTAGGGCATTAAGGAACAGGATGACTGTAGCTCATGATGCAAATTATTCCAAGCCAATGAGAGTAGGCCAAAGTGAAGGGCATGGCCACCACCTAGACAGTCCCAACTTGGACACTGAGTGTCTTTAATTATGGCAGACAAGGACATTTCTAGGCTCTATGAATGCTCAAATGCACCTTTCACCAGGAGAGCGATGGGGTGGGGTGCAGTACAAGGCTATTGATGAATCAAAAATATTAGATTGTTGGCTGATTCCAGAGTTGAGCCTGGAGGCACTTTCTCACACTCCACTCCTTCTATTTACTTAGGTGTGTTCCTTGGTTTCTGGGTTGCTATTCATCACCTGAGTGAACTGGTCAAATAAGCCCCAGCCAACCTCATGCAGCTTTGGCAACCTCAGGAGCCTCCCATTCAGAGCACCAAAGCAAACTGATATGGGGCCAGCCCAAAGCAAACTTGGGAGAGCATTTCCAAATCCCACCCCCAGCATTGTCATGGGGTTTAGCCAAAAGTCTGGGCATTGGCATTCACAAATACTTTTACAAAGTGTGTGCAACATGAACAATTAAGAATGGGAAACACGTCATTCCAAAAGAACGTACCGAAATTTTAGAATAAGTGGAGTCACTAACCTGACACTGGAACTGGAAGGGACCTTACGGGTCATCTAGCCTAGTGCCATTTTTTCTTTTTTTTCCACTTAAAAATTCCTTCTATTACTGCCTTTTATTTTACATCATATTGTTCTCACTCTCCTATACATATGTATCTATATACGTACTGTGTGTATATATGTATACATATGTGTATGTAGGGGGGGTCCCTCTTATTCCTGACTCTAAACTTGCCTTGCTAAAAAGAAAAGAAAAAGTATTTAAGCAAAAGCAACTAACCCTGGGCAAACACATGCAAGATCCTGCCCTCCTATTACCTCCCCTCACACAAAGGGTAAGAATGCTTCACTATGTTTTCCAGGACCACTATTTCAGATGAGAAAATCAGCCTACAGAGGAGAAACTACCTTCCCTTCCATAGATAGGAAGAGCTCAAGTAGGATGGTGTGTCCACTGCTAGTAAGAAAGCATGTGGCTAGAATGGGACTAAAAATGGATGATGGAAGACGAGATCCAACCTTATATCTAATCTCATTACTTCCCCTTGGTTGCAATTTAGGCTCCAATAAGTTATGTGGGTCTTCTCTCATTGATTCAATTTGACAGGAATTCACTGAGTGCCCTGGAGAAGTTTATATTCTACTGCAGGATGTAATAGGTAAACAGAAAAATAAAAACATACACAGTGCACATGATCTGAGGAGTTTTGAGAAAGCCCTAACACCTAAGGAATCTAGATTCCTATAGGGGATAGCACATAAGCCGAGCCTTAAAGGAAACGTGAGATTCTAAGCCACAGAGATAAGGAGGGATTGTATTCCAGCCATGGGAGACTGCCTTTGCAAAGGTATGGAGGTGGTAGTTCAGGAAATAGTAAATACATAGGACATAGAGTGCATGAAAAGGAGCAAAATGAAATCCATTTGGGAAGGGAGTCTAGAGCTAGTTTGTGAAAGGCATGGGGAAGGCATGTGCAAAGGCATGGATCCAAGTAGTATGTGGAACACAGAATTTTGGAAAGAGAAAACAGGCCAATTTGGTTGCAATAGAGAGGAAAGGGGAGTAATGGGGTGTGGGGCAGGGGGCAGGGGGAGGCAAACTGGAGCTAGCTGAATGTGCCAAACTGAGGACTCTGTGTTTTCTCTTAGAAGCACTAAGAAACCATGGAAGATTCTTGAGCAGGGAGTGACAGGGACAGACTTTGTTTCCAGAAGATTATTTAGACAGCTGTTTGTTTACATTGTTCTCCTCTCTGAAGAGGCATTCATCAATAGTCTGCCCTACAGATGTGCTTTGGGAGAAGGGGTTCCAACATTGTGGATTTACCACATTAATGAAATCACATGGAAAAAAGAAGCATTTATTAAGCACCTATTGTGCAACAGGCACTCTGCAAGTATTATTATGCAAATATCATCTCATTTGATTCATGCTGTCCTAAGAGCTGGGTGCTATTGTTATCCTCACTTTATAGATGCAAACAGAGGTAAGTGACTCACCTAGGGAAACACAGCTGGTGAGTATATAAGGAAGGATTTGCACTCAGGTCTTTGTAACTCCAGGGCCAGGACTCTGTCTTACCACCTAGCTGCCTCAGGATCCTTGCTGCTTTTGTGGTATAGCATGTACTGCAGGTTGAGTCCCTTACTTGTATACTGTCTTATCACTCCATTCAGAGTCTGCTTACACTAACACAGCAGTCTCCTAAATGGAAATCTCTCCACTTTCAATCCATCTCCATTTTTCTTCTCTCTCCAAATTTCTTATCCCAGCAGGCCCTCCAAGATCTGACTCCAATTTCAGTGTCAGACTTTACTTGCCGGTACTCCCATTTTCATTCCCTGAACTTTCCTCTTCTATCCCTTTCCTTACACCATCCCAGAATGCATTCCTACTTTAATCTCCTCCTGATGAAATCCTACTCATCCTTCAAAGCCCAACTCGACTGCAGATTCCTTCGAGAAGTGTTTCCCAAATTATGAAAGGGACTGAAGTATATGTATATATATATATATATATGTATACACACACACACACACACACACACACATATCAGGGACTGCCTACTAACCAAGTAGCAAGACACAAAAAGCCATAAAATAAACTTTTACTTAGTCCTAACTGATAAGATGGAGTAAGGGAGTCCAAATGATAAAACAAACAGGTAGGGTGCTGGACTCAGAACCATGAAGACCTGAATTCCAGTTCTGCTGCTAACACCAGCTATGTGACATGGATAAATCACTATACTTCTGAACCTCAGTCTCTTCATCTGTGAAATGGATCTGTAATATCTGCACCCTCCCACACACAGGATGGTTTCAAGGGTGAAAGAAAATAATGTTTATGAAGCTATTTGCGAACTTTGAAAAGGTCACCTCTTGTTATTGGGCAAGTTACTTCCTTTTATGGGTCTCAGTATCCTTATCTGGAAAGTGACATGGTTGGAATAGATGATCTCTGAGGTCCATTTGGG
Organism: Petaurus breviceps papuanus; assembly: GCF_028583685.1. Classification (NCBI taxonomy): domain Eukaryota; kingdom Metazoa; phylum Chordata; class Mammalia; order Diprotodontia; family Petauridae; genus Petaurus; species Petaurus breviceps. The sequence continues at coordinate 57,652,746 of NW_027186473.1, forward strand.
CTCCAAAATTCTATGATCTGATTAAAACTGTATAGAAATTGTCCTTCCATGAAATATAGTCCTTCCATGACATATAGAAATGTCCTTCCATGGCAAAGAAAGGCTTAATATAGATGGTGGAAAAAGAAGAAAGTAACCTATTTAACTCTATCACTAAAATGACCTCTTTTTTTCTGATTCCAGGTACCAATAGATTCAGCCAATTCAGTGAATTCAGTAGAGGAAGAAAATCTAGCCAACCATTTGTGTTTGCCATCTTGCAGTCCAAATAACCAGCTGGTTTTCAACTCTTTTTTTTTCTTTTGGTACAATGTAAACACAGTCCAAATCCTATTTTAGCAGGGGAAAAAAGCAAAGGGATGGGAGAGGAAAAAATTAGGCAGCTCCTGAATAACCATTGCTTGAGTTATCCAAGAAGCAGGGAAATCACCCATTTTAATATTGCTCTTGAGTTTGGAAACATGAAGCAAAGAGTGGCAGAAAATGGAAACTGTGATGACGCATGTTTGGCACCAGACGCGTTCTCTCTTAATCTGCAATCCTGGTGCTCAAAGCAGTAGCATCCAGTAGCTCCCACTTACATCGAACTCGATGCTTTGCACAGTGCCTCACTCATACGAACTCATTGGGTCCAGCATCCCTGTGTTGTTGTTCAGTCATTCTTCGGTTGTATCTGACTCTTTGTGGCCTCATTTGGGGTTTTCTTGGCAAAGATATTAGAGTGGTTTGCCATTTCTTTCTCCTGCTCATTTTGTAGATGAAGAGACTGAGGCAAACAGGGTAAAGTGACTTGCACACCTGGCAAGTAAGTGTCTGAAGATGGATATGAACTCAGGAAAATGAGTTTTCCTGACTCCTGGTCAGGCATGTTATTTACTGTGTCATCTAGCTTCCCCAACATCCCTGGGATGTAGGTGCTATTATTATTCCCCATTTTATAACTGGTGAAACTGAGGCAGACAGAGGTTAAATGACTTGAAAGTCATAACAGCCAGTAAATGTCTGAGGCAGGATTTGAACTCATGTCTTCTTAATTCCAAGGGCTGAACTCTAACCACTGCTCTCCACCTAGCTTCCTCTGTATATTAGTACCAGTAAGTGAATGGAATTCTGTAATTCAGTGATAGGGAATTAAGGGAATAAAAATAAAAACTAATAACCATAGCTGCCATTTATATAGGCTTGTATATAGCTTTATGAGTTGTTAAGCATTCTGCATTATCTCTGATAAGAACCTGAATATGCTTTCTGATCCACTTTGTTGTTCTGTCCTTTCAGTTGTGTCTGACTCATCATGACCCCATTTGGGGTTTTCTTGACAGAGATATTGGAGTGGTTTGCTATTTTCTTCTCTAATTCATTATACACATGAGGCAAACAGGGTTAAGTGACTTGTGCAGGGTTATATGGCTAGTTAAGTGTCTGAGGTTATATTTGCATTTGGGTATTCCTGATTTCAGGGACAGAGCTCAACTTTGCTATCTAGCTAACATAAATTAAATGAGGAGTATTGGGGGCAGCAGGATACAGTGGAAAGTCTGATGGATTTGTAGTCTGAGAATCTTAGTTCAGATCTTGGCTTTATACCTGGCTAGGTAAGTCTGGGCAAAGAATTTCCTCTTTCTGGGTCTCCATTTCCTTATCTGTAAAACGAGGGGGGTCATACTAGGTGACCTCGAAGTCCCCCCTAACTCTAACTGTATGATCCTATGAACAGCTGCACTTCATTTTCTACTTAAAACAGAAATAGGAAGGGGGCTTAAGGCTCTGTTTTGTAGCTATCTTATGCAGTTTTGTGCATTACTATCACACCTTGCAACCCACAAGTCTTCTTTGACTTGACTCACTCACTCACTCAACACCCATGGTCAATCAGTTCTAAATACTGTCATATCCACCTTTATAAACCCTCTCACACATCCTGTTCTCTCCTCTGGCACAGCTGCTACACTTATCCCCACTCACTCCAACTACTGAAATTGTCTTCTACCATGTCTCTCTGCTTCAACTGTCTTCCCAACTCCAGGCTGTCTTCCACTCAGCTGCCAAATTGACCTCCCTAAAGTGGTAAGTCTGACTGTCACACCCCTACTCTATAAACTTCAGTGGTTCCCTGTTACCTCCCTCATCAAATATAAAATCATCTGTTGGGCTTTGAAAGTCCTCCACAGACTGACCTCTTACAATTTTTCCAATCTTCTTACATTTCACTTTGATCCAGTGACGCTGGCCTCCATGCTGTTCCTCACAGAGAAAACTTTATGTTCTGACTCAGGATAAAATGACTTGCACACCTGGCTAATAAGTGTCTGAAGATGGATATGAACTCAGGAAAATGAATTTTCCTGACTCCTGGTTGTTGTCCCCCATGCCTGGAATGTACTCCCTCCTTTTAACCTTCTTCTGGCTTCCTTCAAGATTCAGCTAAAATCCACCTTCTATAAAAAGGCCTTTCCTGTCCCTTCCTTTGCTAGAGTCTTCTTTCCCTCTAAAACATCAGTCTACCTATTGGTTTCTCTGTCTGTCTGTTTGCCTGTCTGTTTATCTATCTGTCTATTTATCTATCTTCTATCTTTCCATCAGTCTATCTGTTTATTTTATTTTTTATATAGTTGTTTGCTTATTTTCCCCCACCTTACAATGTGAACTCCTTAAAGAAAGGGGGACTGATTTTTCCTTTTTTTTTGTATCCCCGAAGCTTAGGCACACAGTAAGTGGTTAAAAAATGCCCATTGACTTGACTTGATCATAAGATCCTTAAGGACAAGGACCTTATCTTAGATAATGTTTAACATTTGCAATCTCCCATAACGCCCGGAAGTGCTCTCTGCACACAGTAAATGCTTAATAAATGGTGATTGATTTTTAGTATGCAACAGAAGTCCAGATAACTTCCTGACAACAGAGACAGACAAACATTGGTAGGAGTTCCTTGTGATCTGCACTGAAAATGCAAAAATATAGGTTAGACTAGATGGAGAACTGTCCAGAATGTTGACATTGAGGTCTTGACTTTGCTCAGGCTAAAGTAACTTCCACAGGGTGCAGGTCTTTCTCCTTTTAGCAGGAAGAAAAGGAAGCAGGTTTTCCATCAAGGTTCTCATTCTAACTGCTTTTTTTTTTAGAGGGCGGAAGGCAAGGTAATTGGGGTTAAGTGACTTGCCCAAGATCACATAGCTAGTAAGTGTGTCAAGTTTCTGAGGTCAAATTTGAACTCAGGTCCTCTTGACTCCAGGGCTGGTGCTCTATTCCTTGTGCCACCTAGCTGCCCCTCTAATTGCTTTTCTGAAGAGTTTGGTTGACCTAGAATCTGGGAAACATTTTGGAATTCAATAATAGCTCACATTGACATGCAAACCTTAATTTGTATACATGATTTCTTTGATCATGTCTTTACAGGTATGATATTTTACATGCATGATAACTCAGTTCTCAGCACAGAGCCAGAGTATAAGAGGCCCTCCTTAGTGCTGCTTGATTGGTTCTCATAGCAATCATGTAAGTTAGTGCTACAGATACCATCAGTCCCATTTTATAGATGAGAAAACTGAAGTCTAGATTTTCTCTGGCTCATACAACAAGCAAGCATCATAAGTAGGACCAGAAGTCTGGTCCTCCTGGCTCCTGTTCCAGCAATCTACCCACTGCACCATGCTGAGAATTCATTAAGGGTAAGAAAAGAAAGGAGTGAGAGGGCTTGTAGACAAAAACCTGCCAATTGAGACTCTTACCTTTGGGGGGGGGGGGGGGGGGGGGGGGGGGAACTACTGCAACAACGCCAGATCATGACCTCCAATAAAAAGCTAATCCTTCTTAACTTTGGTACTGGTTTTCACCTGTAGTTAAACCACCTGGGGGAAGTAATGTCAATAAAAACAGCTCATAGATTTAGAGCTGAAAGGAATCTCTGAGACTCTTGAGTCCAACCTATCAATTTTGCAAAAGATAAGACTGGGACCATCAGGGGATAAGTCATATAGAAAACAGTCGGGATCTGAACCCAGGTCCTCTACTACCAGTACAGAATATTTTCCACTGGAGCACCTGCCTCAGAAAAGCAGAAGTAAAAAATAAAATCTATAGGGAAGCTAACAACTTTGCAAAATAAATTAATTACAAGGGCAAGGTTGTTTTGAAGTAGAACCACATTCAGGGTTGGGTTTAACTATAGGTACATAGGTAACTTGTATGCGTGTACATACATGGATGTTGTGATTCCAAGTTACATAGGTAACTTGGAAGAGCTTATAGCCATAGATTTGGACTATCTTATGCCAGGAGAACAGCAAATTCTTCACTTCTTGGGATGGGTAATATTCTGTGACACATCCTTAGGGGTGGGGAGCAGAGACAGAGCAGTGCCAAGCTTCCCTCAATACCCCACAAGCTTGGTTTAGCCTGGGCCAACAACAGAAAGTCAGAAAGCTCTTTGGGACAGTCAGATTCTGTCTATTTATACTCATTGTCAAATATACTAAGAGAAGAAAAAAAAACTTTATACGATATTAATCCTTCTAAATCCAAGGAGAGGGCATTGACCTTTAAATTCAAATGTAATGTATCAGAGGAGATGCTGTGAGGGAACAGGCTTACAATTTTCAGGACTAGAATTGATCATAATAGCCCTTCTCAAGAGTATTTGATGCTGAACTAACCTGTCAAAGTTGAACTTTGCCAGGCAACTGGTAACTGTTCAGATGCTAAATTTTCTCCTTAAATGGGAATTTCTGAACTTCAGGAACACTTGTGCAAAAGAAATCCAACTGATTGGCTACTTTCCGATTTCCTGAAATTTAGCTTTTAGGGAACATATTAATTTCCCCAGGAAATTTCCTCTAACTCGATTCAATCCTGACCTTCCATTCCTGGGAGGTAAGAGCAGATATACTTAGCACAAAGTGGTGAATTGTCGATTATATACTGAATCTAGATTGTGTTGATAAGTAACCTGGGACAGATAATCAGTATAAAAGAATATTGTAATGCTAGGAGACAATGTTCCCTAAAACATATGGGAGAAAATGGGGTCTCAAGTGGAAACAGCACTAAATTTGAAGTTGAAGATATAGGTTCAACCTGCTATAAGTAGCCCTGCTGCTTAAATCTCCTGAGTCTTCAGCAAGAGATTTCTGAATTCTGAAGTTCAGTACCCCCATCTATAAATGAAGGGATTGGAATAGATCAGGGATTCTTAACCTGAGTTAGATGGAGAGATTTCAGAAGATGCCATGACCTTGGATGGGGGAAAATGCCATTCTTATTTTCACTAATCTCCAACTGAAATTTAGCATTTACTTCAATTATTTAAAAACATTATTCTGAGATGGGGTCCATAGGCTTCACTAGTCAAAAGGGTCCGTGATACAAGAAATGTTAAGGATTTTTGGACTAGATGAGCTGATCTCAAAGGTCTTTTCTAGTGCTGACATTCTCTGATGGTCAAAGATTTTGACATACCTCCAATGAAAAATGGTACTCTTTTTCTTCAGCTAATTAACAGTGACATTTGGATTTGAACAGGCTAGCTTTACTCTCAGCCTTTTTTCTCTTGAGCTATTCTTCCTGAATCCTTCAGCTCAGGATTCAGGATAAACTTTTATTTACTCAACCTTGCTGAATGGCCAAGCTTTAGTCAATTTCAACACTAGATTGTCTGATTTGGGGTCATTCTTTACTCCTCCTTCTTAATGGGTTGTTTTTAAAAGAATGTTTTGATTTTTAAGGCACGTATTTTAAAAGAAGGAAAATGAAGATAAATTTAGTTTTGAGAATTTTGAACACGATATTCTCCTAGGCAGTGTCTTTTACATAGCAGGACTTAATACATGCTTGTTAGATTGGATAGAATCTGGGGCAGTTAGGTGGTGCAGTGAATAGAGCACCAGCCCTGGAGTCAGGAGGACCTGAGTTCAAATCCAGACTCAGACTCTTGACACACTTACTAGCTGTGTGGCCTTGGACAAGTCATTTAACCCCAATTGCCTTACCTTCCTCCCTCCAAAAAATATAGATTGGTTAGAATTGGATTAGAGATATGTGGAATGCCATAGAGCCAGAGTTTGGAATGACTGCTCTACAAAGATTCTTGTTCAGTCATTTCAGTTGTATCTGACTCTTCATAACATCTAAAGATTTTTTTTTACTCATTTCTAAAACTTATAAAAAATTTTAATCAACAAACTCAAGATCAATGTAGCATAGATGCAATTTGGGGATATGAGCTAATTTCCCTTTTGTCTTTGTATGTCCAGCACCTAGCCCAATGCCTCTGCATGTTCATTTGGACAGACTCTTGTCTTGGGGTTTTCTTGTCAAAGATACTGGAGTGGTTTGCCATTTCCCTCAGTTCATTTTACAGATGAAGAAACTGAAGCAAACAGGGTTAAATGACTTGTCCAGGGTCACACAGCTAGTAAGTGTTTGAGGCCAGATTTGAACTCAGGAAGCTAAGTCTTCCCAGCTTCAGGCTCAGCACTCTATCCACTATACCACCTAGCTACCCCCATCTACACAGACACATTCATAAAATTTAGAACTGGACAAGATCACTATCCATTGTCCCATCCAACTCTCTCACTTTGCAGATGAGAAAATTGAGAGCAGAGGGGTCCAGAGACTTGGCCAATGCTACAGCAGGTCTGACTCCAAGGTCTTCTTCCTCTAAGGTTTCTGCCCTTCCCACTATATGAAGTCACCTCTCACTTTGTGCTCTGACTGGGTTTACAGAGTGCAGAGTGAAATGAAAAGCTACTTCCAGTGAATTTTGGCTTCAATATGCTAAAGCAGAAATATTTAACTTGAAGCTCTCCAACTGTAAGGCTACAACAGAACCAGATTAAAACATAATTGGGAAATCTTTAACCAAATAAATAAAAACACAGTGGAACAGAGATTATGTCGATACATAGTTTTCTAAGTCAATATGGGTCTGTATATTGTTAATAATACCCAGTATCTATTTGAGTTTGACACCACTGTCATAAGGAAACAAAAGTAGGTTATGGCTTTTTGCCCAACAGACAGCAACTCTCAGAATAGTCTTTTTCCACCCCATCACACGAGCAAGCATCTTGTTTGATTTTGTACTCATTTCTAAAACATATAAAAAAATTCATTGACAAACTCAAGGCCAAGGTAGCATATACACAATTTGGGAGCAGTAGCTAATTTCCTTTTTTGTCTTTGCATGCCCAGCACCTAACCCAGTATCTCTGTGCATGTTCATTTGGATAGGCTGTGATTTCATTTTATTAGCATTTATTAGCAGGAAGGAACTTCCTTTCCCAAATCAGATTTAATTCTCTTGTAATTTATAGTCTCAGAGCATTGCCTGGGGGCACTGAGAAGTCAAGTAACTGGCCCAGGGTCACACAGCCAGGATGTATCAGAAGTGGACTTCAACCCCGGGTCTTCCAGACTCAGGACAACTCTGTAGTCACCATCCCAAGCTCCTTGTGTATAATGGGTGCTTAATAAATGCCTTCTGGATTGGCCTTATATATGTATTTGCATTTACTTGTCTGAGTGTTGCATTCTCCTGGAAGGAAGGGACTGGACGTTTCTTTTCTTTCTCGGTTGTTTTGTTTGTCTCTGTATCACTGTCACCTAGCAGCCTAGCACAGTATCTTACACATAACAATGAATTAATAAAAATATGTGTTGAATTAAACTGAATTGAACTTTCCATCAGTAAATTAGACCCTCCAGAGGAACATCACAGAATTGATGAGGATGCTTCCTCTTGATTAGACCGAGTAGAAGGAAGCCCCGCCCTGAGCTTATCACTGTACAGGGAATAAGGTAGAGCTCCACATTCAAGTAAATGACTTCTCCGAGAGCTGGAACTGCCTGGCACTTATCACAGACAAAAGTAAGGCTTCTCAGTGAAACTGACTTTCCTTCCTATATGACATGCTTCTGGAGCGGGGACCTCAGAATTAACACAGCAATAAGAGCTGGAAAGGTTCTTAGAAATCATCTAAACCCAACCCCTGCTTTTTATAGATGAGGAGATGGAGGCTGAGAGAGGTCAAATTTAAGTAAGAAATGGTTCCTTCTTAAAATGTCACACTGTTTATAGTAGGCTATTAATAGTCCTAGTTAGTTAACTATATTGTATAGTTAAATAGCATAAAAATCTAGTTTGATGAAAAGCCTCTTTACATTCATTGTGTGATTTTGTCAGGGGGAAGGGTTGTTTTCAGCTCAAGGGATCACTGATTTGTTCAAGGGTGAAATAATCTATTTTGGGATCTTTCCTTGTTCAGTCTATAATCACTATATGTCACGATTTGATTCTTAGGGCAGGGAAATCCTTGGTCTCTTTCTCATAAATACTTTCTCTGTAGCTCACCAGCATTTGAACTGCTTTTAGCAAACCTTCCATTCCACAATTAAGAGATAACCTTTAAAAAGCAAATACCCAGAGGGAGCAATTCATTGACTTAGATTCACACCACTACAAAGGAATGATGAAATCAGCTTTTCCCCTCCTACCCCTCCAGGAACAGGTTTGATAGGGTCTCTTAGAACAGAGGAGACCTTTTGGGGAGGGGGAGAGGGGGAGAGGGAAAGGAGTGGAGCAAAAAAAAAGAAGCATTCAGGGTTTTAAATATTGACTTTCCAGCAGCCTTACTCATGGATATGACCAAAATACTGCATTTCTCATGCTTCTGGATTGGGACTCTGCAGCTATTCATTAGCCTGTGATCTCCAAGATACAATCATCAGAGCATCAGAAAATCAGGATTTATCATAGCTGTCATTTACTACCTCGGTCATTACTTTCTGGGTCTCAGTTTCCTAATTTGTAAAATGAGGGTGTTTGACTGGAGATGACTTTTCAAGGTACGTTCCCTATTTAAGGGTATGGTACTATGGTTCCTCCAAGGCCAAGGTCGGCTAACTCTCCAAACCCCAAACTACGCCTATTGCCAAGGTCTAAGCTGGGTAATTTAGGCTTCTTTACATATGGTCATGGACAAGGTGAATGCAAGGAGAGATGACCAGAAGCAACTATAATTAAGCATAGGCTGTGGTTGGGAAAATGAAATTTACCCTAATCAGATGGACTGGAATGTGTGTGGATCTTTCTATTTCAACCAAAGACAAATATGATGGTCAAGAAAAGCACTTTAAGGTCCCTGATTTCATGTTTCATCCCAAAGACACCTGTGGCCCCAGCACCATCTTCTCATAATAGCTCAATTCCTTGGGCCCCTCTGGATCACTTCCTCTAATTTTTCCAAGTGTTCCACCTTTGGGCAAAATAGCCTGACCAGACAATCCCTGTCTACAAACCAGCTTTAAAAATTCTCAGATCTAAGTGCCTTCTTTCTATACCAAAGGATATACTCAATGGTACCCTCTGCATTATACCCCTTATGGGTGGCCATAAGATTCTCAAGTAAGCAGAGCCACCTAGTGGCAGAAATAAAAACGTTTTTGTAATGCGCCCCCCCCCCCCAAATAGTCTGTCCAGGTGTTGGCTTTCTTTTTAATCATTAAATGTAAAGCTTCCTTTTTTTCCCTCACTGTTGTTTATACTCACCCCCTGGGGAGACTGTTTCTGCCATCTGTTTTCTGAACAAAACATCCACTTCTCTGACACACACAAACTACAGTTTAGCATAATTAGGGTGACTGAAATAAAACTGGAACTGAACAGTTAAGGATCTACTGAGAAGGTCTGGGAAGTATAAATATGAATTTTAAAAAATTTTTAAGTGGCTACTAGGCTATTGGCTTATAGATACAGAGCTGGAAAAGACCTCAGAAATCAATTAGTCTAAACCCCTCATTTTATAGATAATGAAATTAATCTGGTAAAAGGTAAATGACTTATCCAGAGTGACACAGGTTGTACATGCCAGATCAGAGTCCAAGACCTCTAACTCCAGAGCCAATGCTCTTCCCACTGAACCACATTGCCCTGTATGTTTTGTGCAGTTTTCCCTTCACAACCTTCACCTCCACCTCTGTCCATGCACACAGCCAAGTGAAGGGAGCACCTTCGTTATCTGTAATTACCTTGGGTTGTGGTTTGACTCCTTCTCTTCTTTGACTGTGGGTAGACATTCACATTCAGCTGGGAAAGAATAAAAGACATTTTGGTCATCATTAGTCAATGTCACTTCATTTCAGGGATGTCAGGATAAGCACAGGAGAGTCTAGCCTCATCCTTTGGGTGACTAGTTTGGACTCTGCCACCCTGGGGAGCTCTATAAGTTTCAGGTATGGCTTTGGCAAGACACTTTAGAGTTCTTTCAATGAAAAGCATCTGACACCAACTTGGTGTGTTCAAACAAATCATCTCCCCTTCCCTTCACTCCTCCCACCCCAATATACCAGAAATTTCCATATTACCTTGATTACTCAAACTACATCAGTGTCCACACCAGATCCTCAGTCTGGTTCTAAGAATGATGATATGGATATTTCAACATGTAAAATGGATGAAAAATGGCTTTCTGCTGTGGTCACAATGGTAGTAGAATAACTTCCACAGAAGACAAAATGCAATAGAAACAGATAGAAATGAGGATAAAGATAGCTCATTGATTTTTTTTTTTTGCATAAGGAACTCCCAGATGAGGAAAGTCCCTCTATCGATACAGGCTTGCTCCTTCTCTGTAACTTACAGCCTTAAAAAGTTGCCTAGAATACTGATGGGTCACAAAAGCTGGACTCCAACTCAGGGCTTCCTGGTTCCAAGGGTGACTGACTATGTACTGTACTCTTTTACAGAAGCATTTAAAGCTATTAAGAGCATTAGAAAACTGTTTTTAAATGAGATTAAAGATCTCTAAAGAATGAAGAACAATAAATGTATTGGCTATTATGACATATCTTAAATTTCTTTTTGTCCAATTGCTACCACACTTTGGTTCCCAAATAGAAACATCCTCTCCTGTTTTGAAATACTGCTCCTGGAAAAAAAAAAACTTGGTTATCTTTAGGAGAACTCATCTTTGTAGATATGAAAAACCTCTTGGTCTCATTACAAAATATAATTAGGAGTCACCAATACCATTTCTGTTTATGCTGTTCATCCATTTATCAAGCTCTTCCATTTCTATTTCCATGACAGAGGGCGTATCTTCTTCAAAAATAGGGCTGGAGAGAGGAAGCAAAAGGGAGGTTAGAAGAAAAACAAAGGGTCTGAGCAGGCCGAGTTTTTCTCCAGGAGTCCCCAGTGTTTTAGCACTGTAGAAACTTAGTACTATTTATGCTTCAACTTCTGATTTTCAGAGTTAGCCTAGGGACTCTGCCTTATTCGATGACATTAACCTTCACTCAAAGCTAAGGATAAAGGAAACTTCAGTCTCTCACTGGACAAAAAAAAAAAGAGTGAATATAATATCAACATGTGGGCTATAGGGAGAAAACTTCAGGGTGGCACAAAAGCCAGACCAAAGGTGGAAAATGCAGTCAGCACTGACATATCAACCAGAAGACTGTCTTCAGGAAGGTAATTCTTCATGTTTTTAGTCCTGCCAAGTCTTACTTCCCTTTTCATCAAAGCCTTTCAGAAAAAATCCCCTGAGATCAAGAAACCATCTTCAATCCTCTACCCTCTTCTATCTTTTTCTCTCCTCTGAAAAAAATGGAACTTTTCCATTTCAGAAATCCATTGCAACCAATTCTCAGATTTCATAATTGACTGTAGAACAGAATCGGGGAGAAACCGTCTGGTTATTATAGATATTAAAAAAAGAAAAGCCCCAGCATATCCTTTTTGCAGGGTTCAGACCTCTGGTTTCATCAGTGTGGAAATGTTCCTCACAGATACAGCTTAGCAGCTTAAGCATAACAAAAGTCTTAGGAGTTTCCTGAGCCACTTGTCCATCACACAACTAGCATGTGTCAGAGGCAGCATTTGAACCCACATCTTTCAGACTCTAAGAACACTCCTCTAACCACTACATCGTACTGCTGCCCCCATATCTGGTAATGTGGACATTTCATTAGACAAAGGTCAAGCAAATTGTACAATCAGATAATAATTGGTTGAGCTTGGGGGAAAGGGCTGGGCTTTGTACAGAAAAGCCTCTAGGGGGAGGAGGGGGGTTGCAGCACGGTGGATAGGGGGTGGAACCTGGAGTCCAGAAGACTTAAGTTCCATTCCTTCCTTAGACTGGATGTGTGACCTCAAAAAGTCAATCAACTTTTCTCAGCCTCCATTTCTTTATCTGTAAAATGGGGATAATAATAGCACCTACCACGCAGAGCTTCAAATGAAATAATGTATGTAAAGCAATTCATAAACCTTAAAACTCTCTATAAATGCCAACTATTATTTGTAAGGGTTATATTTCTGCCACCCTCTTTTTTTTTTTTTGATGCCACTATTCCTTTGGAAGGAAAATTAATTGGTAGGGGGAAATTGTTCATAACAAAAAGACTACAATGTGAGAAATAGATAAGAAAAACATCAAGATTGGGAGATAGCACCCAGAGTTTGAGTTTTTATTACCCATCTTGCCTTTAGAATAATTTGTAGCAAATACAAAGGGGTTGTTCATTTGACAAGAATAATCAAACCAATGAAATTCTTCCTAGTAGTTTACTGAGAATTTAGTTTGGAGGGACAGAATGCATTTCTTCTTGCTCACCACTTAGGGACTATCTTCTGGGTTATAGTGCTAAAAAGGTGCATAGAAATCCTTCACCAGGAGAAGGGAACTTCCCCTCCCTTCCAAGGAGAATCAGAAGAAAAGAAAGACTTGAAAACAAGAGAATCCTAAGGATCTTCAGAGTTGTGCTTATCAACAATTGGGCTAATTTAAGAACTTGGAAAAAGGCTTACCTTTTGACGTTTTCACTGCCTAGTTCATCTGAAATAAAATAAAGATAAAATAAATATCTCATAATTATTTATCACTGCATTCTCCCCCTCTTGGAACTCTCCTCCTCTTTCTAAAATCAGACACTTCTGCATAAAAAATAAGGAAATCAATTTAAACAAATTCTTTTGGAAAAAAAAGTACAATAAACAGAACAAAACTGAATGTCTTGTAACTATAATGACCAATTTTAACCCTGAAGAAGAAATGCACCTTCCTCCTCTCATTACAGAAGAGGTTGACTTTGAGTTTGGAATGTTGCATTGACTCTCATACTTAAAAGATGTGTTCATTGGCTTTTTTATCTGTTGTTTTTCTTTGTTCTCATGGGGAGAAGGGGAAAAGGTATATTTGAAAATGATTGTAATGTGGCAGCAAAAAGCATCACTAAATTTTTTTTAAAACAAGTAATAACCTCTAAGTTAAATAGATGCATTTCAATTCAGCAAGGACTTATGAAGCCCCTCTTCTTTTCATTGCAGTGTGCTAGGTGCTGGGGATATAATAACAAATCTGAAACAGTCCCTTTTCTGAAGAAGTTCACATTCCTTTGTAAGGCAAAGTACTAAAACAGGAGCCTTTGGAGCTTGGATACTTCAGAGATAGTTTAATTAGGAGCCCCCTATTCCCAGCCCCCTTCAGATTCACTCTTCAGCCTAGCTTCATTACTAAGAAAAGGAGGTCATAAAATCACAGAATTTTAGAATGAAAACAGCATGCTGTTATATGTTTAACAATCAGGCTGTGGAGGAAGGCAAGGGGGCAGAGGGAGGGATGTATGCACTCACACTTTTAAATTTAATCTGCATTATTAACACTTTCTTAATCAACAAAACAATAAATCAAGCCCTGATTCCTAATGATTGCCATTTCCAAGATATAAAGACTCACACTGAATTTTTAATAATTGGGTCCCCGCAGCAGGCTGGTTTGAGCTGGCTCCAGCCCATTCCTGATTTTAAGGGATTTCAGAGGCTGCCTAAGTCTAACTCATAGCTGGAAAAAAAAAAAAAAAAGGATGATCTTACAATGCCCCAGATAATTGGTCAACCTTTGCCTGAAAACCTTCAATTGAGGGTCAAGAGCACTGAGAGAAGAACAATGGAAAGAAATTCAACCCAATTCAACAAATGTTTATTTAGCCCTCACTGAGTGCAAGACACTGGGATAGAAACTGATTGATTAAAACTGGAGAAGATAAAATACTTGGAAAGACTTGGTACCTGCCCTCCTAAGCAGTAAGGATAATAGATTTGTAGTCAAGAGACTGTCTCTTTGAATTCTGCCCCCAATAATCTCTCTAAGCCTCCATTTTGTCATCTGTGCATAACTTAATGCACAGTGTTATTGTGAGGGAAATGCTTTGCAAACCTTAAGTGCTATAGAAAAATGAGCTATTTTTAAAGAGGTATAAACAATGACTTGGTTGAAGGTACATAGGTATCAGTAGCACACTTATCCAATAAGGCAATGACACCCAGATGGTTACACATGGTTATTTTAAGGGTTAGAAAAGATAAAGCACTTTGCAATCCTTAAAGCACTATACAAATATTAGTTGTTGTTGTTACTACTACCATTGCTACTGATATAGTGTATGACAAAGTCAGGATCCAAAAAATATCAAGACATTGGAATAAACCTAGTAGAATGAAATTTAATCAATTAGAATATGCCTATTAAGAAGAATAAGACTCTTTCTGGAATCAGAAGACTGCTTTCAAATCTCAGCTCAGACACTTCCTACCTACTTCCCTGGGCCTCAGTTCTCTCATCTGTAAAGCTGAGAGGCTTGGACTGGATGGCCCCTAAGGTTCTGCTTTAGTAAGACTTAATAGCTTGGTGCAAAAACTCAACTTCAAAAATACAGGTTGGAGGCAGACCCGGACAGATAATAGTTATATCCCTACTATGTGCTGGATACAAAGAAAGGCAAAGGACAGTCCCTGTCCTCAAGGAGCTTACAATCTAATGGGGGAGACAACATGCAAATAAATATATACAAAGCAAACCAGACTGAGGATAAATAGGAATTAATTAACAGAGAGAAGGTGCTAGAATTAAGAAGATTTGGGGAATACCTCTTATAAAAGAGGTTTTAGTTGGGTCTTGAGAAAAGTTATTTCATTTGAAAAAAGAAAAAAATGACCAAAAACTGTGAAGATGTGAGCATTATAGGTGTGCTATTATATATATACATGTACATATATATGAATGTGTGATATATGCATATGATTCAATAATGTATATGTGTATATATACTTTTTTGGTTTAGGTGACTTTTAAGGTCCAGTGCGGTTAAGTGACTTGTCTGCTATCTTACAGATACTCTCTCTGAGCTATAATTAAAATCCAGGTCTTCTGCCTCCAAATCTGGAGCATTTCCCATCAATCCATGCTAAAGGATGGGTAGAAATTCAGCACATGGCTTTGGAGGGTGTGAGGCATAGCAGTCAGAAAAAAAAAAGCTACATAGGAGACATATCAGAACCATCTTAATGCTGCTGATCAGAGCAGGAAGAAAACTTGTAGGTGATTTAGTGAGAGCTCCTCTGTTTTCAGACATTGTTCTCAGACATCAGAAGTCAGCTGAAGAAGAGTCTTCTCTGGGCACTCTCCCTGGCATCCCTTCTGAATGATGCAACCATTCAACAGCATAAGATGAGTATAGCACTCCATATGGTTTTTGGACAGCCCTTCCCCACATGTAAGATCCCAGTCCTGAAGAGGAGGCAAAGAGTTTCTGCTCCCTCACACCCAGAGCAAATCATGGAGCACCTGAAGGCAGAGCATTCTTCTCCATAATGACTCACTCTGAGCTTGGTGGCATTTCTTCACAGTGGCCCAACAAAGTTCTTGATTTGCACATAGGTGTCCTATATCTTCTTAGTTTGTCCTGTCCTGCCCAGCAAGAGTCTCAAGGACAAGTTCTTCCCCTATTCCCATTTTTTTAAAAACTAGACTTGTAATTTCATTATAATGAACTCTTGGAGAGAGACTTTCACTACAATGCAAATCAGCACCTTCTCATTAATTTGTTGTCCTAGGGAATTGCCTGGAGGCACTTAGAGATTAATTGTATTTAATTTTTAATTTAATTAATTGTATTAATTTTATATATAAATAAATTGTATTTATTTAATTCTTCCTAACCCCTCTTCCCACTGTGTCACTGCTTCTCAATGCTACAGTGTTTATTAACTGCCTGTAATGAACCAAGCGCTGTGCAAGGCATTGGGACTGCAAAGACAACACAAGACCATCGCTCCCCTCAAGGAAGTTTACATCCTATATTCTAGCATGGGATTCAGGCAACATGTCGGTTTACAGAATGATGATAAAGTAGATCAAGCCCAGAAGCTTGTCTGTTTCCAGCACCTAGGAGAGTGTCTAGCACATAGCAGATATTCCTTGGAGGAAGGTACAACCTTCCCCGATTCTGGAAGCATAATTGGGGCACCTCCAGCACAGCAGCTTGGAAGGCTGGACTTTGTGGCAGGGGGTTCCAGCATACCATGAGAAACACTGTCTACCATTGCAATAGAAACTGGTTGGGAATTCTCTTCTTGGTTGTATCCTCAACACCTGGCACATAGTAGGCACTAAAAATGCTTGTTGATTTGAGGGATTTCAGACAGCCAAGTTGCACCATTGGCTTTTTATCATCTGAGGACTATTCAGCTGCAAAAATACCAAGCAGTAGGAATCACTGCATAGAGCCAAATATTGGTGATCTCTAGCAATTGCAGGCTGCTATTTGTCCATGGGGAAAATAGCCAGCAGGCACCTGAAACTGTGCTCCTGGCAGTCACGAGCTGCTTTTATAATTTCCTGTGAGCTGGCAGATTCTAATGGCATCTCTAATCCAAGGAAATCTGCTACCCAGTTTTCTGTTCTTTGGCATCAATGTCTGATTGCTTTCACAAGCTGAAGGGAATTTCCTTCTTCAGCAGAATAGGGTTGTCCCAGCTTCCTGAGGGTGCTGGATTCTCAGGGAACCTATGTTGATATGGAAGGTGTATCTTTTCTGGAGGTGACTAAATGATAGCAATGCAAATTGTAACAATAAAAATAACGACAACAATGATCATACTTCTGTAGTGTTTTTCTTTTGTAAATTTGCTTATTTTTACATGCATTTATAATCTATTCTATTAACTCCTCCCCCCAACTGAACAACAATCCAAAATAAGCCCAAAATAATACCCTCACCATAAACATTCATAGTCCAGCAAAACAAATCCCCACGCTGGCCATGCCCACATAGGTATCTCATCTCTTCATTTAGGGTTCATCCCCTTTCAGGGAAGAGCTAAGTGGTATGTTGAATCTTCAGTCTTCTAGATTTGTGGTTATTAGCTGTGATTGGAGTTCTCAAGTCTTTTGAAGTTGCTTTTCTCTAGAATGTTGTTGCCATTGTGTAAACCATTCTCCTGGTTCTGCTCATTTTGTCATTTCTTATGGCACAATAATATTCATTATTCTATTCCCATGTCACAATTTGGTTAATAGCATGGCTGGAGCATGCCTCCTCCAAATGCCAATAAGAAAACACTCCTTTCCCCCATCTTGTTTCCAGTTTTTGGCTCTTTTCCTCTTTGATCTTTTTGGATAGCTGAGGCAGAGGGTATGCAGAGTTTAGTGATTTGGGGACTTGGTTCCAGATCACAATAGAACTATTTGAAGGTCTGTAAATTGCTTTACACATGTTATCTCATCTTATACTCACAACAGCCCTGTGGGATGAGTGCATTATCCTCATTTTACAGATGCAGAAACTGAGGTTCAAACAGGTTCAATGACTTGGTCAGAGTTACATGGTTACCCACTGTCTGAAGCTGGAATCAAACTCAAATCTTCCTCATTCAGTCCACTACCCCATATACACTACCTAAATTTAATAATAGCTAATATTTTTAAAACACCAGGCACTAGGCTAAGCATTTTACACTTGTTATCACATGTTATCCTCACAACAACCCTGGGAGGCAAGTGCTACTATTATCCCCATTTTGCAGTCAAGGAAACTGAGGCAGATAGAAATTAAAGAACTTGCCCAGGATCACACAACTAAATAAATGGTGGGACCACATTTGAACTCAGATTGACTCTAGTCTAGAACTTCCTGACTCTAGATACAGCTCTCTCTCTACCCACCCTTTCATGAGGAATATTACTATATTGCTTTAAAGATAGTCTCATCCCTCCCCCTTCCTTCTGAACATCCCCTTTCAGAGGAAACTTGTCTTTAGAGGGAACCATCTTTGGGGCAGTTGGGCCCTCTTCAAAGCCATGAGGATCCCTCTGCTTTTACAATCCAGGTCCCTGCATTATAACCCTCAGGCATCTCCCCAGAGAGCATGAAGCATTATCATTTGTAACTTCATGATGAGGATGTCAGTTTATCTTTCAATGCCCTATTCTCCCACAGGCTCCCATGGCACCTGGGACCTACCTCTGCATACAGATAAGTAAGTTTTAAAAACCCATTAATGATATACTCCAGAGGAAACCTCACAAAGTGACTGCGATTGGCATTAAATTAGGATGGAAAATCTGATGTGGACTGCCCATCCTTACTTGGTAACCTTGCCCTGGACACCATGGTAACAGAGAAACATGGAAGACATGAATGGGAAGAGAGAAAAATTTAGCAAAGGCAATGACCAATGACTTGTCCTCCATTTTCTAGGTTTCTAGACCGGTCTACCTAGCCTACTTCTCTTTATATATTCCCTTCTACTCCCTTTTCACTGTCCTTTAAGTCAATCTGACCCCTCTCAACCTTACTGGTTCTGATGGCTCATTTTTGTCTCATCAGCCTTACCTGATCTGACCTCTCATTTCACAACCTCTGGTCATCATTGTTTGATTCCTATTTAAGATTTAGAGCTGAAAGAATTTAAGTGATCATGGAATCCAAGGATTTTTAACCTAAGGTCCATGACCTTGCTTTAAAAATATTTTGATAACTTTATTTCAATACAATTGGTTTTCTTTGCAATCCTTTGTCTTTTATGATTTTGAAAATATTATCCTGAGAAGGGGTCCATAGGCCCTTTATCAGAATACCAAAGAGGTCTATGGCAAAAAAAAAAAAAAGGCTTAAGAAACTCTGCTCAAGTCCAACCCATTTATTTTACAGCCAAGGAAACCAAGACCCAGAGGTGGGAAAATGTAGCAGCAAGCACCCCAGCATCCCCAAAGTGGCTGCCAACACAGGTTCTTAGATCTGCTTTTCTAAAGGAAAGCAACTCAAAATGGGTTAACAAGCTTACTTTAATCAATCAAACACATATCCTTTATCTAGTTCAAGGGAAAAAAAGTCAGCACCCCGAACTTCAGAGTATACAGACAGGAGAGGCAGGCCCGGAAGAGGCCTGATCAACTCGGAGGGCAAGTCTTCCCACCAACCACAAGGTCCACTACCAGGCCTATTACCAAAGGGCTGGGACTGGAAAGAGCAAGGTAAGAAGCAAATACAGGGGCCCCTGTCCTGGTCAGCAAACACTCCTGGGGCTACCACTTCATAGCCCAGAAATTTTTTTAAAAAGCCCCTTTCAGGACCTCCAAAGGCTAGGATGACAGAGTGAACCTCACTTGTTCCAAACCCCCCCTCTGACCCTGAAAACATAGTAACTCTTGCCCCAGGGCAAAACCCTCTACAGTAAAGACTTGGGATCCTAGAGGAAGGGCGTGGCTAGGACCCTGCCTCAAAATGGGTAGAAAGCAGACTACAAAGACAAAGACTCTGGAGTCCTACTATCCTCAGAGGGAGGAACCAACCTCAGAGGGAGACAATGTGCACTCCACACCCAAAGCTGAAACTTCAACAGGGAATGGGTCCCAAGCACAGAAGGCTCTCCTAGATGAGATCAAAAAGAACTTTGAAAACAAAATGAGAGAGATAGAAGACAAAATGAATCATTCTCTCAAAACGAAAATAGCAGAATTAGAAAAACATTGTAATGAGGAAAACATCTCTCTAAAAAGAAAAGTGTATGATATGGGAAAGGAGCTTCAAAATTTAACCAAGGAAAATGATTTGCTAAAAACTAGAATTAACCAAATGGAAACAAATTACTCTATGAGGAACCAAGAATTAGTCAAGTAGAGTATACAGACAGAAGTTACAAGACAGAGAAACAGATCAAGCAGACAGGCTTCCAAACTGTCCAACCATTACATCCATACCAAATCACAGTTACCAGAGAGGAAAGCATCAACATCTGGGTTTTTCAAAGCCAGGGGGCTCTCAATGGCTGCCCAGAGTCTCATCTGGTCAAATCACACAACACTTCTCAAAGTGAGCCCCAAAACAAAGTCTCACATCAGGGATTATATAGTCTTCTCCTGGATCAGAGAATGTAACCACCCTCTTGACCCACTGCCCAATGACACAGCATCAAGGTGTGGGCATTCCTGAAAACCAAGCCTCCTGTCACAGGCTCCATCTGACCACATTCAGCCTATTAGGGGGCAGAGTATATTTTCAAATCAAGGAAGGTTCTCAGAGTCTCTTAAGTCTATCAAAGGGCCTAGGGGCAGGGAAGATCTTTAAATTTGCATTCCTATAACATTTGTCCCCAAGATCTTTCATGCCCATAGCATAGACAATTTACATTTGAATTAGCACTAACCATCTCTTAGGTTACATTTTCAAGATACATAACTAAAGTTACCAAAGTGGCCACAGGGCCTTAAAGAAACACAAAATACATTACATTATCTCATCAATTCAAAACAAGAGTCCAAATAAAGTTCTCTAGGGTGGAGGGGGGTGTCCTTCCCCAGGTCAATTGCCACTGTGAATACAACTCCAAATATTGTTTGCTGAAGAAGACAAGTTGCTATAGTAGGACAACTAATGAAAAGCAAAGAACAGAAGAAGCAAAAGATGAGATGAGAAGTGTTTAGCTAAGAACCTGTGTTGGTAGCCACCCTGGGGAAGCTGGAGTTCTTGCTGCTGCTACACTATGGCATCACAAACAGTATCTGCAGAGTAAAAGGAAAGCTTGGGGGCTGGGATAATTGTTTGTCTCCCAGTTGTGGTAGCTGTGACTCTGTGAAGCCATGGACCAGGAGAGAAGAACAGCTTGCATTGGGACCTGGGCAGAAGCCAGGAGTGGCTGCCTCCTGTGGGAGGAAAAGGAACCCAGGAGTTAGGAATTCAGCCATAGGACAAGATAAGGACTGTGAGGCAAAGCAGGGGCACTGAATGTGTTTCCTTGCTGCATCCCACAGTTTGGGACACAGGGGGAGGATAGACTTGTGACTATGGTGGGTGGGGTGAAGTGCCATGGACCCCCAAGGACTCCACCCTATTGGTTTTGTTGCCCATCTGCCCCTCAGAACTTGGGAGCAGGGGCTGGAGCAGTGTGAGGGGAAGGACACCCCCCTCCACCCTAGAAAACTTTATTTGGACTCTTGTTTTGAATTGATGTGATAATGCTATATACTTTGTATTTGTTTAAGGCCCTGTGGCCACTTTGGTAACTTCAGTTATGTATGTTACATCTGGGTTTTTCAAAGCCCGGGGACTCTCAACAACGGCTTCCCAGAATTCAGATCAAATCACAGAACACTTCTCAAAGTAAGCCCCAAAACAAAGTTACACATCAGGGCTTATATAGCCTTCTCCTGGCTCAGAGAATGTAACAACCTTATTGACCCACTGGCCAATCAAAAAGTATCTACTGAAAAACAAGCCTCCCTCCCCAGGCTTCTGGTGCACTTTAGCCTAGGGTCAGGGAAGATCTTTAAAATTTACATTCGCCTTACACATACTAAAGCACTTAAGTAAACAATAACAACAGATTTAAATGCTCACTGTCTAGAATGATCTCAGAGCATCATAGTGCTACATAATTCATTTATTTTTTCTCAGTGATAAAAGGGAAACGGAGCCCTTACTGAGGTGAGACTGACTTTCTGGAATGTTGGACCAAAGGCTTCCAATAGTCAACTTTAAAATCTTCTTTCATGAAAACCTAGGAAGACTTATATGAATTGATGCAAAGTGAAGTGAGCAGAACCAGGAGAACACTGTGTTCAGCAAAGCAATATTGTAAGGATGATCAACTGTGAATGGCTCACCTACTCTGATCAGGACCAGGATCTAAGACAATTCCAAAGAACCCTTGATAAAAAGTGCTATTTGCCTCCAGAGAGAGCTCTGATGAACTTGAAGGCAAATGGAGACATACTTTCTCACTTCATTGAGGGAGGGAGGATGGGTCTCTGTTTTCTTTTGCAAGATGGCTAATGTGGAAATATGTTTTTGCATGACTTCACATATATCATTGACAGGAACTTTAACTACCATAGGGAGAAAGGTCCTTTTAACCAGGGTCCTAACTACCTGGAGGGCATACTTCCACCCTGCATTGAGGGCAAGTCCCACAACTCTCATTGTACTTGGCTAGCCTGTATTGCTAAGTAACCACCCTAAGCTGCCACACCCTTTCCTCCTACCTGCTATAGGGATGAAAACCAGGTTACTCTTTCTCGAGTTAACTGCACCTTAAAACAGAATATCCTTTATGCTGTTGTTCCAACCCTACCCTAAACTGGTTTTGCCCTACATGAAAAAAACTCTTAATTATGTCTCCATTCTAATTTCTCCTCTCTCCGATCATGATTCTGGCATTCAAGGCTTTCCAGAAGAGAAGAAAATTGGCTTTGTATATAGAAGGCTCTTCCCCCCTTTTCCCTTTACAGTTTCTGGAAGAAGCAACAAGACTCTCTGCAACGATCCAAAGTCACCACGCTCAGATGTGCTGTCTTTAGACCATCAAGGTCTCAATGTTTGTCTAGTTGGCAAGTCTCTAAGAAACCTTCCATTTTCTGTGGTCTGCAGTGCCAGGCTGAGAAGCCAACAAGGGGAGCAGAGACAAGAGAGTGGTTATTCAGTGCAGACATTCATCTCTGTAGCAAACCCATACATGAGTGAAATGGTCCATTTCACTCCCTTTGTGCTGAAGATACAGAGAGAGTGTCTGGGGGTGGTGGATTCATAGCCGGATCCATAGTGGATCCAGACCGGAGTCCCTTGGGAAATCAGAGCTGAGAGGGCTTGCTGATTGATTCAAAGGATCTTAGGTCTGGAGCTTGAAGGAACTTTACAGGTCATCTAGTCCAGCCCCATCATTTTATCAATAAGGAACAGAGACCAACTTCACACAGATAATAAGTAGCTAAGGAAGAATCTGAACTCAGGTCTTCCGATTCCAGATCTCAAACATTACTTATCTGACTTGGATTCTATTCAAGTAAATATGCTTTGTTTACCCTCATGTGTAATTCTGGCTTGGTCGGGGAGATTGAATAGAAATGGGGGCTCATTGGTTATGAATTGAGATGGGTAATTATGTCCTTGAGTGCTGTAGCCCTGGAAGTAGCCCACAGTGGGTAGGCAACATTAGTGAGTCCTCAGGTACTACATTTATGATTGGTATTTCCAAACCGCCTAGGGCAACTAGGAGGCACAGTGGATAGAGTGCCAGGCCTGAAGTCAGGAAGACTCATCTTTCTGAGTTCAAATCCAGCTTCAGACACTTACTAGCTGTGTGACCCTGGGTAAGTCACTTAACCCTGTTTGTCTCCATTTCCCCATCCATAAAATGAGCTGGAGAAGGAAATGGCAAAACACTCTTGCACCTTTGCCAAGAAAACACCAGATAGGGCCACAAAGAGTCAGACATGTCTGAAACAGCTGAACAACTGCCTGATTCCCACCCCTCATTAGTGTTCTCTCTCTCTCTCTCAAAATTGCCTTTTATTTACCTGTGTCTGTGCTATACTTCCAACTTCCCTCTCCTCCCATAAGCACCTGGACTGTAGGGACTGTTTGGGGTCCATCTTTTTGCATCTCCCTTGCCTAGAACAATGCACTGCACTTCACAGGTTTTTAGTAAATGTTGATTTAAATTGGATACACTCCCAAGTTTGAGTTTAAACATTTATAAATGCTCTTTCTCCCACCTTCCCAAATGCAAATGGCAAATGTAATACTACTCACATGACTGTAAAGCACTTTGAGATCCTTGACTTGAAGGCACTGTGTGTAAGAGCAAAACAACTTCATTATTACTGTAACATTAACATTCAAAGTAATTGTTCAGTGTGAAAACACACACTAAATACTCACCTGGCTTGGATTTTCTCCTTTTATTGTGTCTTACAAGGAACACCAACAGCAAAGATAGCAGGAGCAGTAACAGCAGTGGGATCCCCACCATTAACAGAAACTCTGGACTCAGCACACCCTCCTCGTCTGCCACAACTGAAGGAGGCGTAGCTGAAATTTGGGGGTCTCCCATTGGGCTGGCCTCAGTTTCTCCTTGTTCTGTGGTACAGGACAGTTCTGTGTGTATGTCCACAACGTCTGGAGGGCTTGTTTCTTCTATGACAAGTGACCCTTCTCCAGAATATTCTGAATCTGTAGCAAAACCTGTAGAAGCACATACACATTGGCATGCGGACAGGGCTGATGTGTTGTTTTTCATTACTTTTAAGTGATCCCGTCCACCACACCAGGGATAAAATTTGTTCTACTGAAAGCTTTTCCCTCTAGTTCAGTGTGGTATGGGCAGTGGTTTCCAGCTTTTTCAAAGCTAAAGACCCATTCATTTTTAAATAAAAAGCTTAATTTGAGAAAAACATTTGTTTTCACACATAGGATTACAGATTTAAGCATAAAAGAGATCTGAAAAGTTGTCTATCCAAGCTGACTTGTCCAAGGGCACCTGCCTAGTAAGATGCAGCCTCCTTTATGGACAGTCACCAGTCTGATCCTTTCCACTGAGTCTGGGGGAGAAGTCACTAGTCTCTGGCCAGACAGCATTTGCTTTAGCTACCTAATACCCCAAGGTTTAACATCTTCATTGAATGCAACTTCCTATTCTAGGGACTTAGGTCTTTCTGGACACCTCACTCCAGTTTATGGGAACTATCTTCTCTGCCTCTTGATTGTAACTTAGGATGCCCCTAGTTAGTTGTTCATGTAAGGGCTACTGACGTTATAACTACCAAGCAGTTCTCAAGCTCAGGGTGCCCCAGTTTTCCAATTCCAAACCTCTTCATTCCCCCAGGTAGGTGAGTGAGCAGTAAAAGGCACAGGATCATTAGCTTTTCTTTTTGTCCAGCTGCAAGCTTAGCCTTTTATGGTCAAGCTTGATCAAGCCTTAAAAAAGTGTTGGGCTCATCTTTGGGGTGGGGGTGGGTGGGTGGGGTTTAATTGCTATAGTTTTTCCTGCTTGCCTCTCCTGCTGTTGCTACAGCAGCAGTAGCAGGCAAGTTGGACCAGCAGGGATCATGGCTGCAACGAGGCAAGCTTCTGGCTTCTCAGCTCACTGGGAGCAGGGGCTTCATCTGTTGTACTGTGGCATTTTCTTTTGCACAGCTGCATGCATTTCCCCCTTCCACACTTACTTCTGAGAACTATTATGTATATGTATATGTGTATGTATGTATATATATATATATGTGTGTGTGTGTGTCTGTGTGTATCTATATATACACACATATAAATGTATACACATTATTATTATGTATATATCTATCATAGATACATACACACAGATATGTTATCTGAATAATAATGGCTTATAACACAAATTTGTTATGAGGATCAAATAAGTTAATATATGCAAAATGCTTTGTAAACCTTAAATCATTTTTAAATGGCAACAATCATAATTTTGATTATTAGTGCATTGATTTAACATGAGACAGCATGGCATCAGAGACAGACAGCTGGCATCTGAGTCAGGAAGATCTGAGTTTGAGCCTCTCCTGACAGATACGTACTGTGACCCTAGGCAAATCACTAAACTTCTTGATGCCCCAGAGAACTCTCTAAGATTTTTTTTTTAAGCTATCGGGGTTAAGTAACTTGCTCAAGGTTACATGGCCAGTTATTTCTGGGTGTGGTGCTAAGTATCTGAGGCCAGATTTGATCCCCAGGTCATCCTGACACTGGAGCCAGTGCTCTCACTTGCTGAGCCACCTGGCCACCCCGAACTCCCTAAGATTTTAAGTTGCAGAAATGGTGCTGAGTTTCATTGATAGAAGGACTTTCCTCATTAGGAATTCCCTATGCCAGTGAAATTACTAGTCCCTCCTATCTAAGATTGATTTAATACATAAGGAGCATTAACAGCATGGTTGAGTATACAGAATAGAGGGAGAGACAGACACACAGAGACAGTGAGACACAGAGAGATGGGAGAGGCTGAGACAAGAGAGAGACAAGAGGAAAAGGAGGAGGAACAGGAAGAGAAGAGGAGAGAGAAGAGAAACAGAAAGACAGAGAGGGAAGGGGGAGAGAGAGAGAAAACAGACAGACAGACAAAGAGAGAGAGAAGACCAAGAGAGAGAGACAGAGGCAGATAGAGAGGAAAGAGAGACTGAGAAAGAGGAAGGAGGGGAAGAGAGGAAGAGGGAGAGACAGAGAAGAGACAGACAGAGGGAAGAGAGAAGGGGAAAGAAAGACAGAGACAGAGAATGAGAGAGACAGTGAGAAAGAGACACACAGAGCAAATAGATATTTTAGACACATTTAAATTAAGAACATCGCGAAGCTTTCTTGATTTAATGCAGCAATTCTCAGCCCTAGTTTAGAAATACTGCAGGCTGACTTTAATCATTTCATGTTCAGATCTGGGTTAGATTCCATGACCTCCGAAGCCCTTCTAGCTCTGGGTTTTGTGAATCTATTTCAAGGGGTGTCATGGAATTCTCTGAAACCAAGTAATTTAAATTCTGTGATGACATTAACATATGTCATACAACACTATGAGAAGTGGAACAGGAAGGATGTATTGTGAAATTGAATAAATGATTATAAGAGATCCAAGTTCTAAAGGACTGGGAATTGATGATAGTATGTGTTGATTGCCATCTCTGAAACTAGTGACTCACAATTTGTGGGACTGTGCAAGACTGAGATTATCTGACTGCAATCCCCCTGGGTATTTAATGAAAACAAGATGCATATCATTTGAAATTCTCTCGGGGCAGCTTCATAGGAACCAGGAAGCAGCTTCAGTTACATTATGTTAATTTAATAGAATATTTAGAAACTTTTCACTATGAAAAACATGCAGGAAAACTACCCTTTTCCCAGAATCCAGGTATTTGATTTTTAAATGACCATGTAAATGAGCATCTGAGACAGGGTAGATCTGCTTACCAGCATTCAACTGGGGGCAAGAGGAATGCTGTTACCCATATAGAAAACATCTTTTTGGCAGCTGATTCATCTTTCCATTATGTTGTTGTTGTTGTTGTGGTTGATGTTAAGTTGTTTCAGTTGTGACTCCATTTGGATTTTTAGTTGTTTTTTTTTGGGGGGGGGGGGCCGGGGCAGAGAGCGGGGAATGATACTGGAGTGGTTTTTCATTTCCTTCTCGAGCTCATTTTACAGATAAAGAAACTAAGGCAAACGGTGTTACATGATTTGCCCAGGTCACACAACTAGTTAAGTATCTTAGACTGAATTTGAACTCAGGTCCTCCTGATTCCAGGACCCATGCTCTTTTCATACAGCTTTCCATACCTTTGTGTTAAACTGAAGAAGAGCTGAAGGGTTTCATTTCTATGAGGAGTAGACTGGTGCCTATAATTCAATGGGAACTAACTTGTAAAAATTTCATTAGCTTTTACATTTCGGATCTGGCCTCAGACATAAACTAGCTGTGCAACCACGGACATGTCATTTAAACTCTATTTTGCCTCAGTTTCCTGATCTGTAAAATAAAGATAATAGTTGTATCTACCTCTGAGGGTTGTTGTGAGGGTGAAATAAGATAATAATTATAAAGCTTTTAGCACAATGCTTGGCACATAAATGTTAG
Organism: Petaurus breviceps papuanus; assembly: GCF_028583685.1. Taxonomy (NCBI): domain Eukaryota; kingdom Metazoa; phylum Chordata; class Mammalia; order Diprotodontia; family Petauridae; genus Petaurus; species Petaurus breviceps. The sequence goes on from NW_027186473.1 coordinate 57,680,449, forward strand.
TTATTATTATTACAGGATTCATGGTCTCCTTGGGAACTATAGTCCCAAGAAGAATGGAATCTGGTCAGCAACACCAAGTCCCAGTCAGCCTCTAGGAACTTCAATGTGGCAGTGCTACAGAAGATCGGGCTGTGGGAAATGTCCTGTCTTACTGAAGATCCAGTCATATCTCTGTCTCTAAAGCAATCAAATCCTGGCTCTGCAGCTAAACTGCCTATTATAACACTTAAGCTCTCTTGCTTTCAGCTTCCTCATCTAGAAAATGGAAGTTGGCTTGATCTCTAAGATCTTACAGCTATCAATCCTATTGTCTATTGTCAAATTGGACACAGAAATGCCAGGTTTGCATTCCCTTTTTTTCACACCTGTATAGCAACTTATTATCCTGATTTGAGTTAAAATTGCCAAGAGAATCTGGTTATGTTGGTTACATAGATAAACTCTTCTTTCAGTCAAGTCCTCCTCCAATGCTTCTTCCTGGTTTAGAAGTAATCCTGGCTTCTCAAAGTCTATGCCAGTGAAGTGAATCTAAGCTCTAGTAGGTTCTACCAAGGTGCAAAGACTTTGCTTCCAGCTCTGTGATGGAATATGTATCTGTTGTCTAAGAGATTGATCAATTGGTTGGATGCAAGTGGATACATTTTTCAGCTAGTTCAACTCTTTTTTTAGATATGTTGATATATTTCATTTTTATATTGTCAATATTTCTCCATGTTTCCCCTTCAGCTCCAAAAGCTGTCTCTTATAACAAAGAAATTGGTTTGTTTGTTTTTTTAAAGGTGATGAGAAAGAACAAAAAATCAGCAAAGCTGGTCAATACATTGAAAAATATGGCAACATATACAGTGTGCACACCTGTGGACCACCACCTCCCACTTCTGCAAAGTATTTATGGGAGATGTCTTCATATCTCTCTTCTTTGGGACCAGGATTATTCTTTGTAATTTTACAGCATTCATTTTCAATGGTTTTGTGGCTGTTGTTTTTTCCATTTACATGCTATAGTCATTATGTATACTGTTCTCTTTGCTCTACTTACCTCACTTTGCATTAGTTTATGTAAGTCTTTTGATGCTTCTCTGTATCCAACATATTTGTCATAGCTATAGCATGGTAATATTCCATTACATTCATGTATTATTAGCCATTCCTCAATCAATGGACATGTACTTCATTTCTAATCCTCTGCTACCACAGCAACTTTTTAAAAAATTGATATTTAATAAATTTTACAATTACATATAAAGATAGTTTTCAACATTCTTTTTTGTAAAATTTTGAGTTCTAAATTTTTCTCCTTCCCTCCCTCCATCCCCCTTCCCCAAGACAGCAAGCAATCTGATATGGGCCATACATGTATAATTATGCCAAACATATTTCCACATTAGTCATGTTGTGAAAGAAGAATCAGAACAAAAGGGAAAAACCAGGAGAAAGAAAAAAAAACAAACAAAAGGTGTGTGAGGGCATGGAATTGTATGCTTCAATCTGCATTCAGACTCCATAGTTCTTTCTCTGGATGTGGTTAGTATTTTCCACAACGAGTTTTTTGGAGTTGTCTTGGATCACTTTATTGCTGAGAAGAGCTATTATACTCTATTTTAGTTAATAGTTATACATATATATTATATATATAATACAGTTAAGCATCACACAATGTTGGCCACAGCAACTCTTGAAGACCCTTTACTAATTCAGTTCAATTCAAAAAGTACTTAGTGCCTACTATGTGCATAGTGAGAGAAGTTGTGTGTGTCCCTTTAGAGAAGAATCTTCAGAACAGATTCATTTAGTAACACAGCAGTACTTGCAGCCCACTGATATCCCTTCCTTTTGAATAATACAAGAATGTGCTTTACCTAATACCTTTGTCTCTTTCTTCTAGAGCTCAGAACTTAGGCTAAGGAGTTAGGTGATTTTGTGACTTCATCCTATGCTTACAAGTCACTTTGACTTAAGGTAATTTCATCATGTCATGTCTCACGTATTTACACATAAAATATTTTGTGATGCACTGGGTGTTTTTAAGGAGCAATAATACTGTGATTTATAGGTCTGTTCTTCCTTTATTGATTGATAGCCACTAATGAATCCTGCTTATATTTACTTCCCAGGACTAGGGCATGAAATTCACACACCCAGGACAAACTCCAATCCTCAATGAGCCTCTCCTCTCTGTCCCACTACTGCAGTCTATAGTCATTCAATTCAATGAAGGTTGTACAGTCTGATGGGAAGAGCAAAAGATTTGGGTTTGAATCCTGAATGTGCCACTTATTCCCTATGTGATATTAGGCAAGTTGCTAACTTTTCTTGCCCTAAGTTTCCTCATTTTTAATTCAAATGTCTGAGTATTTATTAAACACTTACCCCATACAAAGTATTATTCTAGGCGCTGGGATATAAAGGCAAAATGAAAAAGTTCCTCTCCTCAAGGAGCTTACATTCTTAGAGTGGGGGTGGTGTTACAAGATAATTTGGGAAGGAAGATAGTATTGACATAAGGAATTAAGAAAAGACTGACTGCCAGAGCTGAGCCTTGAAAGAAACTAGGAGTTCTAAAAGGTGAAGATAGAGGAGTACATCTCAGGCACTGAAAATAATGTGTGATAGGGACAGAGGTAAGAGATGGAATGTTGAGTTTGGGATATTGCAACTGTGTTAGGGAATGTAGTAGGGATAATATGATGTATCTGGAAACTAGGCTGGAGTCAGGGTAATGCATTTTATCCTAAACACCAGAAGGAGCCCTCGAAGCCTCCCGAGCATGGTCAGATTTGTGCTTTGGAAGATTATTTTGGCAGTTTGGGAGAGGGATTGGAAAAGGGGGAGACTGGAAACTGGGATTCCAATTAGGAAGCCACTTCAATAGTCCAGACAAGAGAACCTAAGTTCACACTGAGGGTGTGAATGTGAAGAAGAGGTGGATGCAGAGATGGGGTAGAGGCAAGAATGACAGTATTTAACCACTTGTTGGATGCAGTGTGGTGAGGGACAGAGAAGAACTGGGAATGATTCTAAGTTCACTGTGTGGCTGGAAGGATGGTGGTACCCTCAGTAGAAATAGGCATGTCTGGAGAAAAGGTAGATTTAGGAGGAAAGAAAATCAATTCCATTTTGTACAGGCTGAGTGTGAGATACCCATGGGCAGCTAGATAATACAGTGGATAGAGTTCTGAGGCTAGAGTCAGGAAGATGAGTTCAAATCCAGCCTCAGAAGCTGACAAGCTATGTGACCCTGGACAGGTCACTCAACCTGTCCACCTCAGTTTCCTCATCTGTAATACGGGGAAAATAATATCCCTTACCTTCCAGGATTCTTGTGGGAATCAAATGTGATAAAAATTGTGGAATGTTTAGCACAGTGCCTGGCATATAGCTGGTGATTAATAAATGTTTATTTCCTTCCTATGGGACCTCCAACTTGAGACTGGCAGCTGGTGATACAGTACTAGAATCCAGGGAAATTGGGAGACATCTACAATGAGAATCCAAGAGAGAAGGTAGAGAAAGAAGGGCGACAAGCCAGGGACTTGTCTAACCACAGGGACTATGGTTAGAGAGTGGGAGAAGTATGATTAGTTTACAAAGGATGTTGAGGCGTGGTCAAACAGGGAGGAAGAGAACCAAGAGAAAGCAGTATCAGAGAAACCGACAAGGGAGAATATATCTGGAAGAAGGGAAGGGTTAATAGTATTACAAAATGCAGAGAGTTCAAGAAGGATGAGGACTAAGGAAAAGGCACTGGATTCAGTAGCTAAATCTGATGGCAGAAAGTGAAGAGGAATTAAGAGGCCTCTAGAGGGAGATGAAAGAGGAGAGAGCTGGCTTGAAACTTAACATCAAAGAAGCTAAGATCTTGGCAACTGGTCCGATCACTTCCTGGCAAATAGAGGGAAAAGAAATTGAAGCACCGTCAATTTTTATATTCTTAGGCTCAAAGATCACTGCAGACAGCGATTGCAGTCATGAAATTAAAAGACGCTTGCTCCTTGGAAAAAAGCTATGGAAAATCTGGACAGTATACTAAAAACCTTGCCAACAAAAGTCTAGATAGTCAGAGTTATGGTTTTTCCAATACCAATGTATGTGAGAATTGGACTACAAGGAAAGCAGAGCACTGCAGAGTCAACACTTTCGAATCGTGGAGCTGGAGACAATGGGATCAAATCAGTCTTTAATTAATTCAGGCTGTTCACTGGAAGGTCAAATACTGAAGCTGAAGGTTAAATACTTCAGCCACATAATGAGAAGGTGGGACTCATTGGAAAAGACCCTGAATGTTGGGGAAGATTGCAGGCAAAAGAAAAAGAGGACAGCAGGGGATGAGATGGATAGATAGTGTCGTGGAAACAATAAATATGAATTCAACAGACTTTGAGAGATAGTGGAGGATAGAAGGACCTGGCCATGGTTCATGGGGTCACAAAGAGTCGGACATGACTGAACAATGGAACAGCACTGGTAGTTAAGCTATCATTGGTAACTTTGGAGAGAATAGTTTCAGAAGGGTTGGAAACCAGTGTGCAAGGGATTGGGAAGAGTATGAGAGGGGTGGAGTGGAAGCAATGAATATAAAGGGCTTTTTCTGTGAATTTGGCGGCAAAAGGATGCAAAAAAATAAGAGGATCATTTGAGGGAATAAGAGTCAAGGAAAGGTTTTTCAATGGTAGAGGAAATCTGGCCTTCTCTTATCCCCCAAACTCCTCTTCAAGCTCTTGGGTCTGTGTCTCCCCCACCATGGGTTAAGTGTCCTACAGTCTCTCCTCCAGCGACTGCATTGCCTTAGGCACTCAAAATGCTAGATGCGGCCCCTTAAGAACCTCAGCCCTGGCAATTACACTTTCGATCTGTTGCTGCAAAGCTCTTTACCCCAGAGGGGCGCTGAACCACAGCATCATAGTCTTGTTCAATTACCATCACTTAATGAAGAAGGATCCTGGGTAGAAGAATAGAGCCTCCATCTGACCATGTAGCCCTAGAAGACACATCCTTAACTGGGGGTAGCGCTGGGGAGCTGGGAAACTGTTTTTAAAAATATTTTAATAATAATTTTATTTTTATCATATTTGATATAGTCAGTCAAGAAACATTTATAAAATGCCTATTATGCCAGGCACTGTACTAAATGCTGAGAATGCAAAGTAATAATACAACAACAGCATGATACAAAAAATACAAACACATGCTTATGGAAATATATGTTCTATGTTGTTCAATTGTGTCTGACTCCTGGTGACCCCGCGGACCATAGCACACCAAGTCTGTCCGTGGGGTTTTCTTGGCAAAGATGCTGGAGTGATTTGCCATTTTCTTCTCCAGTTTTATGTAGGCAGAGATTAAGTGACTTGTTCAAGGTCACACAGCTAGTGTCTGAGGTCATATTTGAACTCTGGTCTTTCTGACTCCAGGCTCAGCACTCTGTCCACTACACCCCCTAACTACCCATATTCTATGTATATCAACACATATTTCTGTAATTATAGAAATATATCTATATCTATAGAATATATCTATAATGTAAAACAAATTTAAGACAGAATTTCTACTAGACCCATAACTGAATACAAAGGGAACTGAGCCATCTCCAGAACTGAGTTGAAAGATTGAACCAATGTTGTTCATTCAATTCCCACAATTAACCACTTGCTGTCCTAATTCCCTAATTTCTGATGAAAAGGGGGATAAAAATTGTGACTTACACTCCACTTAAAATCCCAGATCCAGTCTCCATCCCAAGAAAGCCATTTATGTGAGAATAAACTGCAAAGTCCAGTGGAGTCTGTGTGGATGGATGTTTGTCAAAAATGTTCATGCAAATACACATGTCCTCCCTAACTATTGTATACATCTGAATGTGATCCTGAGGAAATTGTAACCAAGCCTTCCCTTTTCCTCCTTCCCCCACCCCCCAGGCAGTTTCTGACACACTAGAAAGAGGCTTTAGGAGAAAGGCTGGAGCTGAGGCTTTTCACAGCATGGCTTCTTCCCTATCCCATGGTCTGGAATTTTATCACATAAGTGGAAATGGCTTGGTTTCTTAACGAAATAAATGAGTTAATAAAGATTTCTTCTGGGGCGGCTAGTTGGCACAGTGAACAGAGTGCCGGCCCCGGAGTCAGGAAGTCCTGCATTCAAGTCCTGCCCTCAGACACTTAGCACAAAAACTAGCCATGTGACCTTGGGCAAGTCACTTAACCCCAATTGCCCTCCAAAAAAACAAAGAAACAAAAAAAGATTTCTTCTTAGGGAGCAGGTAACCAATTTGCTATTAAGGACTAAAAGAAAAAATATCTAATGTCACCATGATGCTCCCCCAGAGATCAGCCATCATCCAGAGGCAGCCCACTGCTCAATAAGCAGACTGGCTTTGAAACTATAGGATGTGGATTTGAATCCCAGGCCTCTTTCTTTCTGGCTTGTGTCCACCTCTCCGCATCTCCAATTGTTCACCTGTTAAATGATGGAGCTGAATAAAACAGACAAATAAAAAACTATGTGAAGGAAGCAGAGCCAGGAAAACAACATACATGTATTGTTACATACTCATAACCACATGTAAATATATAAATATATAGACATATTTGGGCAGCTAGGTGGCACAGTAGATAGCTGAACCTGAAATCATGAAGACTCTTCTTCCTGAGTTCAAATCTAGCCTCAGATATTTACTAGCTGTGTGACCCTGGGTAAATCACTTCACTCTGTTTGCCTCAATTTCTTCACCTGTAAAATGAACTGGAGAAGGAAATGACAAACCACTCCAGGATCTTTGCCAAAAAAGCACCAAATAAGATCCTGAAGAGTAAGGCACGACTGAAACATCTAAACACCAGACATAGCAATATACACCTGAGTATTACAATGGAAACAAAAACAACAAAAAACAAAAGCTAAACATAGTGTAATTATAATGAACAAGCTTGACCCTAAGAAGACATATGAACATATACCCCATTTCCAAGAGCATGCTGGTAAATGTTTAACAACCAGCTCCACAGAGGGGAAAAAATATGCTCCAGTCTAATATGCATTATTAATAGTTTCTCCATTATTTTCTTAAGTCTAGACAATCTGCAAAACAATTGCTCAAACTACCAGTATCCAAAGTGTAAATACTCACACTGAACATTTAACAATCAGTCTTTGAAAATAGGCATGAACTAGTTCCAGCATGCCCCTGCTCATTTCCTCCTTTGCAGAGGGATAGAGGGACAATGGAATGTTGCATATATTATTGGACTTTCGACTGGTTTTGCTGAATCGCTTTTTTCTCCCTCTTTTTTTATTCTTTGTGACAATAAAAGATGACTCCTGAGTAGGGGGAGGGAGAAGGGTGTATTAGGAAATGAAGAAAAAAAAACAAGAATGGGGGCTAGATGAGATGATCACTAATGAAGGTCAAAACTCTAAATCCCATATACAAAGGATAATATACAAGCATTTGCTGAGTCGACTTCAGTGAAGAAGTTCCTATCATCTCAGGTATTTGTGAGCTGATGAGATTTTCTTAACTCTTCTATTAAGTGATTGTCAAGTAAGGGCCCTTAAGCCAGTGGTCCAAAGGAAAGCAGAATGAGAAAAGTACCTGCTTTAGAATAGAAGACTCAAGGTTCAAAACCCTGCTTGACTCCTTTCTAACTGTGATGATGGAATAGGCTCTTCCCTTCTACAGTTTTTAGTTTCTTCATCTGTACAAGTAGGGGTTGTATTATTTGGACTGTCAGTTCCTTCCCTCTAAATCAATGATACTGAGTTCAAATCCTGGACAACAATAATAGTCCTTCCTCTAAGATACTGTAAGGGTGAATGACAGCACACAAATTTCATCATCACCATCACCATCATCATTAATCATCTCATTTGACCCTCACAACAACCCTGAGAGATAGGTGCTATTATGATCCCCATTTTACAGTTGGGGAAACCGAGGCAGACAGTGGTTAAGTAACGTGCCCAAAGTTACACAGCTAGTAAATGTCTGAGGCTGGATTTGAACTCGAATCTTTCTGACTGCAGGCCCAGAGCTCCTTCTACTATGGCACTCAGCTGCCGTTTTTTTAGGAAGCATAGTGTGGCAACAGCACAGGAAGGGGGCTTATTTTCCCTTTGTGCATGAGGAAATGCTGCACCATGAAGCCAGAGGATAGATGGTTTCTTATTGTATAGACAGAATTGGAAATCCACTAAAAATCTGCCCCAGATACACGGCCTTCACCTCTCTCAACTCCCAAATAAAGTCATGAGTAAAGTCATCATCTCCTGCTCCTTTTCTTCCTTGAATCTTCTTGATGAATATAGATGAAACCAGAAATTAGGAAGTGAAAGCAGGTGGGGGCCAAGAGCCTGCACCCCAAAGAAACACCTTCTCCACTTTGCAGGTGTGGTTTTCTAGCAGAAGCCAACAAACTGAAAATAGGTACAGAAAGATTGAACCCAAGTGCGCTGGAGCGTGCGTGCACACACACACACACACACACACACACACACACTCGAGTCTAACAAATCTGCCTTTTTGAATAAGACAGAATTCAAGAGGATAGTAGTTAAATAAGACAAGAATTATTTATGAAGCTGAGCATCTTCATTAAGGAATAATGTAGTGAAAACACCTCGATTTGAAGTCAGGAGAGCTGGTTTGCAATTTCAGCTCTGCCCCCTCCTATGAAACATCGAGCAAAACTCTGCCTTTCTCTTACCCTCCATTTCCTCACTTGATGGTTTCTTCCTGAGTTACAGCTGACAAGTCACTCTGACAAGTTGCTGGCTAAGTTGACTTCACTAAGTGTTTCCCAACACTAAGAGAAGAGTCAGGAGCCCCTGAGTCTATTTCCGGTTCCACCCTAAATTGCTGTGTGTCTTTGGGTAGGTTACTCTGGACCTCAGCCTCCTCATATTGGGCCATTTATTAAAAGCTGGCGAAGGACCTTTGAGGTCAGCTAGTCCCCAACCCTCATTTTAGAGATGAGGTGTTAGACCAGAAGACCTCACCAGTTCCTTCCCACGCAAACTAGCTCTGAATCTATGCTCAGACATTAACTAAATCAATTCTCATTTTAATTGGTCTAAATTGATGCTTCCTGTGGATGGTCTTGGTTGTGTTCCAGATATAAATGGACTGTCCTTACACAAAAGAAAACCTTTGGAAGCAGATATTATCACACCACATGGAATTTGGCTGTGGGGCATCCAGAGAAATAACAGGCAGAGCTCAATTATTATTATTTCATTATCCTAGACGAAAATCTTTGAGGACTTTAGGGGTTATCTAGCTTGAACTCCTGATTTTACAAATAAGGAAACAGAGGTCCAGGGAAGTTAATTCATTTGTTCAAGGTCACACAGAACCTAAGTGGGAGAGGTGGGATTGGAATTCAGATCCTCTGACTCCAGATGCAGCCCCTCTTCCAATGCACTAAACTACTTCTATAAGATTTGCAAAGCCCTTTCCTCACAATAGCTTTCTGAGAATGACAATACTATAACAAATCTTACTATTGAATAGAATGTAATCTCTTTGAGGGCAGGGATGGTTTCCTTTACTCCTTTGTATGCCCTGTAGCTAGCACAGTGCCAGGCACATAGTAGGGACTTAATAAAGGCCAGTTGAATTGAATATAGTCACTTAACATATGGGGTAGCTAGATGTACAGTGATAGGCCTAGTCAGGAAGACTCACCAGCCAGTCAGAGCTGGCTCCAGCACACTCTTGGGTATATACTAAGCATTTCATTGCTGCTAAATAAATGAATGCTCACAGTAAAAAGCAACTAAGTCAGAGAAAAGGAAGTTCTCTCCTAGGCCCTGGGACAAATCTGATCTTAATCAAGAGAAGTCCAGCCCTATCTCTATAGCTCACTTAGCTCAAAGCAGAAGTGGTGGAAGGAAGGAAATGAGTAACTGGCAGAGTCACCCTGGGCAAAGGTATGACATCATCCGAGGGAGCACTCTCCCAACCCCTTCTTCTTTCGGTGGCGGGCTATCCACCCAATAGCTCATCCTGGGAGCCAATGCTATCCAGTAAGCACTGATTAGTTCCTGCCGTGTTAAAGGCACTCTACTAGGTTCTGGGGATAACAAAGCCAGAGCAGCCTCAGAACTTTCATTTTCTCAGTTTGGGAGGGCATGAGATGCAACAAATATAGGCCAGTTTCAGGCAGCATAGGATAATGGGTAGAAAGCTAGCCTCAGAGCAAGTAAGACCTAAGTTCATGTCACACTCATGTTGTCTGTGTGACTCTGGTTGTTGCTGTTGCTGCTCAGTCATATCCAATTCTCTGTGACCCCATTCGAGGTTTTCTTGGCAGAGATACTGGAGTGGTTTGCCATTTCCTTCTCCAGCTCATTGTACAGATGAGGAAACTGAGACAAACAGGGTGAAGTGACTTGCCCAGGGTCACACAGCTAGTAAGTGTTGGTATCACTTAGCTGCCCTTACTTTGGGGTTTTCTTGGCAGAGATACTGGAGTGGTTTGACATTTTCTTCTCCAGCTCATTTTACAGAGTTAAGTGATTTGTCTATGTTCACACAGCTGAGGCCAGATTTGAACTCAGGAAGATGAGTTTTCCTAACCCCAGGCCTGGTATTCTTTTTTTTGTTTTTTTGTTTTATGGAGGGGGGAGGGTAGGGCAATTGGGTTTAAATGACTTGTCCAACATCACACAGCTAGTTTTTGTGTGTGTGTGTGTGTGTTGTGTATGAAGCTGGATTTGAACTCAGGTCCTCCTGATTCCAGGGCTGGTGCTCTATTCACTGTGCCACCTAGCCGCCCCCTAGGCCTGGTGTTCTACCATGTCCCTTAATGTTTCAATGTTCTAGGCAAATCTCTAAAGTGACAAGTTGCAAAGAAAAGTATTGACCAGCTTTGGTGGAGGGAGTTTCCATACCTGGAAGTTCTTTATACCAGGAGATCACTATCTTGTCACTATCCTGCTAATTAAAGAGAGATAATACTGATACACTAACAAGCATAAGAAAGGTTAATCTCTCTCTCTCTCCTGTTACTAACGAAAGTAACCTCCTAAACATCTTTTCAAGGTGGCATTTGGGATTTAAGATCATGGACTGATTTTAGAGGGCATCTAATCTAATCCCCTAATCTTACAAATGGGGGAACTGAGGCTCAGAGTGACTCAACCAAGGTCACCCAGGTAGTAAATGGCAGGACTGGGGATAGAACCAAGATCCTTTACTCCAAATGCAGCATCCTCTCCCCAGCACCACGTTTTAGATAGCCACTCAGTGAGGCAACATGGAGTAATAAAGTGCCTGTCAGACTTAGAGGTGCCTGGGTTCAAAGACTCTTACCCTAACTAGCTGGATCAGTCAACAACAAGCATTTACTAAGTGCTTACTGTGTACTAGGCACCAGAGATACAAAGGCAATAAGTTAGTCAAATTAGAAAATACACCTATTACATTATTACAGATAATAGACTATTCAAAATTAAAACTGCCCTAAGAATTTGGGGACATGCTGTATATTTAAAATGCTATGTGAAGGTCTATTGTTGTTATAATTACCAGGCCCTCATTAGCTCTGCCTGGACTATAGCTTGGAAAGCACCTTTCTGCTGTCAGTCTGTCACTGTTCCAGTCTATCTTTCATTCTGATGTCAGATTAAGCCTCCTAAAAGATTCTAGAAGGGGCAACTAGGTGGCATGGTGAGTAGAGCACTGGCCCTGGAGTCAGGAGGACCTGAGTTCAAATCCGAACTCAGATACTTGACACTTAGTAACTGTGTGACCTTGGACTAGTCACATAACCCCAACTGCCTTGCCTTCCCCGCTTCCAAAAAAAAAAATTCTAGAACTGCCTTCAAATATCTAAAGGATTGTCATGTAGAAGAGGGATAAGAAATGTTTGAGTCCAGATCTAGGAGACACGAGTACAAGTTTCAAAATGGAAGATTTAGGCTCTACCAAAAGAGAAAACTGCCTACCAACCAGAGTTGTACAAAAAGTAGAAGCCTCAGGAGGGGTTGAGCTCCCTCTTCAAGCAAAGGTCTGAGAATACGGGAGAAGAGGGCTATTGGATTCTTGTTCAGGCATGGGTTGGATGACCAATGGGTTGGAAGGCCTTTCAGTTTCTTCCACCTCTGACATTCTATGAGTAGTCAACTCGCAACTTAACCAGTCGCTCCAGGCTTCGCACAGTTGGGCTCAAACCTTGTACTGTTCCCTCACCTGTACTATTATCCAGTCAAACAATACACTTCTGTTTTCCCATTTCCATATCTTTGTAGTTACTATTTCCAGTGCTTGCTCTTTCCTTATCTCTGGGTTTACTGCTCATCCTTCAAGGCCTAGGGAAAAACCTTCTTTTTTGTGAAGCCTCTTCTGATTTTTCTTTCTTATTGTAAATGATCTTTCCTTCCTTGGAATTCTCATAGCAAGTTGCTTGTACCTCTAATGTACTATTATAGTTATATAATGTCACATCTTAGCTCCTCTAATCAATTGTAAATTACATGATACAAAACCTTGTCCTCTGTATCAGAGGACATATTGGCAGAGGGGAAAAAGAGCTAGCTTTGAAGTTAGAAAACCTGAGTTCAAATCCTACTTTGATCCCTTATTGTCTGTGTGATTTTGGGTAGGTCACTTAACTTTTCCGGGATTGACTTTCATTTTGTAAAATGGAGGCACTTGTACCTATAAATCTATTGTCCTACTGTCTCCACCAGATCAGCAGATAACAAAGTCCTTTGCACTGAGCAGAACTCAATAAATATCTGTTTACTTTATGTATTTCCTTTCCCAGGGGAGTACTTGAATTTAAAAATAATTCAGAAGAAAAAAAGACACACTAATGGTGGAATTTCAGTCATTCTGTAGGGTTATTTTTCCCCTAATGGAAGGAATGATTCTTCCCTATGACCCTGAAATCCTGTGTTGTTGATCTTCCATGGTTAATCAAACACAATCATTAATTAATATAGATTAAGATCAAGGCTGGTCCTATTGAAAGTAGACACAACCCCACTCCTTCAGTCTACATTCACTTTATTCACATTTATTTAAGGAATTAAGCAAGGAACAAACATGCAATTATGCATGATAATAAAATATGAGACAATTATGCAGATGGGAGGAAGACTAAATGCCAACTTTCTAATGCCACAGGTGTTCTAACTACCCAAATAATGGTAGCTATATTTGGAGACCTATGAAGGGATTGCTTACCCCAGGAAGTATTAATAAGGAAATTAAACAGAGGGCATATTTTGGATGCGATCATTGGCCTTGACATAACCAGAGAGAGCCGTGACTGATGCTGGGGAATAATGAACAAAAATGCCGACAGTGATTGGTTTTCCTCTCTGCATCCCACCTTGGGGACAGACGAGGGGCTGGAAAGCAGCCCAAAGGGACAATTAGCAGGTAAGCTGCTCCACACTCTTGCCGTTCAGTTTGCACCCAATTAAAAGGCCGTCCATCGTTTCGATATTAGAGTGAGATATGAAGATTTGTGCACTGCAGCAGGAGATCTGTGTGAACATGTATTCACAATGACCAATGAGGCTTGAGACACACATTTTGCAGGAAAGTGTCAAGCCAGTGCATTCTCTTGGGCTGGAAACTAAATGCTATCTTACCAGGAACCAGCCACATGACTTCAGGTAAGTAACCAAGCCTCTCTGGGCCTCACTCAGTTTCTTCCTCTATAAAATACAGATACAAAAACCTCCGAAGGTCTCTAAGGTTTCTTCTAGCTCTGTCATTCTTTTAGTTGCTAAGGCTGTCCCTCAGTTTCCGTTTGGAAATGTGGGTTCATTCTTTCAGGCCACTGGGGTACCTGTGAGTGTACTGCCCTAATCCAAGCCTCTCTTGTCTTTTTAAAATGATTCTCCCTCCTCTCCTGAACATGGAAATGCATAAAAAGTCTTAAAATTTTTTTGGTTGAGATTTGTAATTTCATAAGTTTATACTTATGAAACTCCCAGTGAGCAAATTCCCTCTACCAGTGCAGAGCAGCAGCGGTTCTATAATATACTGCCTTAGAGAGGTTATATCACCCAAAAAGATGTCAAAAGAATCACTTGAGTCCAAATCTTCCTGACTTCAATAGTTGTCCACATCCACTACTCTTTATGGCCTGTCTTAAAACCTTGGGGCAGCTAGGTGGTTCAGTGAATAGAGCATTGACCCAGGAGTCAGGAGGACCTGAGTTCAAATCTGGCATCAGACACTTGACACTTAACTAGCTGTGTGACCTTGGACAAGTCACTTAACCCCAATTGCTTTGCCTTATCCCCTCAAAAAAAAAACAAAAACAGACATATACCAACTTCTGTCTGTAACGGGGGCCATCCCATGGAACATGTATGGGGATGAGCCTGGCCCCTGTCCCCTTCCATGGGCAACATGTGCTCTGGTTCCTTGCTAAGAGACATATACCAAGTCATTCCCCAATTGATAAATGGTCAAAGGATATGAACAGGCAATTTTCAGATGAAGAAATTAAAGCTGTCCATAGTCATGTAAAAAAATGCTCTAAATCACTATTGATTAGAGGAATTAAAATTAGAACAACTCTGAGGTACTCAAACCTATCAGATTGGTTAATATAACAGAAAAGGAAAATGATAAATGTTGGGAAAATGTGGGAAAATTGGGACACAAATGCATTGTTGGTGGAGTTATAAACTGATCCAACCATTTTGGAGAACAATTTGAAACTATGAGCCAAGGGTTATCAAACTGTGCAATATCACTTCTAGGTCCCAAAGACAAAATAAAAAAGGGAAAGAACCCACATGTACAAAAATATTTATAACAGCTCTTTTTGTGGTGGCAAAGAATTAGAAATTGAGGGGATACCCATCAATTGGGGAATGGCTGAACAAGTTGTGGTAAATGAATATAATGGATAAGAAATGATGAGCAGAAAGATTTCAGAAAAACCTGGAAAGACTTACATGAACTGATGCTGAGTGAAGTGAACAGAACCAGGAGCACATTGTTATAGCAACAAGTACCCTAGCACACCCAGGATGGCTGCTAGCACAAGTTCTTAGATCTGCTTTACCAGGAAATATAGCTGTTTAAGGGGTCAACAATCTTTTTAATTACATTCACTGTTAAAGAGAAAAGTCAGCACTCTGACCTTCAGAGAAAATACAAGCAAAGAAATAAAGACCAACAGACAGGCTCTGACTGCCTGAATCAAAGCAATATTGCTATACACTTTATATACATCCCTGGATCAAGAGAGCCTTTACATCTGAGCAGTCAGGGAGCTCTGAACATATGGCCTCTCAGAATCTCAACCGGGAAATCATAAGATCCTTCTCATAAGCAAGCCCCCAAAGCAAAATACCAACTCAGAGTATATATACACTTCTCAGAGCCAGAAGGTATCACAGCCCTCTTGATTCACAGCCTAATTAGAAATTAGCAAAAGGTGTGAAAGTCAGGGCAGTTAGGTGGTGCAGTGAATAGAGCATGGGCCCTGGAGTCAGGAGGAACAGAACTGAGTTCAAATCCACCTCAGACATTTAACCCTTACTAGCCACGTGACCTTGGGCAAGTCACTTAACCCCAATTGCTCTGCCTTCTCCCCTCCAAAAAAGCAAAAAAAAATTTTTTTTAATAAAATAAAAAGGTGTGAAAGTCTTTCTACAAGCAAGCTTCCCTTAATGGGCTTAATGGGCTCCATGTGAGGCCTATTAATGGGCAGGGAAGATCTTATATACCATTAATATTACAATTGTACACAGTAACAGCAATATTGTGTGAATGACTTAGTTCTTCTCAGTAATGCAAAGATCCAAGATAATTCCAAAGGACTCATGATAGAAAATGCTATCCACATGCAGAGAAAGAACTGTGGAGTCCAAATGCGGATTGAAGCATATCATTTTCACTTTTTTGTTTTTTGTGACTTTTTCCTTTTGTTCTGTTTCTTTCATGTAACTAATGTGGAAATATGTTTACATGACTGTTTATGTATAACCTATATCAGATTGCTTGCTATCTTGGGGAGAAGGGATGAGAAGAAAGGAGGAAGGGATGGAGAAAAAATTGAAACTCAAAATCTTATTTAAGGGGTGGCCAGGTAGCACAGAGAGTAAGAGCACTGGCTCCAGTGTTGGGATGACCTGGAGATCGAATCCCGGGCTCAGACACTCAGCACCCACCCAGAAACACCTGGCCATGTAATCTTGAGCAAGTTACTTAACCCTGATTGATAAAAAAAAATTATTTAAAATGAATGTTGAAAACTATTTTTATATGTAGTTGGAAAAAATAAAATGCTATTTGCTAAAATAGAAAAGAAAAGAAGAGAAAAGACGTATATAACCAGCAACCTCAAAATATCACGGGGTTCAAGCTCCCTGCCTTCAGGAAGTTTAGTTATTACTATCTTCCTTTTATATATGAGATAACTGAGGGCCCAAGAAATGAAATGACTTGTACAAAGCTAGTTTACTTCCTTATTCCCCATGACACTAACCATTTAAATTAAATTAAGTCCCCCCTTCCCTTCCATTACAAATATCTGTTTTTAAAACTGTAACCCCAAATTAAGTAGAAAGGAATCTATCCTAGTCAGCTCCTATTTTCAGTTTTTGTGCCGACCACCTTGCTCATTTTTCACCTTTACATTCCCATGAGGAATTGCCTCTTCAATTTTTCTACCAGCAAAAAGAAGCATTTGCCCCAGGTCACAAAGTTAGTGGCCAAGATGGGACCAAGATTAAGCCCTCTAGTCCATCTTTGGCATAATTCCTTCTAATCAATACCTGCCCCAAAAAGCAAAATGAGAAAGTCTGAAAGCCAAGGGCTACAGGCCAATGTGAAACACAGTTACCTGCTCCCCCCCCACCAGGTGAGAGATTTATCTCAAAGTTTAGGAAAGAAGGAAAAATCAAATGATTTCTCTAAAGTGATAGGAGGAAACAAGCTAGTCTAGATTAGTGATTAATGACTGGTGACACAAGCCAAGGGCTATAGATAACATCCTAGAGGAAAGTGGAAAGGAAGGACCAAACTGGCAACCACTCTAGAAGAAAAAGAATGATTTGACTGTAATGTAAATAAAACTTAAAAACAACAATCTGTCATTTCATTGAACTGTCAAAATGATTATGATCAGGCCCAGACAATCCAATGTAGTAACTATGAGATATAATGGTATAATGCTAGGCAGACAGTGTGGCATAATGTATGGTCTCCTGGATTCCCTGGTATTGGGAAAACTGGAGTTCAAATCCTTCCTTATACACTTAGTAATTGGGTGACCCTGGACAACTCATTTAACCTCTGGACCTGTTCCTCATCTTCCGACAGGCATAGCAATTTATAAGTTAACAATAACTTTGTTAAAACTAACAACAATGAAAGCTCTAAGAACTTTGATCATCACAATGACCAACCATGATTGGGAGAGGACTGATCACTATCAAAGCATGCTGTTGTCTCTTGACAGAGAGGTGACAGATTTAAGGTACAGAGCCAGTACTGTGGTCATTAGAGGGATTTTGTTTGTTTGGTGGGGGGTGGAAAAAAGAAAGGAAAAAAATGGATTTTTGTTCATTGAAAAAAATGTAATTAAAAAATTTAAATTGCATCTACCTCACAGGGTGTTAGTTTCTATAACACGTGTAACAAGCCTTAAAGCACTATATAAATGCCAGTTACTATCATCATTGTGTCAACCCTATTTCTGCCATGAATGTTCAAATGCCACTTAGTCTAGAAGGGAGGAATCTCCCATTGAGATGTCTCTTTTTTCTTCCAAATTTTGATAAGGTAAAAATTATATAAATTATAACCAATTTTAAAATCTTACTAATTTCCACCACTTTTTTACCCTTTCCATTCATGCTTATATATATTTTAGTAAATGTTGGGTAAGACATGAACCAAATGGGGGTGGGGAATTGAATTTGAAAAGATTCTCAATGGTTAAACTACAAATGATTTCTAGAAAGTCATCATCCTACAGACAATCTGTTGATGAGACTTAAAGCTTAGCTGGGCTGGGCCTTGTATATCAAGCATATGGTCCATAAATACAGGGTTGTGCTTGAGGCCTTTTCAGATTAGACAGCACCCAATCAAACTTTCTGTCCCATGGTACAACCTTCAAGAACCTGCAGCCACCTCCATACCACAATGAGGCTTCAGAAAACAACTTTAGTGGCGGGATCCCAGAAAGCACCAAAAATCAACTAAATTTTTTTTTTTTAATGAACAACAACAACAACAAAACATTTTTTTCTCTGCCCCTCCCCGTCACTGAAAAAAAATCACTTCTCTGTCAGGAAGTGGGTAGCATGCTTCAATCCTGACTAGTTCTCTCAGACTCATGATTAGTCATTCTTTGTTTTTATAATGCTGTTCTTATTGTATAAATTGCTCTCCTGGTTCTGCTCCTTTCACTCTTATATCAGTTTATACAAGTCTTTCTAGGTTTCTCTGAAGCCATCCTTTCACCCTCTCCTATGGTACAACAGTATTGCATTACATTCACCTACCATAAACTGTTGTGGGTTTTTTTAATGGCCAGTAATAATCCTAGGCCCTTGTATAGAAAGTTCCTCTTTTTAAGAAAAATCATTGGGGAAACATTAAATATTCATCTTTATTATTTCTTTTCATCTATGTGAAAATTACAGTTAAAGATTTTGTGATCTCCTTTAAAAACATCTAAGATTTTTATTTTCATTGCTTTCTTTGGTTGGACTTTTTATTAGCCTGAAAACCACCTGAAATTTAATCATTCTGATCTTATGACTTAAGGTAGCTTTTTTCTTTTATCTTTTATTTCCTACTTATTCTTTGTTCCCTCCCATACAATCTATTACAAGAAAATGTGAGGCAGAGTTTATAGTGGGAAGACCACTGAGTTTAGGCCATTGAAAGACCTGAATTCCAGCTTTTTTTCCTGCCTCAAGGACTTGGCAATTCAATTAGCTCCTCTGCATCCAGGTTGATTTAACTGTAAAAGGGAGAAAAATAACACGTGTACTCCCTACTGCACAGGATGTTTTGAGAGACAAAAATGGACATGCAAAGCATTGAGGCATAATGTTCTGATCTGTTGAAATATCAGTTTTTCCATGTGACTGAACTTCCTTTGAACAGTTAAAAATAAATTGATGGTTGCAGTTGATAAGCAGGTGTTAAAAGAAGCAAAGAATCTCTAGACCAGGGTTTCTTAACCTTTTGGGGTGTGTCATATCCAGATCCCATTGGCCGTCTGGGTCTCCTTCTCAGGAAAAGAGTTTTTTTTTTTTTTATTTTATAATTATAAGAAATGTCAAATTTCAGTTAGAGGTTATTCAAAATAAAGATGTGATTTTTCTCACCTAAATTCATTTCTCCTTTTGGAATCCCTGGACTCCAGGTTAAGGACCACTGCTCTAGACTAACGCTGGGCAGAAACATTCATTTCAATGCCCAATTCATTCAGTGAATCCACTAAAGCAACTAGGAACAATTAAATCAAGAGTGTTTTTTTTTTGTTGTTGTTGTTGTTGTTTTAAGCAATCGGGGTTAAGTAACTTGCTCAAGGTTACACAGCCAGTTATTTCTGGGTGTGGTGGTAAGTATCTGAGCCCGGATTTGATCCCCGACACTGGAGCCAGTGCTCTTACTCGCTGAGCCACCAGCCGCCCCTAAGAGTGTTTTTATATGGAAAGTCACCCTCCAGTCAAAATAGCTTTATAGTCTAGGAGGTAGAAGTCTAGAAAATCCAATTTTTAAAAATAAGCAGTTTACTGAAAGAATGATTAATTAGCATATCTAGCACCAGAAGCAGTCTATGAATTCCTATCTCTCCATTAAAGCCTGATTCAAATGGAATATACCTCTTCTATAAAGGCTTCCTTGGTCCTCCTGGTAGGTGCCAAGCTTGCCCATCTCATACCTTACAAAGCACTTTGCTTTACAACTCTCTACTATATTTAGCATATAATACTGTATATCATAGTTAGCTGCCATTTTCTTTGGAGGAGGGGTGAACTGGGGTTTTGCGAGGGGGGATCTCTGGGTAGGAAAAAAATTTTTTTGTCTAATTCAGACTTTTCTCATGAAAATTTAGAAATTTTATCTTACAGTTTGTCATTTCATCTCTCTGTAAGCTTCACAATCTAAGCCCAGCTTATCTCAAAACACATTGCTTTGCAAGTCTATTATCATATAACACTGTGTCATAGTTATCTCGAATTTTCTTGGGGGGGAGGGCTATTATCATTTTGTGTGGGGAACTTTGAGCACGAAATTCCCTTTTATTAATGAAGATCAACACTTATTCTACAACTTTTAGTTTGCACAAGCATTGTGCAAAATGCTGGATGTAGGATATTTTAAAGTAAATCGATATAAAACCTTTATGTTATGGCATAAAGGGATAGGTTTACTTTTGAGCAATGTCTCACATAGTGTCAGAAAATTATAGGATTTAGAGCTGGAAAAGACTTTTATGATTATCTAGCTCAAACCCCACATTTTATGCGTGAGGGAACTTGGTCCTATATTCTTGAATGCCCACCTCTAAACCTGGTAAACCTTCTCTATTAAGTGACCTGGTACTTTCCCATAGCAAGTGACACAAAATCTCCACCTTCCCAAAAGTCATTCCTTCTATTACCAATAAGGCCATCCTATTCATGTATTAGCAATGACAGCTGTAGCTGGGAGCTCCCTTTAAGCCACAATCTATTCCCAGGAGCTGACATGAACTGACAGACAGGAGCCCAACTGAACTGAGAGCAGTCACACTCCCTGCCATGAGAGGCCAGTCTGGGTTGGGCTCCACCTTGGGTGTTTCTGTCTAGAAGTTCTGTCACTAGAACTAATGGGCCTTCTAGGTCTAGCCTGGATCTGGCTTTAAGAAGTAAGGGGAAAAAACATGAATCAAAACTAGCATTTCCTAGTGAGTCACCATGAGTCAAGTCTCAGAACTTCATAAGCAGGTAGAGGACTCAGAGTCTAAAGGGTCAATGGAAAAGGGCAATTCTGGTGTTGTGGCTTCAGTCAGTTCCAAAACAGCAAAAAAAAATTGGAATTTTCTGATTGCCCCAAAGGCTCAAATTCATTGAGATCAGCACTGTGTGCCTGATTTGATCCAATTATTCAATCCAATATGCCTACAATAAGTCTAAATGCAGACTTAAAGCTTAAGGCAGCCAGCCCCAGAGCCAGTTCAAGTATCCTATAGAAGTACTTTTTATGAATAATGATCTGGTGCTTGGCCAAACCTCCTGAACCAGTGCTCCATGCAAGAGATTTATAGGATTGTAGATTTAGAGCTTGAAGAGACCTTATAGGACATTGATCCCAACCTCTCTCCTCCATTTTACAGGTGGGGAAATTGAGGCACAGAGAGATTAAGTGATGTGCCCAGGGTCATGTAACAAGTAAGTATCTGAGGCAGAATTAGAACTCAGGTCTTGTATCACCTAGCTAAAACTGGGTTAGTGGTTGTTGTCATTTGTCCTTCATTCTCAAAGAGGACCAAGACAGAAGGACAGCGTGTGGTCTACCTGTAGAAGGAAACCCCTGAACTGTTAGGTGACTAGTGCCTAGTCAGATTTACACAGTTTGCTTGTGACTTGTGAGTGGAGAACCATGAACTTCAGGTGGAATTCACCATTTTCCATTATGTAACAGAAAAAGATTTAGCTTTATCTCAGGTGCAATAAAGTCAGCTAAAAGTCACTGACAGAGAAATTATGACTTCTAGGCCACTCTTCTCAACTTCACTTGTGTCACAGACCTTTATGACAATCTAATGAAGCCTATGGACCTCTTCTCAGAATCATATTTTTTAAACTCATAAAATAAAATAAAGAATTACAAAGGATAGTTTATCAAAACATATTTTCAAAAAAACAATTTCATGAACCTTAAATTAAGAACACCCTGGTTTAGAGGGTGGCAGCATCCAGGTCCAGAAGAGTCAAACTCACCAAAGTGGAATAGCAAAACCTATAATTTTCAGGATACTCACAAGATCTTTGGATATCAGCCTCATGTCCCAAATGGTGATGACTCTGACATTAGACTACAGTGAGAAGGTCATGTAAGTAAGCAGACTAGGCATCTCTAGAATTTCTCAATCAAGAAAAGAAATAAAGTATTAACAAATATCTAGATTTTGGGTTCTTTTATAAAGGCCAGGATGGTACCAAAAGACAATATGTCAAGAATATGTGATGCATGAGAAAGGCAGAGGCAAGATCACAGGCAATTCTCTCCTGAACTCTCCCAAATTCCCCTCCAAACAACTGTAAAATAACACCTCAAAATGAATTCTAGAATGGTAGAAGTAACAAAATAATGGGGTGAAACCATTTTCCAGGTCAAGATAACTTGTAGAGTCAGAAGAAAAAGGTCTGTCTCACTGGGCTGAAAGTGGAGCCCCAGTCTAGTTCAGGCTGTACCCTGGCAAGCCAGCAGCAAGCCTTGGGGATGACTGAATCTGAAGTGGCAGTGGTGGCTCCTGGAGGAGTCAGTGGCCACATATCTCCTTAGATCATTCCATCCTGGAAGAATTTAAAACTTAGAAACCCCCAGAAGTAGCTCTGAAAATGGTGGCAGGAAAAGGTTGAAGGTTGGGACAGTGCCCCTGCCACCCTAGGAGCAGAGACCAACTCTAACAAAGTTAAAAGTCAAGAAATTGGCTAGAAAATTGAGCAAAAAAAAATTGCTATGGTGACAGGGAAGATCAAAACACAAACTCAGAAGAAAATAACAATATCAAAAAAGCTACTGCAAAGCCTCAAAGAAAAATGTGAATTGGTCTTAGGCCTAAAAAGAAGTCCCACAAGCACTCAATAAGGACTTTAAAAATCAAATAAGAAATGTAGAGAAAGAATTGGGAAAAGAAATAGGAGTGAAGGCAAGAAAATCATGAAAAAAATCAACATCTGGGCAAAGGAGGAACAAAAAATATACTAAAAAAAATAACATCTTAAAAAACAGGAGATGCAAAAATGGTAAAAACAGGCACAAAAATCCACTGAAGAGAAGAATACCTTAAAAAGTAGAATTAATGAAATGGGAAAAGATGAACAAGAATTCTTTGCAGAAAAAATTCCCTAAAGAGTAGAATTGGCCAAATAATGAGTTATACAAGCTCACTAAAGAAAATAATTTCTTAAAAATTAGAATTGGGTAAGTGAATATTAATGATTCTATGAGCTATCAGGAAACAATAAAACAATATCAAAAGAATGAATAAAAGAAGAAAATGTGAAATATCTCATTAGAGAAACAACTGATCTGGAAATTAGATCCAGAAGAGATAATTTAAGAATCATTGGATTTATCTGAAAGCTATGATCAAAAAAGAGCCTGGACATCATATTTCAGGAAATTATCAAGGAAAACTGCACTTATATACTAAAACCAAAAGGTAAAATAGAAATTGAAAGAATTCACCAATCACCTCATGAAAGAGATCCTAAAATAAAAACTCCCATGGATATCATAACCAAATTACAGAGCCCCCAGGTTAAGGAAAAAATATTACAAGCAGCCAGAAACAATTCAAATATCACACAGCCTCAGTGAGAATTACATAGGATTTAACAATTTCTTCATTAAAGGATCAGAGGGCTTGGAATATCATAATCCAGAAGGCAAAAAAACTAGGATTACAACCAAGAGTCACCTACCCAGGAAAACTGGATATAATCCCTCAGAAGGGAAAGTGGATATTCAATGAAATAGAGGACTTTCAAGCATTTCCGATGAAAAGACCAGAGATGAATAGAAAATTTGACTACAGGGGAAGATGATACTCATAACTCCAATCAATTTTATTATTATTAGGGCAGTTAGAAGGAGTATACATAGACAGAGGGCATGGGTGTGAGTTGAATATGATAGGATGATTATTTAAGTAATAAAATTAAGGGGTGAGAAAGAGGAATGTACTGGGAGAAGGAAGAAGGAAGAGGTAAAATGGGATAAAAAAAGAGGTAAAAAAAAATCTCACATGAAAGAGATACAAAAGAGCTTTGACAGTGGAAGGGAAAATATGGAAGGAGGCAATATTTGAAACTTACTCTCATCAGAATTAACTCAGAGAGAATGACATATACATTTGGTTGGGCAGAGAAATCTATCTCACCCTACAGGGAAATAGGAGGAAAAGGAGATAAGATAAGTTGGAGGGGGGATGGGAGGGTGGAGACTGATAGAAGATAGGGTGGATTTGGGGAGGCAGTGGTCAGAAGCAAAGCATTTTTGAGAAGGGACAGCATGAAAGGAGAGAGAAGGAGAAACAAGGGGAAAATAGGATAGAGGAAATACAGAGTAACAAATCATAACTGTGAACATGAATGGGATGAGCTCACCAATAAAACAGAAGCAGAAAGCAGAGTAAATTAAAAACCAGAATCCTGCAAAACTGGGTGGAAAATTTTACACCAAGTATCTCTGATAAAGGCCTCATTTCTCAAATATAGGGAGAACTAAGTCAAAGTTGTAAAAATAAAGAGATCATTCACCAATTAATAAGTGGTCAAAGGACATGAACAGGAACTTTCAGAAGAAAACAAAGCTATCTATGGTCATATGAAAAAATGCTCTAAATCACTATTGATTAGAGAAATACAAATTAAAATAATTCTTAGGTATCACCACATACCTATAATATTGGCTAATATGACAGAAAAGGAAAATGACAAATGTTGGAGGGGATGTGGGAAAATTGATGCTAATGCACCTTTGGTGGAGTTGTGAACTGATTCAACCATTCTGGAGACCAAAGGGCAATCAAACTGTACATACTCTGACCCAGCAATACCACTACGAAGTCTGTACCTCAGAGATTTTTTTTTAAAAAGGGAAAGTACTTCTATGTACAAAGATATTTATAGCAGCTCTTTTTGTGGTGGCAAAGACTTGGAAATTGAAAGAATGCTTATCAAATGGGGAATGGCTGAACAAGTTGAGGTATAGGATTGTGATGGAATACTATTATGCTATAAGAAATGGTGAGCAGGATAATTACAGAAAAATCTGATTACATGAACGGATACAAAGTGAAGTGATCAGAACCAGGAGAACATTATACACAGTAACATCAATATTCTAACAATGATCAACTGTGAATGATTTAGCTATTCTCAGCAATACAATGACCCAAGATAATTCCACTGGACTTCTGATGAAAAATGCCATCCACCTCCAGAGAAAGAACTAATGGAGTCTGAATGTAGATTGAAGCATACTTTTTTTGGTTTCTTTATTTTTCTTGAGAAGTTTTTTTGGTCTGTTTTTTTTCTTTCGCAACATGACGCATACGAAAATGTGTTTTGCATGACTATACATGTATAGCCTACATCAAATTGCTTTTCATCTCAGGGAGGGGGAAGGGAGGAATAGAGGGACAGAATTTGGAGCTCAAAAATTTTTTTGAATGAATGTTAAAAATTATTTTACATGTAATTGGAAAAAATAAAATATTAGTAAAAAAGAATATGTGATGCAGGTTACATCCCTACATGACTTGGAAGATAATAGAGTAGCCTGAGGCCCTGAGGAGTTAGGTGACTTGCCCATGATTACACAGGTAGTATCAAAGGTGGGATCTGAACCCAAGACTCCCTGATTCCAAGTGGCACACTCCATAAGGCCCAGTATTCTCTGCTTCCTACTCTGGTCCAGAAAGGCATCAGTCCTTGAGTCAATGGGTTAGAGAAATTTTAGCAGGTTTTGGCCCAAATGTTACTGATAGTGTAGAGAAGCGTTGTTCACCCTTCGTTCTCAAAGAGGACCATGACATCAGGGAGGCAATGTTATGACTTGCAAGTAAATTAGGTTCAGTTGAGACAGGCCTATGCAAAGTCACCAGCTTCACTGTCTCCTCCACAGTCATCTAGGTCCAGTGGCAAGATATAGATCAGGACAATGGGATTTGGCCCCAGATGCAGTGGGGGACTTAACCTTGTAGACTCAGAGACCTCACTCTAGATCCCACACTAAGCTGTCTTCTTTGTCAAGTCACCAATTCCCACTGGGCCTCACTTTCCTCACCTACAAAATTAAAGGGTATATTAGATGTTTTGTAACTTCCTCTATATATACAACTCTCTGATTTAAGGAATAAAATCCACAGATGATTCCCTCGAACTCATTTCAATTATTAGCCTCACAAACCATTATAACACATTAGGGGTGGCTAGGTGGTGCAGTGAGCAGAGCACCGGCCCTGGAATCAGGAGGACCTGAGTTCAAATCCAGCCTCAGACACAACACAAAAACTAGCCGTGCGACCGTGGGCAAGTCACTTAACCCCAACTGACCTTCAAAAAGCAAATAATAATAATAATAATAACAGCATTGCTATGGAGGAACCAATGGGATAGCTGGTCTAAGTCTCACTTCCTCTCCTTCCCTTTACCACCTTCTGGTAGAGTTGCTAATGAGCTGGGACATGCCCCAAAGTAGGGCAGCCAATGAAAGAAAGAGACACAAAGATCTCTACAAATGGAATAATGAATTATCCACCTTCATCATAATTGAAAATTTGCTATAACAATCCTCAGGGCAGTGCTTCCTGACCCTGTGTATCTTACAAAGACCTGCAACGGGTGTGTAGAAGCATGAGCCCAGGAGGAACCAAGATTCTTACTACCTGTACAAATCAATTCCTCTCACTGAGCCTTTTCTGTCATCTGTAAAATGTGAAGTTTGAATGAGATTAAAGATTTAGAACTCCAAGAGGAGGTCATCTAAGTCAATCCCTTTTATTTTACAGGTGAGGAAACTGAGGCCCAGAGAAATGAAGCAATTTATACACGGTCACACAGCTGGTAATTGTCAGAGCCAGGAGCTGAATTCAGATTCTCTGAATCCAGACGCAGCACTCTTTCTCAGCAACAAACTGCCTCGGTAGATGAGCTCCATATTTTACCTTCCAGTTGTAAAATCCTAGTATCCCTATAGGATAAGAATACTTCTTTCCACACATAGACTGCCCTGGGTCAGATGCTGGCAGTATCCATAGTCAGTAACCAAGAGAACATTTGTTTTTATTTACCCAAGGGCAGGTGCAGCAAATACAGTCTATGGACTAAGGCAATTGTGATCAATCCTGCTTCCCATGGTAACTGTCAAGGACACAAATCAATTGCTACTCCTTACATAGAATGTTGAAATGTGATAGTCTGGCCTTCCTAGAACCTTTTAGCCACAAAGGTTTTTTGTTTTTACAAACAAACATTCATCAGTGATGAATGGAAACTTTTAGGGACTACACATATATACCTATGCACAAATACATCCAATATGTATGTATATATTATATGTCTATATTTTTATGTGGAGGGAGGGAGGGAGGGAGAGAGAGAGACACAGAGAGAGAGAGAGAGACAGAGACAGAGACAGAGATAGAGAGAGAGGAAGAAGAGAAGGAGGAGAATGAGAAGAGCAGGAGGAGGAGGAAGAGGAGGAGAGAGACAGAGAGAAGGAAGGAAGGAAGGAAGGAAGGAAGGAAGGAAGGAAGGAAGGAAGGAAGGAAGGAAGGAAGGAAGGAAGGAAGGAAGGAAGGAAGGAAGATGGAAAATGCTAGCCTACATTATCTATGTGTTCTAACTTTAGTGAGAAAATCCTCAATGTAAATACAATTCCTGCCACTATAAAAAAAAATCCAACAAACATTTATTAAGGTAGGGGTGCAAACGAACCTCTCTAAAAAGTTCGAAGACAAGGAAATGGAAATAACTTCCCTGTAGTGTGGAGTCCATCCCCTCTTCCCACACCAATCACCTCCCTATTGATAAGTCAACACCAACGGCTGTCTCCTTGGTTCCCTTCATAGACAACATCTTAAAAGCCACGTTTTTCCCGTCGTGGGGTCTCAGCCCCCTTACTCGCTCCTGGTCTGTTTCAGTCCGCTCGCTGCCCCGCTCCCTCCCCTAAGTTTCCCCAGGGTTTACAGCTTCTTAATGTGCCCATTAAATCTGGGTAAATTATAGGGGCCCAGCCATTTCAAGAGTGGGAATTGTGCCAGGAGGGTCAGATGCCCTGCCAGAGCAGAACCTGATGAGCCCTCAGAAGGGAGCGAAGGGGAGAGAGGGTGCCTACGGGACAAGCCCGCTCGGGTCCGCCTATCCTCCTCCCTCCTAAGTGCATTGAGAGCTTCGGGTTTGCTGGGTGTTGTCCGCCCTCCCTCCCCGACGAGTTCTGTAGCCTTGGGCACCCAGCCGGCCTCCCTCGCCCCGTGAACAACATGCAAAAGGCACCAGGTAACTTACCCGAGAGCTTTCCCAGCAGCAGAGAGAAGATGAGCAGGAAGCTGGGCGTCCTCGAGTTACCTGGGCCCCTCTTAGGCATGATGCTGTCTGGGGCTCCGACCTCACAGGAGCCTGTACGTTTCCTGTTTCCTGCTGCTTTTCTGTCAGTGCTCACTTTCTGAAGGAGATGTGTTTGAGGGTTTTTAGGAAGTGATGTAATTCTGTAGGAGCCTGTCAGACCAGCAAAAGATTGCAAAAGAGAAGCCTGCTATTCAAGCACCAGGGATTCCGTCAGCCCTGCTCTCACCTGAAAGGTTTCTCTGAAAAGTTTCTCCTCTATGTAGACTCCTCCTTAGGCTTTAGTGTCAGAGGTACAGAGGTTAGTCCCAGGTACTCTAAACTAAGCTCATGCTAAACTTCTTGACCTCAACCATCCCCAGGGTTGGTGTCCCAGGATTCCTCAACCCACCTTCACCAAAGGCATAGGTAGGCACCACACATCTGGAACAACAAGCAACGTTAAAAAGCATTTGCAAGGTTATTTTCTTCCAGTAAAGTGAACAACAGTTCGGTTGTTGAAATTTTGTCTGACTCTTTGTGACCCCATTTGGGGTTTTCTTGGCAGAGACACTGGAGTGGTTTGCCATTTTCTTCCTGCTCCTTTTTCAGATGAGGAAACTGAGGCAAACAGGGTAAGTGACTTGCCAGGGTCATATGGCTCATAAGTGTCTGATATCAGATTTGAACTCAGGAAGATGAGGCTTTCTGACTCCGGACCCCTCACTCTATCCACCGTATCTGCCTGTGTGACCTTGGACAAGTGAATTAACAGCCCTCAACCTCGATTTCTCCATCTGTAAGAGGAAGGGGCTGGACTAGATGGACTTTAAAATTCCTTCCAGGCCTATATATATAATCTATGAGGCTCGTGTATGTTGGTGGCCCTTGCATGCCTCTCCAAATGATGGGGGGATGGCAATAGGTTTTACAGGGACTCTTGAGGACCAGAGTCCCTGCTGTGCAGTCTGGAATGAATTCAGTAGGCCCAAGCAATCTTGAAGTCAGGATTGTAAAAGTTTATTGTTACACTTTATAGCAGGCAGGGGTTCTTAGGGAACCTGCAAAACTTAAAGAAGTCACAGGTATAGTTTTTAAGGAGTCAAGACAGTAAATCAGGTATCAATTATGCTAACTAGGTGTGTAAGGGTGGGATTAGGGAGGGGTTAAGGAGTGGTCAGTGCTTAAAGGAACATGCACTTTTAAAGTCAACTGCCCAGGCATATTGCCCATAATTCACTAGGAAATAGCCCAGGGGGGAGCTACCTGGAGGTGTAGCTAGCCTAGACTTCTCAGCTAACAGTCAAGGCTGACTGAGAAGTACCTAGTCTGCCACCCATCAGTGTCATGTTTGACAAGATGGATGTTGGGAACCAAGGCTAACAGAGACCCAGTATGTATATAAATTGGCTAAGGAGTTAACCTATAGATAGTGCATTGAAGGATTCATCGATGCAGCTGACCATTATACTAAGGGGAGATAGTATTTGCCTAAGCTAAAATGTTTATAGATGGTTTAGTGAAGGATTCATAGGTGTAGCTTGTTATTGTTCCAAGCAGAAATATGAGTTCATGAGTTGTTGCTGGGCAGAGTGCTGGCAGGGGGAAGGGACAGAGTTAATGCTCTGAGGCTGGGGGGAAATGTGATTTTACAAACTGATGTTACAAACTGATATTACAGACTGATGTTACAAACATAGATCCCAAGCACCCCATCACAACCACATAGGAGGTCCTTTGGCTTGAACATACATTTTTTTTTTCCATGAGAGGAAAACAATACCTCAAAAATCCATGGAAGGTGGGAGTGGGAGGGGAGGAATTCAGAGTACTTTCTTCATCCTAGCTGAATGAACATCTCAAACCCTTCAAAACCCTCTCAACCTCCAAATGGGACTGGGTTGTAAACCCCAATCAATTTAACCTATGTGACAAGGGTTGTCCCCCTTTTGTAGAATGGGAATGTCATTGTGTGGCTCAAAGGCAGGCAGAATAAACATCTCTAACCTCTTCTCCCTCCACTTTTCTCCAAAGGAGACTTTAATAGGAATTGAGTATTAAACTGGGGGAGGGAGCAGCTAGATGGCTCAGTGAATAGAGTTCCAGGCCTGAACATTCATCTCCCTGAGGTCAAATCTGGCTTCAGACACCTACTAGCTGTGTGACCATGGGCAAGTCATTTAACCCTATTTGCCTCAGTTTCCTTATCTGTAAAGTGAGCTAGAGGAGGAAATGGCAAACCACTGCAGTATATCTGTCAAGAAAACCCCAAATGGGGTTACAGAGAGTCAGGCACAACTGAAAAATGACATGATCAAAATAAATTAAGGCCAGAGGTACCACTGCCTTCCAAATAGAATTAATTATATCTATCTGCTTCATTAAATATCATCAGTCTAAAGGATGTGATTTTCAAATTGAAGCTAACTTCTGATCATTGTTTCATTAAGTTAGAGGGAAGGAAGAAGTTTTATATCCAAGGCTTGACCCTTTCCCACCAAATACCCTTTCCACAGTGAACACAAATAGCAATTATGAAAGAAACCACTTTATTCAATTCAATAGTAACAGAAATCAGAAAAGGTATATACAGGAGAATAGATACCAGACAATAGAGTGAAAAGGCTCTCCCACTGAGAGTGAGGTAATTCAGCTAAGCAGGGAAAGAGTTGAAGAACTCATCCAAGGGGAATTTCCCCAAAGTTTCTAGTGTAGCAAGCTGGGGGTAGAGACATGATGGAGACTGCCAGCTCCTTTCATGTTGGCTTCTTCTCAAAATCTTTTCCTTCAACTCCCTAAGTGGAGTTGGCATTGTCCATCTTCTCTCTCAAAGCTAGAAGCATGCAAAGGACCCAAAGAACCTGGAAAAGAAGTTCCATCTCTGCTCTGCCCATACACAGGTGCAGGGCTTTGATCTCCACCAATAAGGAGAGAGTCCCTTATCAATGGGCTTTGAGACTGGAGTTCTTTTCCATAGGCACTTGAGTTTGGGGCAAGAGATAGTGGCAAAGGTTGGGAAAAGGAAGGTAGAGTTTTCAGTTTCTTCATTTTTACTAAAGTTCCATCAGTTTTAAGATCTATCAATGCATCTTCTCAGAAATCTTTATTATTGTGAGAGATAGGCAGACAGAGAAAGAAGAAGAGAGAGACTGAGTGGCCTTCACATGTACCATTCTAACCCTCAATCTTTTTCATTTTACCTTCCAACCACATACGTGTCCAACTGGCTGACTTTCCCTTCTCCATAAAAGACATTTCCCCTCCAGCCACCAAGTACCTCAGGGTGCTGACTTTCCCCCTGAACTAGTGAATGTGATCTTAAAAGATTGTTGACCCCTTGAACAGCTGCTATCTTTCCTAGTAAAGCACATCTAAGAGCCTGTGCTGGGGATGACTTTTATAAGGAGCCCTTTCTGATTTCCCAGTTCTTGGAGTTCCATTCTCCCCTAACCTCCACTTGAAATTACTTCTTACTACTATTATTTACTATTACTTACTACTTATTTTATATTTAATTATTTATGTACATGTCATTCCTCCTCACCCCCAAGGAATATAAACTACCCAAGGGCAAGTAACTTTTCTCTGCATCCCAGTACTTAATACAATGCCTAGCACATAGTAGGTGATGAATCAATGCTCATTAAATTCATTCTAGATTAAATGCTGACAGGCAGCACTTTCTAGGTCTCTCTACAATGTAAATCGGAGCCTTTCCTGTTATGATTCTAGTCACATCTATTTATTTTTCTTAGCTCACTGCTGCATTAGTCACTGTTTATCACAATGCTCATCCACAAGAAATAGGTTGGTGAGTCATGGAATGAACAGTTTGTTAATGGATTTACAACATGCATATTAATGTTTTGATCTGGCAGTCAAATCCAACACTATTCCTTGATAAAATACATGTTTACATAACAAAACAGTTTTTAAAAAAGCAAAAAAAAATAGATAAGTAACAGAATAGCTGTTTGGAAAAAAAGATATCCAAGGCAACAAGATATATCCATCAAACCTTCCCCAGCTAAAGGGCTTACAAACGCTAGCCCTCTAGCTCAAACATCCATCAGCCCTGCATTTAATTTCCAATTATTCCTGTACTTTGCTACATTTCCATAATGGGGAAATTTTTATGCAAGGGAGAAGGCCAAGTACCTTATAATCATTCAGGATTTTTCCAAATAGTTAAGCATTGTTATTCTATTTTCTCAAATGGAAAAAAACCTAAGTTTCACCCCCCAGTGAAGTTTCTTACCCAGAGGGCTAGAACAATGGATTTGGGATTCCTTCTGTTTCTCCATTATCAGCACAGCCAGATACTAGGCAGACAATTCCAACCATGAGCCACCAGCAGAATGATGACTGCTGGTACCAAATGCTTTACAACACAGCAACAATAAATCAATTAGAAATCTACAAAATGAACCGAGTCAGCTGGGAAATCCTATGCAGCAAAGTAATTTTCCTTTGAACTCATGCACTGGAAGGCCCTTAGTGTGATTAAGCTTATCTTAAAGTGAAGAAAATTACTACTATTGATTGGAAAATTATAGCACCTCAGTGATCTCTTGGCTGCAATGAAACTCACAGAGAGACTGGATTATTCTGGGCTATTTATTCCACTCTTAGTAGCCATTAATTTCACAAAATGACCCCCTCTTCTCAGATTCAATCTTGATCTGCGAACGGGAGAAAGTCAGTGCCTCCTCCAAAGCCTCAAAGAATGAGAAAGCCTTGGGGATTAATAGCGTTCTGCTCTCAAAGTTTCAAGCTCCCAGGGGAATAGTTGGACAGTTGCTTACCCAGGCTGTCTCCCCACAGGAGGAATGTTTAGGAAATGCAGTGAACAGCATCTTCAATGCTGCTTTCATCTTCAAGAAGAAAGGCTGACAATCAATGGTGGTGATCATGATGCTGGGAGAGGGATGGGTGGTAATACCCAGTCTGCAGGTCTGGGAATGAGGAAATCCCCTCCACTCTTTCTGGAACCAAAAACAAAAACAAAACAAAAGCAAATCAGTGGTTGGACCCAAAGCAGGAAGGTCCTTTAAGAGAATAGTTGCAGACATCACAATAGCCCCTCCCCATGATAAAGGACTACTGTGCAAAGTCCCCCTTCTTTGGCCTTCCTGCTTCTTCTCCCTGAGTAAATGATACTGCTACTGTTCCAGGACCAGTCAGACAAGTGTCAAGGGTGCAGAGTGGTGAAAGTCTCAGAATAAATCATATATTTGTGGACATGTATACTGGAATTTAAGGCAACTAGGTGGTTCAGTGGATATAACGCCGGGCCTGGAGAGGGCCTGGAGTGGGCCTGGATTCAGGAAGATCTGAGTTCAAATACACACTCAGACACTTACTAGCTATGTGACCCTGCTCAAGTAAATTAACTTCTATTTGCCTCAATTCCTCATCTGTAAAATAGGGACACACTGTAGAAGGAAGTGGCAAATCATGCCAGCATCTTTGGCAAGAAAACCCCATGGACAAGTCCATGGGGTCTTGAAGAGTCTGACACAACTAAAGGACCGTAACAACTTTGGAAGTTGTTTTGCTTGACTATCTTTATTTGTTACAAGAAGTTTCTTTTTCTTTTCTTTTTTTTTTTTTCCAGTGGGAAAGAGAGGTGGGTGGAAGATAAAATAAATGCTCATTAATTGAAAAATAAAACAAAGGGGTGGCCAGGTGGCTCAGCAAGTAAGAACACCAGCTCCAGTGTTGGGATGACCTGGAGATCGAATCCTGGGCTCAGATACTCAGCACCACACCCAGAAATAACTGGCCGTGTAACCTTGAGCAAGTTACTTAACCCCGATTGCTTAAAAAAAAAAAAAGAAAAATAAAACAAAATTTATATTTAACTGATAAAAATCTAAAAGTGAACTTGGAGGGGATAAAAATGTATAAAAGGAGGCTGAACTACCCACTGCTCTTCTCCTGAATGGTGTCTTTAGGCAATCTGTGCTATCTATACCTGTTGTTACTTAATTTTACTCCATACTTTTCCTAATTAATTTTTTTGCTATGAATAAATAGTGTCATGGGCTGAAGGTCCCATTGCCTCAAGGTCACAAAGGGTTAAATAATGTGGACAAAGAATCCATTCTATGGCAGAATGGATCAGTAATGGCACACCAGGCAATTGGGCAAGCGCCTTGTCCAAGTGACCAAAGGTCGATAAACCATGTCAGAGACTGGGACAGAAGGGTTAATCCATCAGAATTCTCTCAGTCCCCAGCCCCATGGCCAGGGGCAGTAGTTGCTCTGATAGCTGCTACAAGGCTTTTACTACCTTTAGAGATGGAAAAGTTTAGGCCTTTCTCCTTAGCTTCATCCTGCTTAGCCAGCAATTTCATAACATGTAAAAAGAGGGTGATGGATTAGGAAGAATCTTCAATCTGTAGAACTATGATCTCATGATTTCACTTTAGGTAGGTTGAGTCTGAGATTTCTATGGGACATTTGCAGGGTAGTTATATCTATCCTAAGCAGTGTCTGATGTGGGATTAAAGTTCAAGAGAGAGACTAAATTGAATATATAAATCTGGGACTCATCTTCAGGGAAGTGACCATTGAATTTATGGAAGCAGAGAGAGACAGAGAGACAGAGAGAGAGGGGAGGGGAGGGGAGAGAGAAGAATGGAAAAGAGTAGCCAAAGGTAAAGTCTTGGGATACATGTACTCTTAGTGAAGAGGAGATGTACCTACAGTTATAGGTCTTGGGTTCAAATCCTGACTCTACCATTTACTGATTACATGATCAGGAGGAAGTCACTTAACCTCTCTGAGTTTATTTCCTCATCTATAAAAATAGGTAGGGGGGTTTTCTATTACAGTTGATTTTTAAGGTCCCTTATAGCCCTAAACCTACGATCTCCTATTTTCAAATTATAATGCCTACATTTGTTGGGAAATTGATTCTGGGTTGCAGTCCATACTTTTTAGTTATATTTTTATCATGTTCCAATCTTTTTGGTCACTTTTTAATTGTTGTTTTGATTTATTATTGTTGTTTTAGAAAAACCTTGATCACTTTTCTTTTCTTAAGCAATTCCTTCTGGTTGCTTGAAAGAATTTTTTTTTTTGGTCATTGTAGTCTTGAAATTTGATGATGATTTGAATCACAGAATTTATAGTTATTTGGGATCTCAGTGACCATCTAGTCCCCATCCCCCATACTGGAAAGGAACCCTAACTATAGCATATCCAACAAGTAGTCATCCAGTCTCTTCATGATAACCTCTAGGGAGAGAGGGAGCTCACCACCTATTGAGTCAGCCCAATCCACTTTTGTAGATCTCTAATTGTCCAAATGTTTTGTTTGTTGTTATTGTTGCTGTCATCATTATTGTTGTTGTTACTTTACCAACATAAAAACTAAATCTGCCTCTTTGGAACTTCCCCCGTGGTTCCTGGTCAGCCCTGCCCTCTGCGGACAAACAGGGAATAAATCAGTTTGCTCTTCCTCATGACAAACCTCCAAATACTTGAAGACAACTGTCATGTCCCCCCTGAGACTTGTATCCAGAATGAATTCCCTAGTTCTTTTAAGTTGCTCTCATTGGACATGAACTCAAGGCCCTTCACTTCCCTGGCTGTTACCCTCTGGATCCTCTGAACACTCATCGGCTTTTCAGTGCCATTCTTAAATGGTGGTGTCCAGAACTGAGATTCTGCCAATCCTTGCTCTGTCTTCCAAACCCATAACATTTACCTGCATTACTTGCAAATTTTATTATAGGCAAGATATTTTGGGGGCTTGTTTTCCATGTCAGCTGCATTATCTTCCATTCTATTAATCTTAGTATTAGTTTTTTACTTAATAGTGATCTTTTCATATTTTCTATGTTATTGCATATTTTGTTTAGTTTTGTCCTTTATCCCTTAAACTTCTCTTATTGTTGTTTTTTTTAAAGCAACTGGTGTAAAGTAACTTGCTCAAGGTTACACTGTCAGTTATTTTTGTGTGGGTGCTAAGTATCTGAGGCCGGAACCCGATCCCGGGTCTCCTGACTCCGGGGCCAGTGCTCTTACTTACTCTCTGCGCCACCTGGCTGCCCCAAACTTCTCTTATTGTTTGTTGATGTTGATGATGATTTGTTTTTATGTCACTCCTTGAGTGTGTCTGTAACATATTTGATTTTTGCATTGTTTCTAGGGCAATCATGATATTGTTTAGGCATGTATTTCTCTGGTATTATTTCCTTGGCATCTCTTACTTCATGACTTTTTTTATTGGAATTCTTTTTCAGTTTTCTGGTTGTCTTTTTGGATGAGGTTGGATTTTCTAGCAATTTTGCTTCTTTTCAGCCTTTGAAAAAAGTGGTCATTTTCTAGTGAGATTATCAAAAGTCTAGCTTTTGCTAATGACACAAAAGTGGGAGTAATCAGCAACAAGTTGGGTGACAGAAGCTGAATCCAAAAGGGTCTTACAGGTTAGAACTTGGGACTAAATCTTGTAAGGTAAAATAAAATGAGGTCAAAGTAAAGGTTTACACTTGCGTTAAAAAAAACAACTTTGCAAGTGAAAAATAGGAATGATATGGCCAGATGGCAGTTCATTTGAGAAATATTTCTGGATTTTTAAGAGGCTGAAAATCTGCTATGTCATACTCTGATATGACAACCAAAAATGCTAATGTAATCTTAGGCTACATTAAGGGAGGCATAGTGTCCAATACCAGGGAAATTGTGGTCTTTAATGATAATTATAATAACAACATTTACCACATACTATGCTAAGATATATATATATATGTATATATATATATAGAGAGAGAGAGAGAGAGAGATCTATAGACATACATATATTCTCATATTTTCATTTGATCCTCACAACAACCCTGGGAAGTAGGTGCCATTATGATCCAGCCTGAGCTAGCAATTTAGCCTCTTGTGAGGCTATCTGTTTTCTCATCTAAAAAAAAAAGAGAACAATCATTCTATGTCTTGTTTTGACAGTCTAGAATAATCCCAGGTTTTTCTGACCTAATCTTTCTTCAATAGACCCCACTGGAGTCTCACTTGATGTCCCCAATGATATCTGGTATTTCTTTCTGACAACCCCTCCATTCTGCTCTTACCCTTGTCTAGAACCCTGCCCTGATCCCTCATATCTGGAAACTTCTACATATGGAATATTCTAGGCTAGAAACTTCTTATTTTATAATGGATTGATTTATAACTGCCCAGGTAAGAAACTAATCAGATCCATCTGAGCAAAGTTTTTTTTTTTTTGCTTTTTTGGGAGGGCAATTGGGGTTAAGTGACTTGCCCAAAGTCACACAGCTAGTTTTTCTGTTAAGTGTCTGACGTTGGATTTGAACTCAGGTCCTCCTGACTCCAGGGCCAGTGCTCTATTCACTGTGCCACCTAGGCACTCCTGAGCAAAGTCTTATAAAAATCCATGAGCAGTTCTGATCTATGAAAGTTCCACTCTGATGATGGAGTTGCTTCATCAGCCCTAAAACATAGAACCTTTATGACAGACCACTGTGGCCTCCCTGCCAGACCATGTTGATGCTCTTTTTTTGTCCTGGTCTGAAGATCATTTGGTCTAAGGCTCCTGGCCAATATCCCTACTTATATTTTTTCATTGTCCCTTTTCTGTCCTAATTTGCTTTGGAGATATTAGTTCCAGTCCTTTTTTGAGAGAGTTGCAGGGCTCCCCTAATTGGGAAATATCAATCCTGGCTCCAGTTTAAGGGGTTTGGTGGATAGCCCCAGTCTCCTTTTCTTGTTCTCCCTCTATCTCACTTCCTTCAGTGTCCCCAGTTAAATTAACATGGCCTTCACTTTGGAGCTTTTCCTCAAAAATGCTAAATAAAACGACCCATTGTTTTCAGCATTGGCTGGCTATTCTAATTCTTCTATAAAGTCCTCTCTAGTCCCAGCAGCAAACTGTGATATTTGTTTAACTCATAGTGTTGTTTTAAGGACCTTTCAAACTGGACATTGTAGAGATATCACAAATTCAACATTTTCAAAACAGAACTAGTTATCTTCCCTTTCCCCCCAACCTACTGCTTTTCCAAATGTCCCTTTTTTTTCTTTTTAGAGGGCAATTGGGGTTAAGTGACTTGCTCAAAGTCACAGGGCTAGTAATTTTGTCAAGTGTCTGAGGCTGGATTTGAACTCGGTTCCTCCTGACTCCAGGGCGGGTGCTCTATTCACTGCGCCACCTAGCCGCCCCTCAAATGTCCCTCTTCTTCCAATTTGGTGACCTCAGCATTATCCTTTTCCTGAACTCACTCCACATAGCCAATTTATTGATGTTTCTACCTCTCCAACATTTCTCCTATCTGTATGTGAAATGGAATTGTCTCTATCTTTAGAATCTATGTTCTTTGAGAGTAGGATCCATTCTTTGCATTTGTATTCTCAGTATTCTGTGCAGTGCCTGCTAGTGCCTGGCATGTTTATAGGGAGTAAGGGAAGCAGCCAGTAGGCAGGAAGAGATCGAAGGTAAATGACAGAGTGAAGGTGATAGAGAGGAGTCAATCTGGTGGAGAAGACAAGATGGAAGGGTCTTACTTGGAGTGCAGAAGGGTCACTTCTTCACGTGAGACAGGGGTGAAGGAGAAGACAGTGAGGGAAGGTATCTAAGTAGTATGAATGAGAAGGAAAGGAGAAGAGAGAGCACTACGTGAATGGCCTTATTTTTCAGTGAAATATGAGGCAAGGTTCACATCTGAGAGGGTGGAGGGAGGGGGAGCCATGAGAGGTTTGGGGAAGGAAAAAAAAAGATTTGGAAAAGCTACAGTAATAAGTGAGATAGTGAGTCAATTGGAGGGACATGAAAGCATTACCTTTCTACAGAGAATCCCAGTTGAGAATATGTAACATAAATTTGCAGTGGATCAAATCAGGATCCAGTCCATTTCGTGAATTCCAGTTTCATTAAGCATCATCTGTAGGAATAATGGAATGAATGATGGGAGTCAGCCAAGGCTGAGACTTGGCAGGACAAGATGAGTGACAGGTTTGAAGGAAGTATGAATATGTATACTGAAGCTCCTTAGCATGAGGACAAGGGTTGGGGAGTAAAGACTCTGGGCCAGGTGGTAAGTAGACAACAGCTATTAAAATTTTGATTGGGTGTAAGATATAGATTAAATAAAGGAGGAGACGTTACTGAGCAACTATAATAGAGGGTGAACTTGAAAGTGGCAATGGGGAAATGAGGAAAAAGCATAACCAGTATTAGAAAAGGTAGCCAGAGAGGCTGTGTCTTTAAGAGGGAGCCAGATCAGGGGTGGCTAATTGGTACAGTGAATAGACCCCTGGCCCTGGAGTCAGGAGGACCTGAATTCAAATACAGCCTCAGACACTTAACACTTACTAGCCATGTGACCTTGGGCAAGTCACTTAACCCCAACTGCCCTGCCTTCCCCCTCAAAAAAAAAAAAGAGGGAGCCAGATCTCACTGGGAACCAGAAGATGGAAGGAGTGGGAAAGGAAAAGATTTAGATTGCCCAAAGGAAGCATTCTAGAAAACATTGAAGGAGTGGTAGCTTTAGGATGGGATGTGGTGAGATGGAGATGTGATGAGATGGGGATGTGATGGTTTAAAAGGGATGAAGATAAGGTGTGGACAGTGGAAAATGGAATAAGGAAAGCAGAAAATTCAGATCACTGGGATGGGGAGGGTATGACTAGGTTTCAATGTGTTAATCTTCCAAGAGTGAGTTCTTACAGTTATCAACAGCTCCAGAGATTTGACCTCAAGGTGAAATCCTTTAAGGGTGTTAGCAGCTCAGGGAAGGGGACCAGTGTGGGGAACAGGTAGAATGGCATTTCTCTCTTTTCCTTGAGTCAGGCCAAACCCAAGCCAGGCAGGACACCAGGGGAGGGTGCACCAATGGAATAGCATTTCTCTCCTGAAAGGCAGGACAATCCAGGCTATGAGATTGGCAGAGAGAGCAGAATGGAATGGTGTTTGTCTCCATTCTCTACCAGCAGTCAGGAAGAAACCAGGTGTAGGGACCAGCAGACAGTGGAATGTTGTTGACTGACTGATTGATCCCTGATTGGTAGAAGTAGAAGGATATCCAGGGAAGACTTGTATGAATTGACACAGAGGGAAGTGAGCAGAAACAAGAGAATAATTTATAAAGTGAACGCAATATTGTAAAGAAAAAAAAACCGTGAAAAACTTTACTGATCAATGCAGTGACCAATCACATTGATGATGAAATATGTTTCCCACCTCTTGGCAGGATGGACTAGAAATGGAGAATAAGATCTATATTTCTAGACCCTATGTATAAATTTGTTTTGCCTGCCATGGTTATTTGTTCCAAGGAAGGAGAATTATGGGGGAAATGGAGGGGGGGAGTAGTAATGCAAAAGAAAAAGAAAACAAACTAAGAGTTTCAATGAAACATCATTTTAAATGTACAGAGAGAGAAGAAAATAAAGTGACAAAGAAGCAGGGCAATATTGAAATCGCCATAGATACATGCATATATACATACACACAAATATATATACATATGCTTCTAAAAAAACAGCCTATAGATAATAGAAACATGATTTTATATGTAATCCCCTTCCTCTGTTGAAATGAAATGAAAACGTTCAAGTTCATTTATGTTTGTCAAGTTCATTACAGTAAAACAATTTTTAAAAATTATGCAGGGAGTTTCCAATGGGGGAGAGGAGTTTCTCTTTGCGGATGGTTGTTTGACCACCTTTCATTACTTATCCACAGTCAAATGAGAACATTTTTAGAATTTGGATAAAATCCTATTTGATCATTCTAGTTTGGGGGAAAAATGCTGTTGTCCATCCCTGGCTTTGGAAGAGGACCAATGACATCACAAGTGATGTCCATGAATTGGATTCAAGTGAGACAGAGCTGCACAAGGTCTTCAACTTCCTCTCTCTTCCATAGTCACTGAAGTCCGGTGGCAGGACAAAAGTCAGGACAACCGGTCATGGCCCAGGACACATAGATAACCTTGGTGTCTTTTATGTCTGACCATATTCTGAGTAAAAGAACTAAGTTTTTTCTTAAAAGAAAGAACACAAACATCCAGGGAATGCCCTCACATGGGATTTCACTGTTTTCCTTATGGGTCATGAACATGCTGGTTTTCTCTTTGTGAGATCTTCTGGGAGGCCTGGCTACTTTGATACCTTTGGAAAAAGGACCATGAAAAATCAGTTACAAATAGTGACTGACACAGACTATTTTTTTCAATGCCATTTAAGTGTATGCAAGGAGTCATGCTCTGCCACAAACCCTAATATGTTTGTTACTATAACTACATATTCACAGGAACAGAAATAGAAGACAGACACTTTTATTTATGTGTCTAGTTATAGACTCTTTGGGTTATATTTAAATCAGTGTCATCACCTCTTCAAAGCACATACTAAGTTAGATGTACTCCTATGCTACCTAAATAACAACTCTGACTCCCTCATTCAAGAAGCTTTGATGGCTCCCTATCACCTCTAAGATAAAATGAAAATTTATTGACTTGGTATGTATAAAGTCCTTCACTAAGATGTTTCTAATTTTATTGCAAATTGCTACCCTTCACATAATTTCTGTTCCAGTCAAACTGGACTAATTGCCCTGCCTTGAACTTACCATCTCATCTTTATCTAGCCTCTATGCCTTTGCATAGTTTGTAGCTTTTGGCATTCCCATATGACTGTAATGTACCCTCTTTTTATGTCTATTAAAATCTATCATTTCCTTCAATGTTCATCTAATATGACATGCTTCCTTCATCCCCAACTTGTCAGTGCTATCTTCCTCCCAAAAAGATCAGATATTTCTGATCTGATCTATGTGTCTGTTTATATGCTGTATTTCCCCCCCCCTCAATCCCCCTCCTCCCCACCCCAGTAGACTGTAAGTTTCCTGAGGGCAGAAAAGCATGCTAAGTGCTATATAAAGGAAATTAGAAATACTCTCTAGTTGATTCCCCTTAAACACAAAAGTTTGATGAGTCAAAAATCCTAATATATTGAAAGTGACCACTTAAAACAAGCAATTCATTATTTATTTTGATTTCCTGTCAGATAAAAGAAATCTTTTTGGAAAAGAGTAGTTTCATTTTCTGACTTTTTCTTTTCGAGAAATGCAAGTGGTTTAAAAAAAATCTCTGTAGAATGGTCTTCATTCCACTCCAGGATGTTCTCCCTCCTCTCTGGGTCTCCTCTATCACGCTGCAGAAAACTCTTCACTCAGGAAATTCACTTTAGTCGTGTACTTCTCTTTACTGGTAGCAGTATCTTCCCCTGATTTCCTGAGTCCTCTCAGAACCTCCATGTTTAATGAGGACTCCCAGGTCAGCCATATCTTCATTCCTTTCAGACTTTCCTCTCCCCATCCAGTGCACACATCTCCAGTCTTCCTCTGCTCCAACACCTTTTTTCATATATCCTTAGCCTTTTTGTTTCCTTTTATGTGTTGTCTTTCTCTTTTTCAAACATAAGCTCCTAAAGGGAGGGACTATCTTTTGTCTAGATTATGTCTGTATTCCCAGAAGTAAATTCTTCATGAATGCTCACTGACTGCTCAGAAACAAAATGATAATTAAGGACAAATACAAGCTAGTAAACCAGAGGAAACAAACAAAAATACAAGAGGAGCTTTGAATATGTTTGAACAAAGAAAGATACAAGCAATTCCTTATAAATTAGAGTTGTCCAATTCCACAAAATATTGTGGAGCCACAGTTAGGATAATGCAAAATTTAGCACCTTCTACATTAAAGTATCAGAGGGCATGGGATGGAATGGTATATTCTGGAAGGCAAAGGAACTAGGATTACAACCAAGAATAACCTACTCAGCAAAAAAGCATAATTCTTTAGGGGGAAAATGGATATCCCTGAAGAAAAAAACCAGAACTGAATAAAAAAGGTACCATAGACAAAGAAGCAATATCAAGAATTTTTATAGCAAGTTTCTCTGATAAAAGCATCACTTCTCAAATAAATAGGAAACTGAGTCAAATTTGTGAAAACAAGAGCCATCCACCAATTGATAAATGGTCACAGGATATAAACAGGCAGCTTTCATAAAAAGAAATTAAAGCTATCTATAGTCATATGAAAAATACTCTAAATCACTATTGATTAGAGAAATGCAGATTAAAACAACTCACACCTATCAGAAATGACAAATGCTAGGTAAATTGAGGGAAAAGAAGACTAACAAATTTCTGGTAGAGTTGTGAACTGATCCAATCATTCTGAAGAGCAATTTGGAACTATGTCCAAAGGGCTATAAAACAGTCCATACCCTTTGACCAGTAATACCACTACTAGGTGTGCACCCCAAAGAGATCAAAGGAAGAGGAAAAGGACCTACATGTACAAAAACACTTATAGTGACTCTTTTTGTGGTGGCAAAGAATTAGAAATTGAGGGGATGTTCATCAACTGGGGAATAGCTGAAAGAGTTGTGGCATATGATTATGATGGAGTACCATTGTGCTGTAAGAGATGATTGGGGGAGGGAGGAGGGATTCAGAAAAAAACATGGTAAGGCCTATATGAACTGATGCAAAGTGAAGTGAGATGAACCAGGAAATCACAGTGCACAACAACAGCAATGTTGTAATAATGATCAGCTGTGAAAGACTTGGCTACTCTGATCAGTACAACAATCTGAGAAAATTACAAAGGACTCATGATGAAAAAATTCTGTCTACCTCCAAAGAGAGAGCTGATTAATTCTACGTGCAAATTTAAACATAACTTTGTTGATTTCTTTATTTTTTTAATTTTTTTGCAATATGGCTAATATGGAAACATTTTCCATGATTTCACATGTATAATGGATACCATTTTGCTTGCCTTTTCAGTAGCTGGGTGAGGAGTAGGAGAGGGTTTGGAACTCAAAATTTAAAAAGAAAAGAATGTTTTTAAAAAGTAAAGATTGGTAGATAGATACATAGATATATAGATACATAAATGGATGGATGTATAGAAACCTCAGAATGGTCCAGCCTAAAGTCTGCAATCTATTGCTTTTGCTTAGAAAGGAAATAGCAAACCAGGATACATTATTGATACATGCTGTAATGTACAATGAAATAATCTTCCCAAGGCCTATTACCAGCTGGACCCTTTTTAGGGTACTGTGTCCAGATCTGCGCACCAGGATTTAAAAGGAAC
This sequence comes from Petaurus breviceps papuanus, assembly GCF_028583685.1. Lineage (NCBI taxonomy): Eukaryota > Metazoa > Chordata > Mammalia > Diprotodontia > Petauridae > Petaurus > Petaurus breviceps. The sequence goes on from NW_027186473.1 coordinate 57,724,854, forward strand.
ATCGTTCACCCAATGATTATGCTGCACATTTGGAAAGGGTTCAGTGGAGAGTCACAGAAATGACTAAAGGGCTTGACAATAAGCCCTTTGAGGAAAGGTGAAAGAAAGTAGGCTTATTCAATCTTGAAAAAAAGAAGGCAAGAGAGACAACTTAATAACAGTCTTCAAGTAGATGAAGGGTTTGCATACATAGGGTGGTGACCAGCTGTTATCCATCTTCACTGAGAAATGGAAAAAGGGAGCTAACAGCATTGCCCTGCATTTAGGTAATGCTTCCTATGAGTCCTTTCAAGTCCATAATCCCCTTTTATCCTTTTCAACTATTCTAGAAGTCTTAAATCCTAACCCAAAGGATTTAGGTTATACAGAAGGGAGAATGTCCTGAAGGTTATTAAATATGTGGACAGGCTGTCCAGGGGGGGCGACAGAATCTTTCTCTAGTGATCTATAAAAACAAAATTATTTCTCATCAATTAGAGATCATTTAAATCTATCTAATCCTGCTTAAAAGTGAAGGAATAATAAAAATGCGTTTCATCTCATTTGGGGATGTTAAAGGTCTTGGCCAGTGCTACACAGCTAGTAAGTGGTGGAACTGAATCTGACTCCTCTGTCACTCAGTAATGTCACATTCTCCTGTCCTCATATAATAGAGCTTAGAGCTGGAAGATACTTTAGAGATTATCTTCTAGCCCAACCACCTCATTTTACAGATAAGGAAACTGAGGCTCAGGAAGCTTTAATGACCTGCCAGAGGTCACACAGGCAGTAAATGTCAGTGCTGAAATATAAAACCAGGTTTTCTGACTCCAGACTTAGCATTCTTCCTCCCACAAGAGAGCTCCTGTATTTAGTCTCTTTGTTACTAGATTAAACATCTTTCTATGGAACATGTCAGGTATCTCTCCCTCCCACCCCTGGAGCCAAAACATAACTAGCTTTGAATGAATGAAAAAATAAATACATAAGGAATGGAATCAATAGAGAGTATATTCATTTATCTTTTCATGAGTCAATGCTTTTTCTATGGTTGGTCTTTTCTAGACTCAGGATTTCATATTTGTTTTAAGTCAATAGTTTTCCCCTAACCTCAGTGCTTCTATCCCAGTGGATCTGACATACTGAGTAACTTCATACTTGATTTGGGGGGGTTTTGTTGGGTTTTTTAATAGAAAATAATTTTTCATTTCTGACCCCCCTACACACAATACAATGACCATGTTTGACAGTAGATACAATATTCTGTACCCTTAAGTTCCTCCACACACTCTCTCTCTCTCTCTCTCTCTCTCTCTCTC
>NW_027186473.1:57726251-57777580 GCF_028583685.1 Petaurus breviceps papuanus
CACACACACACACACACACACACACACACACACAAACTTCTTCCAAAAGGAGATTATACATCACTATCTACTCCAATCCAATTGGTTGGATGGTTGTTGTCCTTTATTCTTGAAAAAAACCAACATGACATCATTGCGTTGGAGTCAAGGTGTGTCCAACTGTGGCTGATCAGATCAATAAGAGCTCAGAAGGCTCTACGACAGATCAGGCACAAATAGTACATGTGAAACATTTGGAGGAGAGATATCTCTAAATTTGCTGTTCATGTTTCTTTTAAGCTACTGCAATTGAGTTATCGCAATTCTGTTTCATTCATAGAGCACAGCACCATCTTTGATGTGGCTACACCATGTTGGGCGGTCCTTTGCCAGAGTCTTCCATGTCACAGATGGATGCCAAAGTTCTCCATAAAATAGTCTTTGAGGCAAACTATGTTTGGCATTCAAACAATGTGGAAGTTGCCCTCCTCATCCAATATACTTTTTATTAAGCACCCACTATGGGCTAGGCACTGTCCTAAGCCATCTGTCCTCTGAAACCAATAAATTTGGGATCAGAGGAGAGAAAAGAGAATAAATATTGTTTTCACTATACATTAGAGTAGTGTATAGTGGCTTTTCATTCTTTACTAGGTATGAGCTCTAAGTTTTTCCATAAGTAAGAGCATACTTCAAAGCCCTCCCGGAGGCTTTTGTATGGCTTTATCACATATGAAAAGACCAGGACTGCCATTAAAGGGGTAGCAAAGACAATGGTCTTGCCTCCTTGAGCTTATCTTTTTACCCCCAATGAACAGGCTTTTATTAAATGCTAAATTTGTGCCCCATCCTGTGCTAAGTGCTGGGGGCACACTAAGTTAAACAGAAAAAAAAAAGTCCTCAAGGAGCTTACATTCTAAAGATAGAAAACAACACATAAAAGGAAGTAGAATAGAAAGGGGATTGGGAAGAGATGAAGTCACCTAGTTAGGATACTTCCGTAGAAAAAGTCTGGAGTTCAGTCTGGAGAGAAATGAGACTTGACTGGCCTGGTCAATCCTCCTTCAAATGAAGATTCAGGGAGGGAGATATAGGTCAGGTGGGACTTCCAATCTGTGAAGTGGAGGATGGAGTGAAGTTCCAGGGTGAGGTGGTTTCTATCACATTGTAGAGAATGTATGGAGAGATTCCCCAGGAGTAGAATGAAGATATGGCCTTTTCGCTACCCCCTCATCCACATGCAAAAATCAAAGAGACTTTGGATTTGCAAACTGGAACTTCAAACCTCAAAGCTGTTTGATAATTATTTGACAAATAACTATTAACTACTTACCTTAGAGTTTATTTTTCAGAGCTTAAAATTGGGAAATATATGGAATAATCACAATAAGCTGTAGTGAGATATCTAAGAGAGGGACCCAAATCATTGGACCAGCAAGAGCTGTCCAAAGAAAAGAATTAAGACTTCTGTGTAGGGAAATCCCTGTTTTTATTCTAAAGAGCTTGGTGCTCAGGTCTGAGAATCTCTCGATAAGCAGATGAGAGCAAGAGTTTCTGCCTTTTCTTAAAGTGCTAAAACAAACTAGGCTTTCTAAGCTGAAAGAATTTGGTACACCCCCTTGATCCTTGAAGAGATAACCTAGGGTTTCAGCTCAGCCAGAAACATCAGCCAGGAGAGCAGATCCAGGAAGCAGAGTCCAGGGAAGCAATATCTAACAGGAGACCATAGCATAGCAGTGCCTTGTGGAGATTTTATGTCTGGCTGAGCAGCACTCTGTGAAAGCTAGGAAGCTTCCCAAAGAGACTGTGGGCAACAGACTCAATGGAAGTATCACTAGAAAATATTGTGCCTGCAGAGTTGGCGGTGTGAGCTGTCTGTCCCTTTGTGTGTGTACCACGGGGAGAAAGGAGGAAAGCTGGGAGCTATTTCTGCTTTAATCTGTCCTGATACTCTCCAGAAAGGGGTGGCCAGAGGGATCTCCTTACTTTGCCAGGGAGTTGGGAAGCAAGATTGCTTTTCAGACATCAAGGCTTCATGTCGAGCTCTAACAACCCTCCTCACAACAGCAACAGCAATAATTGTTTTTTTTGCCCCAGAAAACAGACACTTCATTTATTAGAACTAAACTCAATTTGTGGCATTGATTAACATAATAACATCTTGCTTTTAAAGCAAATGCTTAAGTTATGTTACAAAATACAAATTATAATTGCTACACTCAAATTTAACCAATTTAAAATATTTTCCTAAGGAAGAATGTCTCTTTATTAAAACATTATAGTTCATTTTACACAAACATCAAAAATAAAAATAAGCTACAAAAATGGTATCCTCAATTTTACATACAATAAAGAAATCTGAAAAGGACTTAGAATTATTCAAGATCTCAAAGTGGATATATGTACACACACATATACTTTAAAATTTTTCTAGGATTGATGACCAACTAACATTCTTAACAACCACTAACTTTGCCACTGGATAGACTCTAGGGAGGCAACTTCAGGCCTGTTTCTTCAAATGTAAAATGAGGGAGCCGACTAAATAGAGTCTTAATGTTCTGATTTTCAGTTTCTCTTATTTTCTTTTTTTCCTTCAACCTTACCATACATAGTCAAAACTCACTAGTTCAAACTAAATGAAAGGAAGAACAGTCTGGATTGGTGTAAACTTTGAATTACTGTTATTTTGTAGATTTAAATTTATAAGCTAACCATTCAAGAGGTTATTTCTTTTAAGTTATTTTGCCAACAATAAGACTATTCAAACACAAAGAGGTGGCACCTTTGTTCTGCCAGGCTTGAGAACGGCAATAATTTTTAAAATAATATTTTATTTTTCCCCAATTACATGAAAACATTTAACATCCATTTTTAAAGTGTTGAATTCCAAATTCTATTATTCCTTCCCTCCCTGAGACAGTAACAATGTGACATACATTATACATGTACAATCATGTAAAACATATTTCCATATTAGTCATTCTAAGGAAGAAAACACAAACCAAAAAAAAAAAAAAGGGAAATAAAGTGAAAAATAATGTGCTTCTGTCTGCATTCAGACACCACCAGTTCTTTCTCTGGAGGCAGATGGCATTTTTCATCATGAGTCCTCTGTTTGTCTTAGATCATTGTATTGCTGAGAATAGCTAAATCATTCACCCTTGTTCATCTTACAATATTGTTGTCACTGTGTACAATATTCTCCTGGTTCTGCTCACTTCACTTTGCATCAGTTCTTGCAAGTTTTTCCATATTTAAAAAAAAATCATCCTGGTACTCATTTCTTGTGACACAATAATAACAGTAATAACTGTGTGAGGGATGGTGCTGGTGGGATGGGGTGGTGAGGGATGTTGTTTTGCTTTTGCCCATGTAGATTATGTGTAGTCATATGGTTCTGTCTAGATGTGGCCCATAGGAGGCAAAAAGAGATATTTTTAAGCATTTCCTCTTTCCTCTCTGTTCCAAGGAAAACTTTGATTCTTGCCTAGAGGGAAGACAGGAGGTTGGGGCCTGAGGCTGGCTACTCTGCTTTCCTCAGAGAGAAAGAGAGGTAGGGAGGGAGGGGTGACTAGAATTATATCTATCTGCTCCTCTAAATATTGTAAGTTTAGTGGAAAGTAATTTTAGAATCTAGCTACACTCCTGATCACTATTCCTTAATGGGAAAGGAAGGCCCAATTTATATATCCAAGGCTTGACTCCTTTCCCACCAAATGCTAGTTCCATAATGAATACACATAGCAAAGGAACCTATGCATTCAAGTCAATAGAAAAACAGAAATCAGAGAAAGTATATATAGGAAAGTATATAACAGACAGTACAGATTGAGCTCTCTCTTTAGGAGTAAGATAAGTCATCTCAACAGAAAGAGGGAGAGAGGGAGGGAGAGAGAGAAAGAGACAAAGAGAGAGAGGGAGACAGAGAGACAGAGAGAAAAATAGCCACAGAGAGAGGGAGAGAGAGAGAGAGAGAGAGAGAGAGAGAGAGAGAGAGAGAGAGAGAGAGAGAGAGAGAGAGAGAGAGAGAGAGAGAGAGAGAGAGAGAGAGAGAGAGAGAGAGAGAGAGAGAGAGGGAGAGAGAGAGAGAGAGAGAGAGAGAGAGAGAGAGAGAGAGAGAGAGAGAGAGTCAATCAGTCCCAGATCTCACACAAGGAGAAATTCCCCAAAGTCTTTAGTAGTGAACAAACAATAGGGCCACGATAGAGACTACCAGCTCTTCTACATGTCAACTTCTTTCTAGAGTCTTTTTCTCCTTTCAGTGACCTGAAGAGAGGTTGGAATCACATCTCTCTTGAAGCTGGAAGCCAGAAGCACCCACATCTCTCTACTCTCCAGCTTTCATCTTCTCTGCTCTATACCTCATGCAGGCACAGGGCACTTGGTCTGCACCAGTGAGGAGAGAGTCCAATATAACTGACCCACTGTGCTAAAGATTACAATAGCAAGCATTTAAATATCCCTTTAAGATTTGAGAAGCACTTTATAAATATCTAGCCAGCAATACCTTGATAAAAAGGATCTTGGAGAGAGAAAACTTTCTAATGCTTTCTAAGGCTTTCCATCAGTGGAGGTTTAGGAAAAGATAATCTGGGAAAAAGGTGGTGTGATTTCCTGATTTCTCCCCTAGTTCTTTATCTTACATTCTATCTTAAGCAAATGTCCTTTCCTTTGCTTTGATGTTGGCTGATTTATTCTGACTTAGTTGAGAAAAGAGGTACATTCAGAGAAGAGGGAAGCTTGTAAACTGTGCCTTTAACTAAGTTATTGCCATAGACCTGGGATCAGCCAAAAACAAGTGGCCAAACAAGCTGCCAAATCAATCTTCCTAAAGGACACAGTTACTTCTTTATCTGCATTTATCTATTGATTTGTTGCTCTGGAGTAGCACTCACCCTGAGTGACAAAATGTTGCTTTGAATTTCTCTGGTTTCTCCCCAGACTACAAATGCTAAGAGCCAACCCAGAGAGCTGAGAGGAAGTTCCCAGAAAAAGAAAAAAATTAGAAAGGTGGCAGGATGTCATAAAATGTTGCAGTGAAAAGACAGATATAAAAGACTACATATAGACACATATGTAGAAATTTATATATAATGAACTTCTATATAGACAGAGTAGACCACTAATCACAGGGCTACTAAAGATGTTCAGGGATGGGGAAAGTGGCACAGAACCAGCAACAGACAATAAGGACTGACAACCACGTGGCATGCCATGAAATGGCACTGTCTTTTAGGTAAGACCCACATCTCATTTTCAGGCTTTTATGAGGTAAAGCTGCAGGTGTTTGGGGCACTGGGGAGATATGTAAGACCTGCCTGAGAACAGTCAAAGGAAGAAGCAGGGCTGCTGTGCCTGTAGCAAGAGTTCTCAGAACCTCCAGAGTTCATCTGATAATTGGCCGTTAGCTAGAAATCGCCAGCCATATCCACAAAAGTTAGACAGGGACCACCATTGGTACCACTGGGATTGTCCCTATTTCCTATCTATGACTGTGGTGGATACTGGGGATCTGTGGGAGGAATGAACAATAGTTCTTTGCCAAAACCTTCCCATAGCACTGGTGCCTTGGGGAGGAGTCCAGACTAGGTTACCCTGGCAGTCTGCTCAAAAAAAGCAAATGCGTGAACTGTCATTAGCTCAGCAAAGGGTGCTAAGCTTCTAAATGTTGATTTTAGTTTGGCAGAAAAGTGAATTGGAAGTCTCAATACTATGTTCTACCATCTTTCTATTTCCTGCCATAAACACACCTAAATTGTAGTGAGCATGTTTTCTTTTGGGGTCATTCAAAAGAGATGGAGACAAAAATTTCAACAGGGAAATGAGAAAAGAGCTATATTTGAAAATTTAACCAGAGTTTTAGGGTAGGGCTGAGATCTGAGCTGAATTCATAATAGAATTATGAAATATTATATGATGAAATACTATATAACAATAATTCTTTCATATTTTAACACCTTAAACCAGGGTTTAATTGTTGCCATTCATAATGATGGGGTACCTGGGGTCTAAACCAATTTGCAAAACCAGTTTGTATAATTGTAACTGCAATTTGTGTTGTAAAATTGTAATCTGTAAAATCCCTTTCCCAGCCTCAAACTCTGCCCCTTCCCCCTATCTGAACTCCGCCTAGGGAACACCTTGTGACTCCTTTGTTCTTACTTAATCTCTTCATGTCTCCTCAGGTCTGGCCCAAATCTCATCTAAACTATCTATGCACTAAAGTCACAAGTTCCTCTGGGTCAGCTCTAACCTTTATCTATGCACTGAGGTTCCTTCCCTCCGGTCAGCCCTGACAATGGCAGCCCTACCTTTTAAAAGTAAAAGCCTGTACCCCTCTCACTTGCAGGTCCCCTAAAGGACTCTTGCCAGCTTCTTATAGAAACATAACAATAAACTTCTACAACTCTCAGTCCAATTAAGTCTGAGACCTTGAATTCTTTCCAGACGCTATTGCAGGTTTTCTGGTCTTAGATAAGAGCAGAATTCCTGCTGAACCTATTGGGATTCCATCCCTCATCAATAAGATCCTTTGGAATTCCAATGAAGCAAGTGAACCCCCTCTCAGAATAAAGTTTTAAATGCATAAAATAAAATGTATAGGTTTATAAATGAAACCAATTACAAAAAAATACAGGTAATAAATAAAAAAAAAAAAACTAGTTCATGGACCCTAGGTTAAGAAACCCTGCCCTGGACTGAGCCTAGAATAACTTGGACCAAGGTAAATTGGGGTCAAGGGTTTGCTACAGTTAGGATAACTTCCTAATCTCCTAGACAGATGAGAACAAACTCTTTACTGTACTTCCTCTACATACCTTTAGAAGTGAGATTAACTGCTTATCTCATGATAGTCACTATGTATGGCACCAATAATTAACATCTTCCCACATTTGACCTAATATACTTTTTTTTTTTTAAAGCAATCGGGGTTAAGTAACTTGCTCAAGGTTACACGGCCAGTTATTTCTGGGTGTGGTGCTGAGTGTCTGAGCCCGGATTTGATCCAGGTCATCCCGACACTGGAGCTGGTGCTCTTACTCGCTGAGCCACCTGGCCGCCCCCCTAATATACTTCTTTATTTTCTCACCCCTGGATATTTTCTCATGTTGTTCCTTTTACCTGAAATGCCTTCCCCTAGCACCTCTTTCTATCCATACTTTAAGGCAGTCTTATTTATGATTTCTTGAAATAGAGTTCTGAAAAATCAGGCTTTGATAAAGTCCATTGAGATTCAAATGGAGCTACTTGACTACACCTTTAAACCCAAATCAATCTGACTCTTACTGATTTTCAATAATAGCTCCCAGCCCAGGCTTTACTAGCTTATTGTTTGGGTTTTGATGGTTCTGAGTAAGTATAAATAGCACTTGTTTCTGTTCTGGTCAGAAACCCTGAGGCTCTTCCCTTCCCTGTTTGATTTTTTTTTTTTTGAGTAGGCAAACTAGGCTGTCTTTTGCCTCACTTCATACCTAGCCTTAAATCACTAAATGGGTGTTGCCTTAGACAAACTGGGACCTGAGAAAGATCTTAGTTTAAAAAGGCCAAGGTGTCTCTCCGCATCTGGGCCCAACTCCAATTGTCCTGATCTATATGTTGCCACTGGACTCAGATGACTCCACAAGAAAGAGTGAGGCTGATGACTTTGCACAGTTCTGCCTCACTTAAATCCAATTCACTTGCAAGTCAAAACATCACCCTCCTGATATCATAGCTCCTCTTCTAGAACAAAGTACAAACAAAAACAACCACAAGGCCTAGCTCAAATGTTACCTCTTCTATAAAGCTCTTTCCAATCTCTAAATAGCTTTTTGCTTATAACTTTGGGGGCTTATCACATCCAGCCCAGTATTAGAGTTATTTGCAAACTTGTATTAGCCTCTCTACTAAATTGTAAGCTTTTTGAGGGCAGGAATTATATCCTACTGACCTGTGTAAACACTACAGCACCTAATATAGTGTCTTGCAAATAGAAGGCACTAAATCAATATTTGCTGAGTTCACCTTTCCTAAAACATGCAATATTCTCTTTCTCTTCATTTATTCCTTTGTCAATATGTTTTAAGGAAATTCTTTATAAAAATATGAAAAGGGAAGAGACAGGCTTTTGCAAATGATATTCTACTGTAGTTTACAGCTTTGCTGTTACACAAGTGAAGGAAAAGTATGGAGAATATAGGATGCCACTGTGCTGAGCTCACTGGTGGATAAGACATATTTGATTTGATAGAACAATATGTTGCAAGGCATTCTTCCCACAAAGTCATTCATATTTTGAGATCATACAAGGTGGCTTGACAGGTGTAATAATAGAGATATGGCATTTAAAAAGTTTGAGAGACATAGTTTCTGGGAAATTTAATCATTTTGTTAAATAAGGCTAGCATGGTTATTAATAAAAGGAGGTCATTTGGCCCTGTCTCTTAGACCAAAGACCCTCATGGTGGTAGGCTCACAGTTTATATGCTCTTCCAAGAGTAGGTGTTCCTGAGGGTGGCAATCAACTCTGACTGGTTAACAACTGATGAGAGAATGAATATTACAATGAGGGGCTGGGCTATAAGAGACTTATCAATTTCCATATCACTTGTCTGAAAAAAGGGAGGATCCACATTTTCCCAGACCTGTTGGAATAAACACTATAAGCAGGAGTGCACCCATTAGCCTAAACTTAGAATTTCTTTTACTGTCTTTGATTAGATCTTTAATTTGGGTAAGTCATTAAAAAAAGACTTCCCACACTGGCTGATTTCTGGAGGTGGAAGTAGAAAAGGGGGAATATCTTGGTGTCAATACATTAATTAGTTATTAATACATGAAAGAAATAATCATTTCTCTCAGAGACAGGTTTGCTCAATGACCTTCTGGTTATTATATTAAACAGGGAATAAAATAGGCAGAAAAATGCATCTACACTAACAACGTTTGCTACTGTATAGAAAATATTTGATGCTAATTCTGTATGGAAGAGAGGTTCTGTAAAGGTGGGGACTTCTAACCTACTGTATGTCATGGACCCCTCTGGTAGGTCTCTGATGAAGTCTATTCCACAAAATAATGGTTTTAAATATATAAAGTAAAATATAAAGTAAATGTATATATATATATATATATATATATATATAAAGTAAATCTATAAAGTATTACAAAGGAAATCAATTATATCAAATAAAATTATCAAAATATATATTTTTTTTAATTCACAAACTCCATGAAATCTATACAAGGACTCCTTGGTTTATCGATAGTTAAGAATGGAATCCAAGTTGAGAATCCCTGTTAAAGATGGTGAAGTCCCCTGGATAATCCTGTTTAAAAATACAATTGCACTGACTCTGGGCATTTTCACTGACTGTCCTTCATGTCTGGAATGCCCTCTCTCCTCAACCCTCCCTCCTAGATTCCCTGGGCTTCCTTCAAATCCTAGCTAAAATCCCAATTCCCACAGGAAGACTTTCCCAGGTCCTATTCATTATAGTTCCTTCCCTCTATTGATTATTTCCTACCTCTCCTGTCTCTAGCTGGTTTGTACGTGGTTATTTGCATGTTGTTTCCTCTGTCGGATTATGAACTCTTCAAGGGCAGACACTTTTGGCTTTATTTCTCCAGTGGTAAGCACAATGCTTGGCATATAGTAGGTGTTTAGTAAATATTTATTGACTGATTGACTGATTTTATCAAGTCCCAAAACATTGAAGAACCTCTTCCATGAGAGATGCCTCAGTTTCCTCATCTGTAAAATGAGGATAACAGTAATGCCTGCCTCCCAGGCCTGTTATAAGGATCAAATGAGACAACATTTATGAAGTATTTTGCATGCTTTAGAATGTTATCTAAATGCTAGCTATTATTATACAAGTAGATAAATTTAAAGCAGTTATAGAGAGAAGGCATTAACATTTGGAGAAATTCAGAAAGTCTTTGTGTAAAAGGTAGTTCTTGTGTAGAAGGTAATTCTTGAGCAAAATCTTGAAAGAAGAGAAGGATTCTGGGAAATAGAGCTGAGGAGGAAGTGCATGCAGGGCATTTTTAATAACCGGTGCATGGGTATGGAGGTAGGAGATGAGAGCTGGAATGTGGTATGTGAGGAACCACAAAAAAACTAGCTCCATTTATTCTCTCTACCCACTCCACAGCTTCTTGATCAGGTCTTTTCTCTTCCTCCACCCACACCTCCCTGATATACCAGGTGCAGAAGCCACCCAACACAGATGGGAAGAAAAGATGGGGAGGGGAAAGAGAGGAAAGAATGGCAGTTTGCATATTTCTACTCTTCACATTTGCATGATGTGAAAATATCTACTTTTTTGTGTTTCTTTCCTCCCCAGCCCTTTCCTGGATGGCAATTTCTTTCTGAGTAGCTTGAGTCAGTCAATATCTCTCTAGTTTTCACAGTGCTAAATACATCACACTTTTAAGAAATAACAAAACCAAACTCTTCCCTCCCTTCTAGCTCTCGTGGAAAGACTCATCCCCAGAGGTCTGCTTTGCCTTTCCCATGATAATCAAACAGGTTCTACAACCAGACTGCTGTAATGCTTCATCAGGGCCTCGAGGTGACCCTAAGTTCTCCAATACTGTGCTGAAGACAGACATTGCCAGCTCTCATCAAGCTGGAAAGGCTTCAAGTTTGGATCTAGAGATGGACCTTAGCGAAATGCAGAGTAGCTTGGCACCAACAGGGCAGCCACCAGGTAATAGCTGAGGACTACATCAGATCTGGAAGGTTGTTTCCCATGGGGAAGAATGGGTACAAATACTACTGAAATCATGGCTGATTTGAGTTAATGAAATAATTAAACCATATTTTTTTAATCACTTCTTTTCCTCATCTTTGTGAAGGACCCAATTTGAGGCATCACACTTGGATCAGTCTATTCACCACATTAAAGTTTGGGTTATCTATTTTGCAGTGTGCATCACCTTCCTCAACGTTCTGCTCAGTCACAGCTTGCTTGGGCAAGAGAAACAGAGCCCCTATGGAAAGGCTTCTCCCTCAGTCAGGACTGGCCAATCTCTGATAAAGTTTGCTGAGAAGATTCTCATAATGTCTTGCCATTGAGCAGAATTCCCCTAAACACTGAGACACTGTGCCTTTCTTCCCCCATTTATTTCAGAGTTGTGTAAACCTTAAAGCACTAAATTTATGTGTTATTTTTTTTTGAGGGGGAAGGCAGGGCAACTGGGATTAAGTGACTTGCCCAAGATCACACAGCTAATAAGTGTTAAAAGTGTCTGAGAGTGGGGCCTGTGCTCTATTCACTGTACCACCTAGCTTCTCCTAGTGTTATTTATTGAAGGCACAAAGGACAAAAGCATGTCAGGATTGTTTTTATTGCTAAATTGGTTGAATTGGCATCAGTGGATGGAGAACATACCTGTGTTTATCATTTGTTTCACTGATTCAGTTTTGGTTAGAAAAGTTTTTTATTGCTCTTGGTTGGGTAGGTTGGGTTGTTTTGTTTTGTTTTGTTTTTTAAACCTCTGTTGCCTCAAACTATACCATATAGGGCTCTAAGGGATCATAGAGGTCATGTAGTCCCACCTGCTCATTTTACAGATGAAAAAATTGAGGCCCCCGGGGAGCTTCTTGACTTGTTCATGGTCACACAGTTAATAATGACCAGAGCCAGAATTTGAATTCAGGTCTTCGGACTCCAAATCCTGAACTCCTGTCATGCTCCTTTGACCCAGGTAGCTAGGTAGAACAGTAGATACAGTGTTGGACCTGGAGTCAGGAAGACCTGAGTTCAAATCCACCTTCGGACATGAAGTAGCTGTGTGACCCTGGGTAAGTCACTTAACTGCCATTTGCCTTAATTTCCTCAACTGTTAAGTGGGGATAGTAATAGTGCCTGTGGTTGATGTGAAGATCAAATGTGATAATGTTTAGAAAGCACTTAGCATAGTCTCTGGCATATAGTAGGCACTTAATAAATGCTTGCTTCCTTCCTTAGTTTTTGGTCAACAAAAAAAAAATGAATGAAAATGAAAAATGAAATTTTCAATGAAAAACTGTAACTATTTAGATCACAAATCATGGCATCTGAAACACTGTAACTATTTAGATCACAAATTGTGGCATCTGACCAAAACATTCTTCCTGCTCATGAAGCAGTCTGCCGTAGTGGAAAGGCTAGACTTTTAGTAAGGAAGATACAGCTTCAAATCTCCTTTTTGGGGCTTACTACTGTGTTTCCCCATAATAAGACCTATCCCGAAAATAAGCCCTCCCCTTACTGTGTAAAATTCCTCTAAAATAAGCCCTCCCCCGAAAATAAGCCCTATTGAGATTGCTACTGTAGTGAAGGTGATCCCCTGCGCTACACACTACATTACGGTACCCTCTGTATGCACCGTCCCACCCCACCCGTGAAACGTACGCTGCGCTCAGAGCTGCATCCAATCAGAGCTGCAGCAGTGAGCGCATCATCCTGTCCTTTATTGAATTCATTATTGAATAAAGGTACATTTTTTTGTTCACCTGTTTATTAAAATTGCTGTCAATGTTCATTAAAATAAGCCCTCCCCTGAAAATAAGCCCTCTGGTGTTTTTCTGTCCAAAAAATAATAATAAGACAGTGTCTTATTATCGGGGAAACACGGTAGCCATATGGTCCTGGACCAGTCAAACTCTCTCAACCTCTATTTCTTTATCTTTAAATGAGGGATTTGGGCTCTGGGCCTCTGGGATCCCTTCCTTCCCGCTCCAAATCTGTGATCTTATGGTCCTCTGCAACACTGGCAGAGGGCAGAGAACTGCAGGACAAACGGTCTTGCAACTAAGCTTTCTGTCTAGCCCAGAGACAATCTGATTCCATGTCAGAGTGTGCCTGAAGTGACTCGCTTCTCTACAAGTACCTGTTAAGTTTGAGTCAATTGGAAGGATAATTGGGGAACTTAACCACAGCAGAGAGGCAGTCCTGCTCTCCTGGAGACCCTGCCTCTCACACATATAGTCTATATGATTCTGGACAAGTAACTTAACCTCTCAGCTTCCCAAGGAAATATCTAAGGTTGTAATTGGCATGCACTGGTGCCATAAGTGTCCTCTCCCAATGAAACCAATCTGTCAGTCATTAACTGCCTGACTGGTGGATTAGTGGATTGATCTACCAATGAAATAAATTATTCGAACCTAGAAAAAGTTGACTTCAAAGCAGGCCTGGACACATGCCCCAGACTCCAGCTCCTTCTGTTCTGGAATACAGTCTTCAGGCCAGAGATGCCTGGGATCCAGCTGGACACCCAGACCAGGGTTCAGTGGAGCGGGGTCACCTGACGTAGCTAGAGCAAGCTAGATCTGAGCTGCCAGGCCAGGGTGTGTGGCTCCTGCCACACCTGCATAGGTCCTCCTCGCCCCAGCCTCAGGCTGATTCTCTCCTCTCGCCCTTAATGGAGATAAACTCTCTAAAAGGCCTGGCAGTTTTTCTCCTTCACATTCATGCCCAGTAATACCAGAGGCCACCCTTATGGCCACAGGCAACCAGATAAGCTCTGAATCGCTGCCAGCAGCACCCATAGTTATCTCAGGACCACAGATCCCTCTGTTAGAACCCAAGCCCTCCACTTCAGAGGATACCGGATACACTCCTAGCTTCTGACACATTGAGCATTACTCTAAGGAGTATAACATTTTAGAATCAGACAAGATTGTAGAGATCCTAGGGTCATTGGAATCATAGGATTATGGATCAAGAACTAGAAGGGCCCTCAAAGGATAACAAATTCAAGGCCTCCATTTTACTGAGTCGCAGGGAAATGAAGTGATAGTTCAAGGTAACAAATAATATAACAAACAATGTAGGTATCTGAACTCAGGCAGGCACCTAGGTGGTGCAGAACCTCAGTTCAAATCCAGTCTCAGACACTTATTAGCTGTGTGACCCTGGGTAAGTCACTTAACTCTGCTGACCTCAGTTTCTTCATATGTAAATTGAGCTAAAGAAGGAAACCACAAGCCACTTCAGTGTCTTTGCCCCAAAAACCCTCAATGGGGTCCTGAAGAGTCAGATGCGATAGAGCAATACCTTCTGACTTTAGTGCTTCTTTTCATTGTACCAATTTCAAGCCCCATCCCTCCCCCCCCCTTTTTTTTTTAGCAGATGAGAAAACTGAGTCCCAGGGAGGTTAAAATTTGCCCAAATTTGAACAGTATCCAAGTTAATTCAAAGTTGAGCATTCTTTCTTTTTTTTAATAATATTTTATTTTTTCCCAATTAATGGCAATAATTTTTCACAATCATTTTAGAAAACCATTGAATTGCACATTGTCTCCTGGCTCCGTCCTTCACCTCCCTGCCCCCCTCTCTCTGTGAGGGTAAACCAATGTGATGTAGCTTCTACATGTGAGCACTCTTCCCATAGCACCCCGCCACTGGTCTGCTTGGCATGGAGCCCTTACCCCTTGGAATGGCCCATGGGCTTACCTGGCCTGCCTGAGCCCCCATGAGGAGAGGAAGAGCAGGTCCTCTGCAGGTCAGAGTCAGGGATGATCCCATGGTGCCCCAGGAGCAGCAAGTGAAAGCATTGGCTGGAGCTGTTCTCTTTTCCCAGACCACCATGGTGACTTGGATATTTGAACAGAGCTTTCTGGGGGTAAGGGAAGGGAAGGGGGAGGAGTGAGGGCAAGCCTGGCCTATCTTCTGTTGTCCCTGAACTGAAGTCAGCCAGGACAGTTATTGATTTGGAGGCTAAAATCATGATGGAGGAAGGGCTAGCCAGTAGACTGGTTCCCAGCATTCTATGCCCCATTCATGTTCTCCCACCATCACTGCTTCCATTTGGAAGAAGAAAAGTGTCTCTGCAAGATAGCAGCTGGTCAACAATGGCCTCTTTAGTTCTGGTTTCTAGGTTTCTTGGAAAGGACAAATCAGAATGTAGACTTAAGAGATGGAGTCATTATCTCACCTGTACACAGACTATCTCAGGGATTTAATAGTCTACTAATTGCTCGTTAACAAATGTTAAATTATTACTTTTAAAGTCTCATAAAATCCTGGGTACCTCAAAGTCTGCCTCTTTCTTACAGTTTTTCCTTGAAGCTATTTGGAATGAACTTGGTCTGCCTCCTAAACATCTTTATTTAATTGAGCATGAGGCACTACGGTCACCTCACAAGCAGGCCACAACTTGATCTGACATTGTTCTGACATTTCCGCCAGCAAGGTCTCTTGCCCTGTCAAATCAGAAGGGAGGAAGGAAGGAAGGAAGGAAGGAAGGAAGGAAGGAAGGAAGGAAGGAAGGAAGGAAGGAAGGAAGGGAGGGAGGGAGGGAGGGAGGGAGGGAGGGAGGGAGGGGGGGGGGAAGGGAGGGAGGGAGGGAGCACTAAGTATCCAGTATATGGCAGGCATTGTGCTAAGTGCTTTACAATGACCCTGGATCTTCACAACAAGGGTTCATAAGGCATTATTATTACCTCCATTTTACAGTTGAGGAAACTGAAGCAAATAGAGGTTAGTGGCTCAAGGTCACATCTCTAGTAAGTGCCTGAGACCACATTTGGATTATTCTTGACTCTAGGCCCAGCTCTCTGTCCACTGAGCCATCTAGTGGCCCCAGGAGGTATTAAGGTATTGAACCTTATCAACTAATTTTTGCTGTGTGTGTGAATGAACATCCCATACGACTCTTTGTGACCCCATTTGGGATTTTCTTGGCAAAGATATTTCCCTCTCCAACTCATTTTACAGATGAAGAAACTAAGATGAAGAGGATTAAGTGACTTGCCCAGGGTCACACAGCTAGCAAGTGTCTGAGGTTGGATTTGAACTCGGGTCTTCCTGACCTCAGGCCCTGTGCTCTGTCCATTTGGCCACCTAGCTGCGCATATGAGCTAACACTTGATTTGGTAGTCCTTTGAGAGCAAAAGCCTTTAGGAATGGGAAGCATAACAGTATGCCTGATCAAGGTCTCATCTCCAACATATATAAGGAACCAATTCAAATTGATAAGAAAAAGAGTTGTTCCACAACTGATAAATGTTCTGAGGATATGAACAGAGAGTTCTTGAAGGAAGAAACCCAAGCCATCTTTAGCCACAAGAAGAAAAGCTCCCAATCGTTATTAATTAGAGAAATGCAAATTAAAATAATCCTGAGATTCTACCTCACACCCATCAGAGTAGTAAAGAAAATGGTACATGTTAGAAGGGATGTGGGAAAACAAGCATGTTGCTGCACTGTTGTTGGAGCTATGGATGGATATAATCATTCTAGGAAACAATTTGGTATTATTAAAAAAATAAAAGGGGCAGCTAGGTGGTGCAGTGAATAGAGCACCAGCCCTGGTGTCAGGAGGACCTGAGTTCAAATCCGAACCCAGACACTTAACACTTACTAGCCTTGTGACTTTGGGCAAGTCACTTACCCCAATTGCCCTGCCTTCCCCCCTCCAAAAAGCAACAACAACAAAAAGCTACTAAACGATACATACCCTTTGGCCCAGCTAGCCCTGATGCCCAATAAATGATCAAAGAAGGAAGAAAAAGTATCTTATGTACAAAAGTATTTCTAGCAGTTAAAAACAAAAAACATAGAAACTAAAAGGATGTCCAGCAATGGAGGAATGACCAAAGACATCGCAGTACATGAATGTGATGTTGTACTATTGTGCTCAGAGTAGTGAGTATTGTGTGTAGTGGGTAGAGAAATGAGGGAGTAGATGGTTTCAAGACAAGGGAAGACTTCTATGAACTGAAACAGAGTGAAATAAACAGAACCAGAGCAATTTATATGATAGCATCAATATTATAAAAATGAACCATTTTGAGGACTTTTATAAACTAATGAAGAATGAAATGAGCAGAACCAGGAGAATAGTTTATACAAGAACAATACTCTGAAAAATAAATAACTCAGAAACTTTGAAAGCTGTAAGAACTATGATCATTGCAATGACCATTCATGTTTTTAGAGGAACAATGATGAAACCTGCTTTGTATTCTAAAGATAAGGCAGATTTAGAGTGCAGAATGAGACACAGATACTTTTATGTACCACTGTTGAGGGACTTTATTTTGCTTGACTGCATATTTGTTACAATGAATTTTTTGCTCTTTTTTCTCCAATGAGGTGGAGGACAAGAGGGAGAAAAAACAGATTCTTAAAAAAATTTTTTTAAATAGAAAGGTGGGAAGGGTTGCTACAGAGGTGAAATGCTGCATGCACTTTCAGAGGAGGTCACTGTATTTTTTGTTTTGCTGAACAGAGTAATCTGTAAATGTATATAATGTAAAAAATCAATAAAACATTTATTTTAAGTTTTAAAGAAAAAAGGGGGATGCTGATAGAATGTCAAAGACAAATATTACCTCCTTTGTGATTTTGCCTACCACCAACTTTGCTAGGAGATAGGAAGGGTTAGACTTCTGGAACTTAGAGATCTGAGGCAGTGCCAGCATGACATGGATTTTCTTTGGATCTACCAGAAGGTCCCCCTTCTAGCTAGCTACTCTAGGATATACCACCAACCCAGATCTGTACCCAAGGGACTAAATACCTTTCTCTGGCCTCTAACCCCAACAAGGACTTGCTTGGGCATCAGTGACCCTTGGTATAGGGACAATTCTGGTCCTGTTGTTGAATATTTTCATCAGCTCATAGCTTAACTGATCTTAAAGAGAGAATTTCATCTTTCTTGAACTTTCAGCACTATATTTTGTGCCTCTTCACATTTATATGGGAAAAAGAATTAATAAGAATGATTAACAGTATGGCAAGGAAAGGAAGAAGAGGGTAATGAAGACCCTCAACAGGTTAGCAGGATTGAAGGAAGGAGTTTTTGTGAGTTTGTGTGGTTGCTTTAAGGCGGGGAAACCCACACAGGTTTATAGGCAAATAAGAAGAAACTAGTGGAGATGGGAAAGTGAAAAAAGGTACTGGAGAGAAGAGGATTATTGGTAAGGGGCATGATGGAATTGGAATAAGAGTACAGGAAGAGGAGTTAACCTCATAAAGAAATTATGGAACAGAGGGGAGAATGACAGATGGGAAGGTGACAGAAATGATTAATTAAGTAGTTGTCAGTCTATGAATTCCATCTTTGTCTAAAGAAGGAGGGCAAAGCCCATGGAAGATCATACCAAGATTGCCAGTGATTCAGACATTCGAGCACACCCATTTACTCACTCTGTGTCTGGCTAAAAGAAAGGGGGAAAACCTGTTTGCCTCCCTAACATCTCTTAACACTTGGTCACAGGAAACCTTCTCTGTAGGTCTTTTGAACAGATATTAGCCACTTTAATCCAGTACCAAGAGAGATAGACAGAAAGAAGAAGTTGGTGACACACCCATACAGGAACTTTATGAATGAAACTCTGGGGAACCTCTTCCTTTCACCATCTCCTGAGCCCCACAGGACCTGCTTAAGGATGCTACCTAGAGGGCTTAACATTTATTCTATAAATTCATCCAGTAAGAAAACTAAGCCTACCCAAACTTTCTGATCCTCCCCTCCCTCACTTCTCGTGAAATTCATGGCTAACTCAGCTTCCCTAGATTTATTCTACCCACTTTGACCTCAATTACTGGTCCCTGTGAGCCTACATCCTCCTCCTCCTCCTCTTTCTCCTCCTCTTCCTCCTCCTCTTCTTCCCACCCAGAAAGCTGAACTGATTAGTTAAATGCATTTATTAAGCACTTAGCATGTTCCAAGTACAGGGTTAAACATTGGTGGAACAAACAGGAAAGCAAACACACGCCCTGCCTTCAAGAAGTCTATATCCTAAGGGAGAATTCGACAGACATGGGTGGCCAGAGAGGGTCACTTTGTTCTAGAAAGGTAAGGTGAATGTGTGTAGGCCAAGAGATATCAGGTTGACACATTCCTGCCAGCAACAGTGGCAGAGTTGATCTTTTCACAGTCCAAGATCCAGAAATGGAAGAGAAGAGAGGACAGGGTATATATTGGTATTGAAGCAGTTACTGAGGAGGCAGTGGAGGAAGAATACCAAAGAAGGAATGAAATAAAGCAGATTGATATTGAGGTGGAGACTTTCCTGAAATAATGGTCCTAGTGAGGCAGACACCTATCAGGAGAGGGGGGTCCCAAGGGAGAACATTCTCCCAGGTATGGTCTCTGGAGTGGACTGAGGAAGCTGTGGAGGAGATAGCCTTTCCAACCTTGGTGATGGGAATGAATGTTGACTAATAATTACATTTCATGTCATTAGGCAGGGTAGAATATGAAAACCAAACCTCATACCAGACTCAGATCAAACAACTAACCTGGATGTTCCCCAAGGATAGCAATTGAGAGTAGCCACACCCTTCAATAGGTTCCATTTAGCTGCAAAAAGAGACTGGTATATCCCAGGGCATAGCCCTGGAAGTTGTGAATGACTTCCCACAGCCTGCAGCTGCAGCCTCACCCACAGGGAAATCATGCCACTGAGACTGGAAAACCCAATGCTGAAATTCCCAGAGCAGCTAATCTTGATGTGGCCGTTCTCCAGCACTGCTTTGCTGAGGAATTGTTAGCAGAGGAGACCTCTGAAGGAGAGAGCTAGGCTGTTTATGTTATCTCTGTTCTGCCAAGGAACTCCACCATTATAGCAAGTGGACAGAGAAACAGAATCTTATCCTTCCTATCCTCAGGACAAAGTAGACTTCTTGTAGTGCAAGAATCTTCTTGATGGATTTGTGCCAGGATGGGAAAGAATCAGAATCAAGTACAGCATCGATCAAGTTACTGGAAGAGGTCACTGAAGGGAGCTGTTTTCAATCTAGTTCGTCTAGACCTCATCTCTGAAACTGTGATTCTAAAGACCCATTCCAACCCATCCAAACCCAACAGTTTGTTCCCTCTACCACTCCCACTCTCTTACTTATTTTATTTTATTATTTATTTATTTATTTATTAAGCAATTGGGGTTAAGTTACTTGCTCAAGGTTACATGGCCAGGTGTTTCTGGGTGGGTGCTAAGTTTCTGAGCCCAGGATTCGATCTCCACGTCGTCCCAACACTAGAGCCGGTGCTCTTACTCGCTGTGCTACCTGGCCGCCCCTTATTTTATTTTTTAATAGTGTCTTTTTCCAATTACATGTAAAGATAATTATTTACATTAATTAAAATTTTTTTTAGTTCCAAATTTTCCCTCCCCCTTCTTCCTTTTCCCTCCTCTCTATACTAGCAAGAAACTTGGTATAGGTTATACATGTGCAATCGTGCAAAACGTATTAGTCATGTTGTAAAAGAAGAAAAAAGGGAAAAAAACACAAAAAAATAAAGATAGTGAAAATAGCATGCTTCAATCTGCTTTCAGACTCCATCAGTTTTTTCTCTGATGTGGATAGCATTTTTCATTTTATGTCTCTCACTTATTTTCAAGCTTTCTCTGTCTACTGGCTGCTTCTCTACCCCCTATAAGCATTCCCATGTCTCCCCAATCCTCAAAAATTCCTCCCTTGATGCACCCATTCCCACTAGTAATTGTCCCATCTCCTTCCTTTTCTAGGCCAAATTCCTTAAGATAACCATCTATAATCAATGCTTCCATTTTCTTCCCTCTCACTCTTTTTACTCTCTCCAATGTGGCTTCCAACTTCATCCCTCCATCAAAACTGTACTCTCCAAAGTTGCTAGTAATCTTTTAATTTCCAAAGTCTTTTTCCAAACCTCATATTTCTAGACCTTTCTGCAGCCTTCAACACTATGAGCACTGTCTACTCCCTGATAACCTCTTCTTTCTGGGTTTCCATGACACTGTTCTATCCTGGTTCTCATCCTACCTATTTGATAGCCCCTTCTCAGGCTCCTTTGCTGGACCTTCACACATGTGAAGCTGACTAATTGTCACAGAGGTCTGACCAAATGACCCCCATGCCCTTACCCTCATATCCAATACCTTCAAGATCAAACATAAAATCCTACTTGAATTCAAAGCTTCACAACTTAGCCTGTTCCGGTCTGTTCCCTAGCCTGTTCTCTGCCATTCCAATGACACTGGCCTTCTTGCTGTTCCTCACACAAGATCCACTTCTCCTGACTCAGAATTTTCACTGGCTGCCACACCCCACCCCCACCCCCACCCCTAGGCCTCAGACACTTACCCTTTTCATCTCCACCTCCTGTTTCTTGGGTTTCTTTCCATCCCAGATAAAATCTCACCTTCTATGAGAAGTGTTTTACACTCTCTCTTCATTCTAGTGTCTTTCTTCTCTTGATTATTTCCAATTTATCCTGTATCTTTCTTGTTTCTACATAGTTGTTTGCATGTTGTCTCCCCCATTAGACCATGAGCTCCTCCAGAGTAAATGCAGTTTTTTGCCATTTTGTGGATCCCGAGAGGTTAGAGTATGCCTGGTGCATAGTAGGCACTTAAATGTTTACTGACTAAGCAACTGTGTCAGAAGACAGAAGTACTAAAATCCAGCCCTCTCACACCAAACCCTCATTGCTCAGGTCACTGTAGATCCAAAGGCCAGCCCATTTACTTCTTCCACAGGTGCTCTCTGTGGGCTCTGCTCCCTTATCTGGCCTTAGTTCCTAGCAGAGACCCCAGTGATGAGAGGAGGATGGTCAGAGAACCCAGGACCCCTCTAGCTCCACCTGCTACTGTATGGGAGCAGACCACAAAGTCCCTCACTGAGGGAAGAAGAGGAAGGGACAGGAGGAGGCAGGATTAGAGGGAAATGGGTAGGAAATATCTTCATAATATCAAGAGTGAAAGTTATTCACTCAACAAAGCCAAAACCCCAACATAGAATTAAAGGCTCCCTAAAATGATTTAAATGTGCACGTTTTCTCAGATTCAATTAAAAAACAAAAGCATTCCCTGGAGAAGCTTGCCTTGTTTTCAGGTGATAGACAGAGGTAAACTCAAGGTAATTGGAAGGAAGAGAAAAAGAGCAGCTAATAGATTGAGACAGAGCTAAGACCTCTCTGGGTGTGATGGAACTTGAAGTTCAAGTCCAGGACCAGCCCTAACCAAGTGCCCTCCCATCCTGAAGACTGAGCAGTGAGCTCTCATCGTTCACATGGGATCCAGGAGGAGAGGGAGAGAGAGACAAGCGCAGAGACAGAGAGGTAGACACAAAGACACAGAGAGACACACCCCGAGAGAGACGCACACTGAGATAGAGACAGAGAGAGATAGAGAGACAGACACAGAGAAAGACAGAGAGACAGAGAAAAAGAGAGAAACCAAGACTGAGACACAGAGAGAAAAAGAAACAGACAGAGACAGAGGAAAGAGAAGAAGGAGAAGGAAAGGAAG
The DNA here is from genome assembly GCF_028583685.1 of Petaurus breviceps papuanus. Lineage (NCBI taxonomy): Eukaryota > Metazoa > Chordata > Mammalia > Diprotodontia > Petauridae > Petaurus > Petaurus breviceps. Next base: position 57,748,450 of record NW_027186473.1, read on the forward strand.
AAGGGGAGGGAAAGAAAGGGAGGGAGGAGGGAATTTACTAAGCACTGACTCTGTGCCAGGCCCTACACATGCTCCCTCTTGCAGTTCCATGCTCTTTTTGCCAGTGCCCTGGACACCTTCCCTTGAGTTGTCTTGCTTCCTACCTCACTGATTTACTTGCTCTGGCAGCCAGGGAGGCTCTGTGTGTACTTGGTGGGAGTCTCAGATGACAGAGATGTCACAATGACAGTGCACACACTCAGCTCATTCTGATTTCTGTAATCCTACAGAGAACAGGATTTCATGCTATTTATAATTAACCAGCTAGTGAGAATAATACACAATCTGTCTGCCAAATGACATTATACTCAAGTCAACAGCCAGGCCCTTTCCCTCAGAGCCGGTCTGTGTATTTCAGGTTTCATGCTGCGATGTTACTACTAACCACCAGAGGGCACTAGACCCACAAACTCAAATTTGAATTTATTTTCAATTAATTTTTTCCAAATAATAATAATAATAATAATGGTGGGGAGGGAGAAAGAAAAGCAAGAAAGAAAAAAAGAAAAACATTTATGACAAATAATCATAATAGTGAAGCAAAACAAATTCCCTCATTGGTCAAGTGCAAAAAAAGTATCACCTCTCTGTCGGGAGATGGGTAACATACTTTATCATCAGTCTTCTGGAATCCTGTTTGATAACTGAGATCATCAGAGTTCTTAAGTCTTTCGAAGTTGTCTGTCTTTAAAAATGTTATTGTAATTATATAAATTGTTCTCTTGAATTTGCTCACTTCACTCTCCATCAGTTGATACAAATCTTCCCAGATTCTTTAAAATGATTGTTCTCACAATTTCTTATAGCATATTATTCCGTTATATTCTTATACCATAAATCCTTCATTCATTACTTGGTTGATGGACAGCCCTTAGTTTACAGTTCTTTGCTACCACAACGAGAGCTGCTATAAAGAGTTTTTTGCATGTTGGTCCCTTCCCCTTTGCTTTGATCTCTTTAGGGACTGCTATTTCTGTGCCAAAGATTTAGCAGATTTGGGGCCATGCTTTCAAATTGCTTTCCAGAATGGCTGGACCAATAATTCACAGCTCCACTATGAATTACTGACTGTCTTCCAATAGTCCCTCCAACGTTTGTCTTTTTCCCTTTTCTTTCCAACTTTGTCGATCTTTTGGGCACGAGGTAGAATCTCATAGCTGCTTAATTTGCATTTCTCTCATTCTAAGAATTAGCTATTTTAAGCATTTTTTAATATGGTAATTGACACTTTGGTTTTATCCCCTTGAGAATTGTCCGTTCACACATCCTTTGACCATTTATCAATTGGGAAACAACTCTTATTCTTATAAATTTGGGCCTATTCCTCAAAGATCTTAGAAATGACCCTTATAAGAGACACTTCCAACCTACAAACTCTTAACCTACTCTCTATCTCATCATTGGAATTTCTTATGGCTTCCCTAAAGGTGCAGTACTTGCCCTAATTCAATATTGCTCTAGAGATATAAAAATTAAATACCTGGGGAGGCTAGGTGGTAGGGTGATTAGAGCACCAGCCCTGGAGTCGGAGGACCTGAGTTCAAATCCAGCTTCAGACACTTAACACTTACTAGCCGTGTGACCTTGGGCAAGTCACTTAACCCCAGTTGCCCTGCTCTCTTCCCTTCAGAAAGCAAACAAAAACTAAATATCCCCCCAAATTATGGGGAAATAGTTGGAAAATTGCTATATGGCTCTAATTAAAATCCTTATCTAGAAAACTGCTTTCATTCTGACACTGTATTTTATATCATACAGGCAATTCATACTGGGGCCACATAATTTATCATAAAAGAGAAACTTGTGTTCTCAACACTCTACTTTGTGGATCACTCAGCTTCATCGTCTGCCACTTAGTTCTCCCAATCATTTTCACCTCGAGGAGAGTCCCATATTCCCCCAGCCCTACCCCTAGGCCCCACAGGTCCTAGATGGATGAAAGAGATTTTGCTTTATGGTAGGATTACCACAAAGAAAGTCTTGAGAAAGAGAAAAATTCTCTATCAGCCTCAGATGAGATCTTTCCCAAGCTGCCAGTTTGGATCCCCTCTAGTCTGGTTTCTTCTTTTTAGCCTGCTTCTCATATATACTAACTACATGATGCTGAGTGAGTATTTAACCTCCATGTTCTAATCTAGGCAACTTTGGTCTTTAAGACTATAAATTGTACAGTAGGCACTGACTTGAATTGGTAAAGGGGGCTTCTTCAGTGGGGAGATCTCCAGTATCAATGAAATCATTGGTCAGATCCTATTCCATTTATCTTTCTTATCCTCTCTTAAAAACTTTCACTTGTTGGGGTGGCTAGGTGGCACAGAGAATAGAGCACTGGCCTTGAAGTCAGGAGGACCTGAGTTCAAATACGGCCTCAGATACTAGACACTTACTAGCTCTGTGACCTTGGACAAGTCACTTAACCCCAATTGCCCTGCCTTCTCTCTCCCAAAACAAAACAACAAAAATTTCCCCTTCATGTGCCTTCCTAGAAAGAGTCTAGTCATCTATAGTTCTCTGCATTTCCTGGTGAGTTTGCCCTTTGAATTATGTGAGGCTTCTCACATGCTACATTTGTAATCTGAGGAGCTGGGTTCAGACCCTGGTTCTGCCCCACACCAGCTATGTGATCTTAAGGGAATTAGTTAACTTCTCTAGGTCTTACTTTATTTATTTCTAAAATGAGGAGATTAGACTAGATCAAAGGTTCTTTTTGTTTGTTTGTTTGTTTTTCATGGACCCCTTTGGCAGTCTGGAGAAATCTGTGGATCCCTTCTCAGAATGATGTTTTTAAGCACATAAATGAAATACATAGCCGAAATCATTCATACTGAAATAAAGTTATCAAAATGTACTTTTTTGAGAAAAAAAAGTTCACAAACTCCAGTTTAAGACCCTTTAGAGTAGAAAATCCCAAAGGCTCCTTCAAACTCCAAATCTACAATCCTATGTGGCAACCTATTCAGAGGAAGCTTGAAGAAGGTGCTAATTATAAAAACATGGGCATAGCCACAAAGAAACCTTTTCCCTAGAGGTTAAACCACAGTCCTCAGAACTTCAAAGGCTGGACTCCAATGAATCCCAGAAACATGATAGAGGTGAGGGCCCTGGTAAGATAGCTTCAAACCCTCTTCTTTGACGTCTCTTCACTGTCTTATCTCACGATTGATGTGCCTCCTGACACTCATATTCTCTTTTTTAAAAATAATTTTTCATTTTCCCCCAATTATATGTAAAGACAATTTTTAAGATTCATTTTTTTATTTGAATTTCAATTTTTCCCCTTCGTCTCCTCTCCCCTGCCTGAAACAGTAGCCAATTTGATATAGGTTATACATGTTCAATCATGCAAAATATATTACCATATTAGTCATGTTGTGAAAGAAGACATAGACCCAAAGGGGGAAAAACACACACACACACACAATACAGAAAGAGAAAAATCAGTATGTGTTCAGATTCCATCAGTTTTTTTCTCTGGATCCATATAGCATTTTTCATCAGGAGTCCTTTGGAATTGTCTTGGATAATTGTATTGCTATGAATGGCTATGTCATTGACAATAGGTCATCATAGTGTTGCAGTTATTGTATACAATGTTCTTCTGGTTCTGCTCACTTCACTTTGCATCTGTTCATGTAAGTCTTTCTGAGTTTTTCTGAAATCAGCCTGCCCATCATTTCTTAGAACACAGTACTATTACATCGCAACTTGTTCAGCTATTTCCCAATTTATCTCATATTTTCTCTTGCCTCCCTACCTCAGAAGCAACTCAGTGGTACAATGGTTAGAGCACTGGACCTGAAGTCAGTAAGAACTGAGTTCAGATTGGCCCTAGACACTAGCTTTGTTACCCTGGGCAAGTTACATAACCTGTGCTTGCCTCAGTTTCCTCAACTGTGAAAATCAGCATCAAAATAGCACCTGCATCACAGAGTTGTGAAGACACAGTACCTGGCATATAGCAGGTATTTTTATTAACGCTTCTTTCCATACCTTTCCTCCCCACTCAGCTTAGCCTTCCAGCTCCCACTGGCATACTACCAGGCATCACCAGTCATCACCCCTCCCCTGGGACGTTTCTGCCCTTTCCTGCAAGGGTGGATGCCTCCCCTAGCCAGCTCCATTTCCTGTGTGCTCTCTTCCCCAGAAGCTTTCTCTTCCTCTTTATCTTGTGCACACACCTAAATTCATGCTTCTCATCTGGGAAAAGGAAGGGCTGGGCCTCTACATCTTATAAAAAAATCAAATTCCTGATGAAGTTCTCCTGCTAAACTCTATACTCTCCAAGTACAACCCAACCCAGAGGACAAGAGGCTTATTTAATCATCTTAACACAATAATATCATTTCCCAAGCCTTACTACCCGTTAGTGACAGAAAAACTCAAAATATTGTCACATTCTCCTGAGTATAAGAAAATAATGTAGGCTTACACTTTGTACCATAGGATTTGTCCAGCTCCTTCATTTTATAGGAGAGGAAACAGGCACAGAAAACAAATGCATTACTGAAAGTCATATAGGTTTGAACAGTGGAATAAGGATTAGAACCCAGGTCCCCAGCTCCAAATCCATCGTTCATTTGTCTGTAACAATAGCTTGCATTTATTATATGACCCAGCACTTTACAATTGTTATTTCATTTAATCCTCAAAACAATCCTGGAAGGAAGGTACTATTATCAACTCCATTTTACAAATGAGGAAACTGAGGGAAACAGGGGCTAAGTGACTTGCCCATGGTCACACAGCTGGCAATTATAAAAAATCAAATTTGAATGCAGGTCTTCCTGCCCCCAGACTTCGGCCTTTATCCACTGTATCACCTAACTGCCTGGATACCATGGACCACAGACTTCATATACAAAAACTATCTACTGCCACAGGCTGTTTCCAGTTCTTCCAGGTGGTGAGATAAATGATTGAGTATAAAAAAGATACCTGTGAGGGAGAGGGGGACAATTAGTAGGAAGTGACAAGTGCAATTAAATTCGTGGGTGACAAATTAGTGGGGAACAAATTAGAGGGGGACAATTAGTGGGCAGCGACAAATGCAAAAATTAAATTTAAAAGTAGAGAAGCAATAAAACATACAAAAATACAAAAAGAGGTTCAGAAGGGGAAACAATTGGGATGATTTTGTTAGTGTCTTGTTCAATTGAATATGCATTTGAAAACCGTATGGAGCAGAAGTCCATAGCTTTATATGATTTTTCTTCATATATTGAAATGTTTTTGTTTGTTGGTTATTGCTAGGTCCATACTTTAAAGAAAGGAAAGACAAGCAAGAAGCCCAAATTCAGTTCAGAACTATTTCAACCTTAGTATCTATGCTCTCATGGGGCAGTGGATAGAGTGCCAGGTCTGGAGTCAGGAAGACTCATCTTCCTGACTTCAAATCTGGCCTCAGTCACTTACTAGCTGTGTGACCCTGAGCAAGTCACTTAAACCAGTTTGCCTCAGTTTCCTCATCTGTCAAATGAGCTGGAGAAGGAAATGGCAAAGCACTCTAGTATCTCTGTCAAGAAAACCCAAATGGGGGTGGAAACAACTGAACAATAGTTATGCTCAGCCACATATTTTTCTCTCCCTACATCAAGAAAACAATGTTTTTCCTTTCATTTTTGACCCATCCAAGCCCTTCTACTTTTTTCTTCTTTAAATCGATAGCCATCATGCTAGCTATTTCTGAAAGGAATGTGCCTTCTTCTTACAAGGACAGATAAAGGCTTAAATTAAAGAGGAACTGGAGTGTTTATGTCTGGCTGAAATGAGAGTGGCGGGAGCTCATAGCACTCAGTCATCCTCCTCCAAATACTTGTTTTCTGTTAGGTTCAGTTTTCTTCCTATCTCTCATAAATTGGAGGATAGCTGTTAATTGGCCCTGGGACTAATTAGAGGGTAGCTGGGAGGTAGCTGTTAATTAGCAACAGGAGAGTGTCACCAATTCGCTTCTACTGCTATTACCAACCCCCTTCTCAACACAAGGCATTATGCTTGGCTGGTGGGGTTTGGAGAGTGGGGGGTAGGCTGGGGATAGGGATGAATTAGAAACAATCCCTGCCCTCAAATTGTTGCTGTTCATCCTTTATTCTCCAAGAGGACCATAAGGGTGACGTCTTGACTTGTGGGTGAATTGAAGTGAGGCAGAGCTGTGCAAAGTCATCAGGCTCACTCTGGAGCACTAGGAAGAGGAATAAAATGAATGTACATAGGTATGGAGAGATTTTTGGTGGTCAGAATGCATCACTAAGTTAGCAATTTTGTTGTTGGCAGATGTGTATATGGAAGGCTATGTCAACCCTGATAATCTGACTTAAGAGCCATAGCAGCTTTGCAACTGCTGTTAAATAAAAACAAAACAAAACAAAAAACAAAACCAAATAACAACAACAAAAATTACAAAACACCAGAGAGCTCACACAGGTAATCAAAACCACAGTTAACTCTAAAAAATAAGACAAAATAAAACCAAAGAGTCAACAGTGATCATAAGCAAAAATCTTCCTTTTTTCACTGGAGGAGGGAAACTAGACACATGTGCCAAGGGCCCCTTCTAGTAGGAGACTGGCTTTAGTGTGGGCAAATCTCCATACTTGTACCAATGGCTGTAGCCCTCACAAAGAGGGGTAACCAATAACGAGACAAGTTTGATCCATAGCAGAACCTCATGACTTGAACATGGGTACTACAGGTGCTTGTCCAAGCTCAGGGACCACCTGGTGTAGGTGTGAAATAATTCTGGGATTTTGCTATGCCCCAGATCTTCCAGAGACTGAGCACAAAGGATTGCTATGTCAAGCTCAAGGCACAGCTTGCTTGCTGAATCTTAGCTCTGGAAAACATGGTGTCTCCTGATAGTAAAAAGAGAAGAGTAAAAAGAGAGGGATGATCTTGGTATGGGGACCCTAACAACTAGAATGTGGAATGGGGTAGAGGTTGATAACCCTTCCATCTTCACCAAATCTTTTTGTTCCTGCACCTAAGTTCATTTGCATACCAACAATAAGAAATCAGTTAAGAGCTGAGAAGAGTCTTGTCATCCCAACCCCCACACAGCTACTGTGGGTTGAGGTGGGTTTCTTTCTTTCTTTCTTTTTTTTTTTTAATGAAATCACTGAAATAGGTTTTGCGGATACAGATCACAATCAGGGATTTCGCTAAAGTGGTGAATTTTTTAACCCCGAGTCAGATAGTGGTATGGGGATAGGGAATGTGACCCAGTGCACAGAGTAGTGAAAAGAATGGGCTTCACAATGGAATGGAATCTTAGCCTATTAGTTTTCTTCTTGTCCAGCTGGCTGTGGTATCTCTAGGAAGTTTATTGTCACCCAGCAAATGGCAATAGAAGCAGCAGTTGTCTCTGAAGAGTCCAAACAACGGAGAGGCAGCAGATGGTACCAAAGGTCAGCTCAGTAACCAGAAAACCAAGAGACAAGGTGGAAAGTGGAGGGGCGAGATCCCTGACATTATTTCCAGGACAGCTCAATGCAATGATATCAGCACAGGACATCAGGGATTCCGCCTGATTGGAGGCATAAATTGCCCAGGATACATGTGCCCCCTGGCTTCTCGTGTCCCTGCATGCGTGCCCTCTCTGCATAGCTCCCTGGCCGTGTGTGTTTTCTGTTTTTGTGCTCTACCTGCTGGGGAGGGGATTGTTGTTCACCCTCCATTTCAAAGAGCACTGACCATATCTCAAGATGACAGCTTGACTCGTTCATGAATTAGATTTAAATGAGGTAAAGTTGCATAGTCATCAGCCTCACTCTCTCTTCCAGAGTCATCAAAGTCCAGTGGCGAGACAAAAGTATATATGATGCATATATACACACATGTATGCATGTGTGTACACATACACACGTGTGTATATGCGTGTATATGTGTATGCGTGTATATATGTGTATGTGTATAGAATCTATATATGAAACTTAGCTATGGGTAGGGCCAATGCTAAATATAACAAAGTATTTGCAGCAGTACTCTTTGTGGTAGCAAAAGAGTGGGCACAAAGTAGTTAGTCATCAATTGAGGAATAGCTGAATAAAATGTGGATGTAATCGGATATTATTGCATCATAAGAAATAACCAGTCTGAAAATTTAGAGAAACTTGGGACAGAACTAGACTGATATAGATCAAAATTAGCAGAGCCAAGAGAACAGTTTACACAATGATCAAAATAAAGTAAAGGAAAACCACTGAAAAACATTCAGAAATCAAATCAATACAGCGATCAGCTAACCCTAAGGGGTTTCTAATGAAGCAGCTCTCTCTTCAGGGCCAAGAGATGGTTTACTGCAAGGACAGATTGAGGCATATTATCAGATATTGCCAAGGCATTGGTTTGGTCTATTTTACTGGGTTTCTTTGTTAAAAGAAAGTCCTATGAGGGGAAGAGGAGGGAGCAGTATTGGGAAATTATTACTTTTTTAAAGTATCAATGAAGCATTTTTCTTTTAAATGGCACCCGGAAAAAATAAATTTAAAAAATTAAAAATAATAACTAAAGAATTAAATGGCATGTGAATTCAATTCTTAGCTCTAGAGTACTTACTAGATGTGCTACCCTGGTCAAATTCCTTCATTTCCCTGAACCTCAGTTTCTTCATCTGTCTAATAGGGATAATTAGACATGTACTACTTACTTCACAGGGTAGTTGGGAAGGAAGTGCTTTGTAAGCTTTAAAGTGCTACAAAAAGGTGAGGGATGAAGATGATCAGTTTTTTCAGGAAGCAGAAAATCATAAGCTTAAGATTTCATGGGGATGGGGTTGAGTGAGGGGGAGGGGGCAGAAATCCTCTAAAACTCCTCCCCAAACTCAGTGTTCAGTTGGGATTCTTCTCCTTATACTCTTAGGCACAGTGGAAAGAACCAAAGAACCTGGGTTTAAATTCTGGCTTTGCCAGGACCATTTCCTACCTAGAATTAATGTGCCCAGAAGAATATTTTGCTACCTTCTTCACCTCTGTGGACTTAAGTTTTCTCATTTGTAAAATACAGGAGTTGAGCTGGATTACCTCTAATGTTGGGGCAGGTAGGTAGTGGAGTGCATAGAGCACAGAGTCTGGAGTCAAGAAGTTCAAATCTAGCTTCAGACACTTAATAGCTGTGTGACCCTGGGTAAGTCATTTAACTCTGTTTGTCTCAGTTTCCCTGTAAAATGAGATGGAAAAGGAAATAGCAAACCATTCCAGTATCTTTGCCAAGAAAGCCCTAAATGGGGTCATAAAGAGTCAGACACAACTGAACAATGACAAAACACTTCTAAAATTCTTCCAACTCTAAATAGTGTATTATCTTTTGATCATCCTAAACCTCCCATTGTCTTTTTTTAAATTAAGAAATGCCTGGTGGCAGATTTTACATGAAGGGAGATGTACATTGGCCCTCTCAACTATGTGGGCCCTGAAGCAGAACATAAGAGAATCCAGGGCCATATTTATATGATTTTATTTTTTAGTTCATACAATTTTTTTTTGTAGTTAGGCTTCTCTTGGTGCCAAATGAAAAACCAGGCTAGAATTCAAATGAAATAATCCTTTTGAGCCCTAAAAATCAGAGCTGTATTTATGCTGTGGGATTCAGAACCCATATCTCATTTCAAGAATGACAGGTTTCTCAAGCAAGCATACCACAGGATGTGGTATTTGTGAATTGTCAATCAAGTGTCAGGCCCCAAGAAAAAATGAACAATTATGCATCCTCAAGGGCCTTGAAATCCTCACTCCAAAAAAGTAAAATGCTAAAAGAAATACTTTACTATGTCCTTAAAAAATAAGGAACTGGGGGCAGCTAGGTGGTGCAATGAGTAAGAGCTTCGGCCCCAGAGTTGGGCCTGGGATTGGTTCCAGCCTCAGATACTTAACACCCACACAAAAAAAACTGGCGGTGTAACCTTGGGCAAGTTACTTAACCCCAATTGCTTTAAAAAAATTAAAAAAATATAAGGAACTTCATGAAGCAGAGACAGACTTGTATGTCAGAGAGCCAACACTGGAATCATCTGAAGAGCTGGAAGCCTGACATCAAACCAGGTTTTTCTTTTCTTTCTTTTTTTTTTTTTGTAAGCAATCAGGGTTAAGTAACTTGCTCAAGGTTACACGGCCAGTTATTTCTGGGTGTGGTGCTAAGTATCTGGGCCCAGATTTGATCCCCAGGTCATCCCAACACTGGAGCCGGTGCTCTTACTCGCTGTGCTGCTACCTGGCCCCCCCAAAACCAGGTTTTTCTAATCTCCTCACAGTCACTACAAGCCAATAAAATTAGGCACCAAACTGCGTTCTTTGTTTTCCTGTACAAACACATGAAGAGGAAAGTGAATGTAATTCCTTTCTAGCAGAAACTCTAGCTGTTCCAGCCCTGGAACCCAGTCCTTCAGGTAAAATTGACACAGGTAAAATTCTTTAAGGCATGTGGCTCAACCTGAAAAGTGATTAATAAAACAGACAAGCCAAGACCAACAGACCTATCAAAAAGGGGATAATTGCTATCCAGTAATAAATACTCATGCAGTCATTTGGCCACTCAACAGAAAGTCATCCTTTTGGCAGGTAGATAAAGCCACAGGGCCAGGGACACACAATCCTAAAAGGTTTTCAGCTTCACTCACAATTAAATTGATCAAACCAGCCATCCCAGTTTAAATTGGAGAAACAGGTGCAAAATAATCAACTACAAGAATACGTTGCCTTATGTTGGCAATTTTTTGACAGCATATAAATCATAGTCTAAAGAACATCTATTGGATCAGCCAAACACCATTTGCTGTCCCCCCTCCAAAAAAGTAATAAAGTCAGATTATTCAGATTGTGAACCAAGGAATATAAAGATAACCTAGGGGTGGTAAAGATAAAGGGGAGGGCTCAGATCAATTCATTCTGCATTTTTTCTGGGTCTTTTCTTCCTGTATCTCATTAACTTCCAATCTGAGTCTAGCCCTTTTTCAGCCAGGCTCCTGCATTCAATTCAATTCAATAAATATTAAACATCAGCTATGAATGAGTCATTGTTCTAGGCACTACCAATACAAATGTAGTGAACTTTCAGAAGTTTCTTGGCTTTGCTAACGAAATGTTCCCCTTCCCTATATTATTATCTGAAAGGCTATAGGGAAGACAAGCAAGAGGATGTATTATGAAGGGAACGTTTTGGTGTCCCTTCACCTCACTAGGTATATACCCCTGCCCTATACAGTTATCTGCAGAGGTTACGGGGCAGATAGCAAGAGGGTGTGTAATCTTTTTTGTTTATGCCTCTGGATATGGTCCTAGAATAATACCCTCATAAGTAACTAACCTTAAGCAAGGGTATATAGTGAATAGGATTAAAAGAGGCTCCTTCTACATCCTCTGCATTCCTTTGATGTAGGATCTTTCTACATCGTCTGCATTCTTTGGGGGTGTCTACATTCTCTTGGGGGGCATAAAATCTCTGTGAGCTCCTTGCATCTTTGGCTCTGTATGAAATGGTCCTGTAATAAACAGACTATTGATTGGTACCCCTTCTCGTCATTCTCACCGCTTGCTAGCCCCCCAGCTGCGCTGGCCGCAGTATACAAAGACAAAAAAAATTAAAGAATTCCTGCCCTCAAGGTTCTATTTGGAGAAGAGTGAGCTAACACTTTATAAGGTGTTGTCCCTTTCTGATGTGGATAATTTTGCTAATTTCAAGGACAGCTGTGAGAGAAATACTCAAAGTTGAATAAAGAGAAAAGACATTTACTCAGAGTAAAGAAGACCAGAGTGTTCTGTTCCTCAGCATCTCATTTTTATATCATTTATAAGTTGAAGTTAATAGCTGGGAAATTCTAATACCAAGAATCATTTTGTGTCTATTGGATAAATGCATATTGCCTAGTGGTGACTTGTTTGCCACAAATGTGAATTTTGATTTCATGCAAGGGATCCTATGGTGGAGCATTGGGGTCGGGCAAAGATCACATCTCTAGAGCTGAGTTTGAAAAGATTACTAAGAAATGAAACAAGGGATCCTGTACCTGAAACTTGGAAGAGCTAACTAAAAAGGGTCAGGGGATGGAGGGGAAGTCTTTCTAGTTATTACAACAGACCTGGAAAAGCTCTGCAGATCCCAGACTTAAGGTTTTTGTATTTTTTTATTATTCTTTTTTTTCATTTTTCAAATGCTTTATTAACTTCTGATTTACATCATTAATTTCTGCCAGCTCTTGAGTTATAAATTTTTGCCCCATTTTTCCCCTACCCACCCCCCCAAAATAGCAATCCCACAGGATATCCCCTCCTCCAATCTGCTCTCTTCCCATATCTTCTCCCATACCCCCTTTGACTTTTCCAGTAGGGCATGGTGGATCTCTATGCCCCAGTGCCTGTATATCTTATTTCCCAATTACATATAAAATAGTATTAATAATCATGTGTGTGTGTGTGTGTGTGTGTGTGTGTGTGTGTGTATATATATATATATATATATATATATATATATATATATATATATATAATTTTAAACATTTGATTTTAAAACTTTGAATTCCAGATTCATTCCCTTCCTCCCTCGTCACCCACCTTTACTGGGAAGATAAGCTTTCAGTATTGGTTGTACATGTGTAGCTATGCAAAACATTACCATAGAAAATATATTGTAAAAGACTGACTATATTTCCCTCCCTCCTATCCCACCACCCATTTGTTCTATTCTCTACTTTGATCCTGTCCCTTTTCAAAAGAGAGTGTTTCCAACTTCCCTCCCCCAGCCTGCCCTCCCTTCCATCATCCCCCCTCTCATCCCCTTTCCCTCCTACTCTCCTGAAGGGTGAGATACCCTATTTAGTGTGTATTTCATTCCCTCCTCAAGCCAAATTCAATGGGAATAAGGTTGACCCATTCCCTTTTGCCTTCCTATTCTTCCCCTCCATTGTAACCATTTTCCCTTGCCTCTTCTATATGAGATAGTTTACCCCATTCTGTCTCTCTCCATCTCCTCTCATTATATTCCTCTCTCACCTCTTAATTTCACCTTTTAAGTATCATCCCTTCCTATTAAATTGGTCCTGTGCCCTCTCTCTATGTATACCTGTAAACATCTATACACACATTCACATGTGTATTCATATGCCCGTATACCTTCTGATATAGACATATATATTTCTATTCCCTTCAACTATTTTCATACTGAGAAAAGTTTCATCAGTTACAATTATCATTTTTCCATGTAGGAATGTTAATAGTTCAACTTTGATAAGTGGCTTATGATTTATTTTCCCTGTTTACCTTCTCAAGCTTCTCTTGCTTCTCATATCTGAATGTCAAATTTTCTATTCAACTCTGGTTTTTTCATTAAGAATGCTTGAAAGTCCTCTATTCCACTGAATGACCATATTTTCCCCTGAAACATGATACTCAGTTTTGCTGGGTAAAAATTTTAATTTTTAAAATTTAAATTTAGACTCAATTCTTGCTATGTTCAGATTTTCATCTAAGATTTTACTAAGATCATGATTAGGAATAATCTTTGTGAGTTAGCATATTCCTGTCTAGTAGCAACACACTGATACTGACAAATTCAAGGATGTTAAATTAGTGTTATTGAGATTAAGGACCCAAATCTTTGAGTGTTTAAGAGAAATTCCAGCAAAGACTCCATATTATTTGTCCTTCTTTTCTCTGACTGGACTTATGTCAAGGAGAAAAGATTCATCATCTAGTTTGTGCTCAGTCTCTGCCTGGCCCATAGTTCATACAGAGAACCTATTTCATGGATTAAGAAACTTCGTTGTGAAACTTGAGATATAATGGTTTAGAAAATTTCCTTAGCTTCTCCTGGGTTTGAAGTCCACAACTCTGTACGGGAGTGAGGACTGTTGGAGGCAGGTGAATTGGCCTTGGATATGGGATCTGATAACGCAATCCTATTTCAATTCTTGCTGTACATTCATCTATACATTGTTTAATTAGTTCTAAATCCGTAAGATTTTTGTTTTTCTGGAACAACGTTCTGGCTTCATTTATAATGTATTGCTTTTCTCTGAGAGTATCCTCCATCTGCCCTGAGGCTGCATGCCATCTCCTTGTGATCCTGAAAATCCTGTGGTATAGACTGAGAACTTCCTGTTGTGTTGCTGTTGTCATCTTTAATTTTAAGGGGCAGAAGAGGAAGTGATGGATGGGTTGGGCAAAATTTCTTTGGGTTTATGTTCTCAGCATCTGTTTCTGTATCCACAAAGAATTTGTGTGCCAGGCACCATACTAAGTGCTGGAACTATGGCAGAGTAGACAACATTGGAGTTAGGAGTGCATGAGTGGATAGCTTGTTTCTTCCCTTGAGAATCTCCTTTTCATCATGGAAATAACATTTCCAATGTGGCCAGTAATAGTTCTTGAACTTACTGTATCCATCACACCTGCCGCCCCCCCCCCCACACACACACTTCTAAAAAGAAGAGGACAGAGTGTAAGGAGTCCTGAGGAGCAGACCTATAGCTAAAAATCTTATGGAAATGAATGTTGAAAGCTAAAAATAAGTTAATTAAAAAAAACTTGAACTAAGGAGTAGAAGAGAATCTACTTACATCATCTCCTACTCCCCTTTCACATTAACAGAAAAACAGAGATTGAAAATGAGAAAAAATTTATTCAGAAGGGCTCCAGGAGGGAGTCATTCTTTCCCCTATCATTGGGATACATTTTTCCTCTCAGTTTTCTTCAACCCATTCTGAGTCAAGACATTGTAATGTAGAGACATAGGCCAGTAGTTGCTCTTCAAGATCCATTTCTTTCTGAGTTCCCATGAAAGGATCCATGTGCACTGTGGATACTGACTATAGCCTGTTGCCATTGTTCATGTTTGAGTTAACAGAGGAGAAAGTGGGCCAGTACCCTGCAGGGTCTATAACATCCTGACTGGGGCCAAAGGGCATGGTTGGTGAACAAATGTAAGGAAGAAGTCCAGGATTCATGCAATTCCTGCCCAAGGGCTGGAGGTTGTTGCTGTCATTAACAGTCATAGGCATAGTTGATGGTCTCCTTGGGGTCCTGGGGAAGGACCCAAGGAGTCAGGGACATCTTATCCATAACTTGACAAGCACCTTCTCCAAGGACGACTGTGTAAATTCTAGAAGCATTTTCAGTGGAGATCTTACTGGCACAGAATTTTAAAGATGTCAGGCACCTGGCATGTTGTCTAAATTTCCATCTGTAGCAGCAAGCATCCCAGCGTCTCCAGGGTGGCTGCCAACAGCCAACACAGGTTCTTAGATCTGCTTTGCTAAAGGAAAACAACTCAAAATTGGTTAACAAGCTTACTTTAATCAGTCAAATATATATCGTTTACCTAGTTCAGGGGAAAAAGGTCAGCACCCCAAACTTCAGAGTATACAGACAGAATTATCAAGACAGAGAAACAGATCAAGTAGACAGGTTTCCAAACTGTCCAACCATTACATCTATACCAAATCAACATCTGGGTTTTTCAAAGCCAGGAGGCTCTCAACAACGGCTTCCCAGAGTCTCATTTGATCAAATCACAGAACTCTTCTCAAAGTGAGCCCCCTTAGGGTTTCTGTTTTACTGCTAGAACACAATGCTGCCTTAGTAGCCAGAAGAAGAGTGGTATGAGAGTAGCCCTCAGAAAAGTGGCTCTGTACATCACCAAAATAGAGAAGCCTAAAAAAAGAGCAGCCCTGCCTTCCCGCAACTTGTAGTTCAGGATGGAGAAGACAAAAGGTTCAAAGATCTATAGTATAGAGTTATGAATTAACCTGGAGATATGTTACTCACATGACTCCTTGACATGGTTCTGTCATGGTGCCCGTTTTCCCCTATGGACACTGCCTGCACTAGTGGGAAAATATGTCACAAGTTTATAGGAGAAATGTTTTATTTTCATTATTTTTGTTTTGCCTTCTGTTTGTTATGTTTCTATCAAGAATTAATAGAGTTGGGGCTGGTAGGTGGAGCAGTGAATAGAGCACCAGCCCTGGAATCAGGAGGATCTGAGTTCAAATCCAGCTTCAGACACTTAACACTTATTATCTGTGTGACCTTGGGCAAGTCACTTAACCCCAATTGTCCTGCCTTCCCAAAAAATTTGTCCATTTGGCTGATTTGTTAAATAGGAGACACAGCAGTTGGTACCCTCCAGCTAGAGTTGTGAGTAGTAGAAGTGTATACTCCACACTCAGCAGGGTCACCCCGAGAACCCTGAGAATGAGTTGTTGCAGAACAGCATAGGAACCCATAGGAACCCATAGGAACATGCAGCTTGAATGTTAATACAGAGGTGGATTGGATGGGAAAGCCATCCCAGAGAGAAAAAAAGAGAAGTTAACACAGTATGTGCCAAGACCTGCATGATACTTATGCACAACTGAGTAGCTGAAAAAGATACACAAAATAATACAAATTACTTTCATGAGGGAGAAGATGCAAATAACTGAAGGGCATCAGAAAAGATTTCTTGTAAATGTTGACACCTGAACTGTGCTTTGAAGGAAACCAGTAAGGAGTCTAAGTCTCTAGAAGACGGGCTCCATAAAAGAGTGCATTCTATACATGGGGGACCAATTGTGCAAAGACATGGAAGTGGAGATGAAATGTCATGCATGGGGAATAGCTGGAAGGCTTTCAGTCAAGCTGACTGGAACAGAGCATATGTGGAACATGTATTAATACCAAATTGAACTAGAAAGGTAGGAACTAGGTTGTAGAAGACTTTAAATGCCACATTGTAAGTTTTATATTTCATTCTACAGGTAATGGGGAGCCATTGATCATTTTTACATATAGGTATGAAATGGTCAGGTTTATATACAGTGTTTATTTTATTTTATTTTATTTCCAAATTAATTTGTTTGTTTCCTTTTAGTTTACAGGATTCAATTCCACAATTTCTTGAGTTTCACATTTTGTCCCTCTCCCTCCCCTCTCCCCCATGGCAGCATATAGTCAAGTATAGGATCTATAAATACTTTCACATTATACATTAGTCAGGTTATAAAGAAGGATTGTATCAGCTGGAATGAAAAATGGTAAAGAGGACATAAAACCAAATAAGAAAATGAAAAAGATCAGGTATTTTGCTTCCACCTGGATATAAACTCAGTTCTTTCTAGTTTTGTCTCTGGATGCACGTATTTCTCTCCATGATGAGTCTTTTGGGATTGACTTATATCACTGCATTGCTAAGAGTCCAGTCTATCAAAGTTGGTCATCACACATATGTTGTGTCTGTAATTGTGTACAAATTTCTCCTGGTTCTGCTCTTCTCACTCAGCATCAGTTTGTATAAGCCTCTCCAGGTAAATATGAAGACCGTCTGCTCCTTGTTTCTTATAGCACAATAGTATTCCATAACATGCATATACCACAACTTGTTCAGGCATTCCCCAATTGATGGGCACCCCCTTAATTTCCAATTCTTTGACACCACAAAAAGAGCTGCTATAAACATTTTTGTACATATGGGTCTTTCTCCCATTTCTATTATCTCTTTGGGATATAACCCTAGGAGTGGTATTGCTGGATCAAAGGCTATGAAAGTATTTATAGCCCTTTGGGCATAAATCCAGATTGCTCTCCAGAAAGGCTGGATCAGTTCACAACTCCACCAGCAATGCATTAGTGTTTCAATTTGCCCACATCCTCTCCAGCATTTGTCATTTTCCTGTTTTGTTATCTTAGCCAATCTGACTGGTGATATGTGGTACCTCAGAGTTGTTTTGATTTGCATTTCTCTAATCAATAGTGAATTAGAGCATTTCTTCCTGTGCTTATAGATATCTTTAATTTCTTTCTCTGAAAACTGCCTGTTCATATCCTTTGACCATTTACAGTGTTTATTTTAAATAAAAAGAACAGATAGAAATATGGAACACAACTTTGAAAGAAGAGATCCATTTGAAATATCTTCAGGGGCAGCTAGGTGGCACACTGGATAGAACACTGAGAATCTGGAGGATTTGAGTACAAATCCAGCCTCAGACACTTACTAGCTGTGTGACCCTGGGAAAGTCACTTAATCCCTCCAAAAAAAGAATTGCTTTAAATAGAAAAAAGGGACGAATATTTTACTATAACATAATTTGAAAGCTGAAGGTTAATTTCTGAGCAGTGTCTTAAGTATTACTGTTAGTTCCTCATTAAGAAATAAAGACATGAACTCATGTTTCTTCCTCCTTCTGACTTCCCACTTCTAACGTCACTTTTCCCATCACTTTTTTCCCATATTAGAAATCTTGATGTTATCTTTAATTGTTCCCGTTCACCCCTCATTGGAGACAGCTACATCACTATTTCCTGTTGATTCCATCACTGCAAATTTTGCCTCCCCTTCTCTGTTCTCATTGCCATCATTGCAATACAGGCTTTCATTCCAACTGTTGGAGGTTGTCTCACCTTCATTTTCTCCCTGTTCTCCCGCACCACCTTATTCTTTATACTGTAGGCTGTCAGAATAATCTGCATTAGTTATAAATCAAGTCAAACTAAGTCAACAAGTGTTTATCAAGTGTCTACTGTGTGCCAGACATTGGTAGGTAAATACTGGGGACAAAAAGAAAGAAAAAGCAAAACAAACACTCCCCCGCCCCCCCCCCCCAACAGCAACAACCCAGTCCCTGCTCTCAAGGAGCTCCCAGCCTAATGGAAGACAACACGTAACAACTCTGCACAAATGAAATACTAGAAAGTATGTGATGTACATAAACAAATCAGACAATCAAGGAAGAAATTTCATTTCAGATCTATGGATGGGAAAGAGTTCCTGACTAAAAAGTGACGAGAGGATCACAGAAGGAAAAAAATGGAAAATTTTTGTTAAAGTAAAAAAAAAATAGACAAAAAAAGTCAACTGGGACAGCTAAAATTAGCAGGAGGGGGGAGAGGTTAATCAGAGGAAATCTTTGCAGCAAATTTCCCTGATAAAAGTCTCATTTTAAAGATATATAAGTAATTCATTCAAGTTTATAAGAAAAGAAACTATTCCCCAATTGATAAATGTTTTCAAGGGAAGCTATCCAAATAATCAACTACCGTATAAAAACATTCCAAATCATGAATATTAAGAATGAAAATTAAAACAGCTTTGAAGTTTCACCTCACACTCATCATCAATGTGGCAAAGATGACCAAAAAAAGATGAAGGCAATGTTGGAGGTGCTAAGTGTGTGTGTATGGGGGTGGGGGTGGGACAGCAGGTACATTTATGCACATTGGTGGATCTATGAGTTGATCTACATATGCTGGGAAGCAATATTTCTAGCCCTATATCTTAATAAGATTTTTTTTAATAGGAAAAAGACCCATATGAACAAAAATATTTATAGCAGTTCTTTTTTCTGGTAGAAAAGAACTGGAAGTCTTTCCCAAGAGCGAGCTGGGCGCGGTTGATCCGCTTGTTCTTTCTCGCTTTCTGTCGCCTTCTCCCTCTCTTTCCCTCCCTCTCTCCCCCTTTCCCTCTCCTTCTCCTCTTCTCTTTCCCTCTCCCTCCCACGGTTGGCCGGGCACTTCAGGAAGTCAGCGTCAGTGTGCCCTCTTCTTCTCGTTGCTGGGGTGCAGTCCATCCCTTAGGATCCCTGCCCTGCCGAGTATCTGTCTGAAGAGCTGGGTCCCCTATTATCAGGTCAGATAAGCGCATCCTGAAGTTAGTCTTTTATGTAGACAAATTGTTAAGAGATAAAGTGAAGAAAGTGAGGAAGTCAGTCAGTCGTGTTTTGAAGATACCTTGGCCGGAACAAGGCACAACTGTGCATCATCATGCCCAAGTTTTACAGTGATTACTGCGATACTTACCTCCCTCATGATCTGGGACGAAGACACACTGCAGCGGGAGGAAGCACAAAGAGAATGTGAGGGACTATTATAAAAAATGGATGGAAGAACAAGCCCAGAGCCTGATTGATAAAATAACCACTGCATTTCAGCAAGGAAGAATTCCTCCCAACCTGTTCTCTGCTCCTCCACTAGGAGGGCCCATGATCCCACCTCCTCACCCTACCATGATGCTCCCCCCCAGAATGATGCCTGTGGGGCCGCCTCCAGGCATGAGGATGCCCATGGGAGGTCACATGGCCTATGATGCCTGGCCCTCCAATGATGAGGTCCCTTCCTCATCCCATGATGATGCCTACTTGTCCAGCCATGCTCAGACCAGACAGATAAAATGGAAAGAATATAAAGAAATCTATTTCTCAGTTTTCTATTCTTTGTTCTATTCCACCAGAACATCATGGTGCTGGGTCTCAAATATGGGTTCTTTTCCCCCCTTCCCCTTTTAAAATGTTGGCACTCTTTTACATCACTGTCAGTTTCCCATGATTCCCCTCCCTCCCAGTATATCCCTCTTTCCCTTCCTCATTGTATCCCTCCCTCCTCAGTATATCCCTCCCCTGTGATAAATAAGCACAGTGAAAAAAAAAATTAACACATTGGATACTTCTAAAATTTATTCCTCATTCTGCACCTATAGTTTAACATCTCTCTGCCAAAGAAAAGGAAACATACTTAACCAGTCTTCCTGAAGTCTCAGTTGCATAATGCATTGGTCAGAGTTTTGAACTCTATCAGTGTCGTACATCACCTTTCTATTGTGGTGGTGCAAATTGTTTTCTTATTTCTGCTTACTTTCCCTCTCCCATTAGTACATACAAGCCTTTCCAATTTTATCTTGACTTCTTCATATTCATTTCTTGTAGCACAGTGATAGTCCATTGCTTTCATATCCATAGTCATATTCAGTTGAAGTTTCTCAGTTGATGGGTATTGTTGGCTTGCAGTTCTTTGCTACTATAAAAAGTGCTGCTATAAATATTCTTGTATATATGGGACTTTTCCCTCTATCTTTGCCCTTCTTGGGTTATATGCCAATAGTGGTATCACTGAGTCAAAAATATGTGTATTTTAGTGACTTTTTAGAGTAATTCCAAATCATTTTTCAGAACTGCTGGACAAATTTACAGCTCCACCAAAAGTGCATTAGTGTGCCTATCTTTCTACAGTCCTTCCAACTTTGACCTTCATCTTTTATCATCTTTGTCAATCTCATGAGGTAAAATGAAGCTTCATAATTGTTTTTAATTTGCATTTTTTTTAGGGAATTAGAGCATCTTGTCATGATTGTTGCTAGTTTGCAGTTTTTCTTTTTGCAAACTGCCCCAGGGGTAATTTCCAAATGTTCAAGAAGACTTCCCACTTCCTGTCAAAGAAGAAACAATTTAAAAAGGAAGAGTGGGGCAGAAATGTAGCTTATATTTGTATTCTGACATATAAAAATAAAGGTATTGACTGTTTTAGCATTTAAAAAAAAAGAAAAGAACTGGGAATAAGGGAATGCCCTTTAATTGAGGTAGGGCTAAATAAATTATGGTATATGGAATATACCATATACAGATGGAACGGAATGTCATGGAATGATATTGTTCTATAAGATATGACAAAAGGGACAGTTTCAGAGAAATGTGGAATGTGTATGAAGGATGGAGAAGTGAACTGAGCCTGGCAGAGCAATTTATAACCATAACAACCATATGAAGATAAACTGTTTTGAAAGACTTAAGAACTTTAACCCATGCACTGATCAACCACAGTTTCAGAGGATTGATACTGAAGCTTCCTAACTACCTCCTGACAAAGAGCTCAGTGTCTAATGGGGCAGAATTGGACATGTGGCTTTAGACATGCTCAGTGAGGAAATTTGTTTTGCTTGACTATAGCATATTTGTTACAAGGATTTTCTTTCTCTTTTCTTCCATTTTTTTCTTTCAATTGAGGGGCATGGCAAGGAGAGAAAATAAAGACTTGTCAATTGAAAAATAATTTTGGGGGTGGCTAGGTGGCACAGTGAATAGATCACCAGCCCTGGAGTCAGGAGGACCTGAGTTCAGATATTTGACACATACTAGCCATGTAACCTTGGGCAAGTCACTTAACCCCAATTGCCCTGCCCTCCCTCCATCCAAAAAGCAAATTAATTAATTAAATTTTTAAAAAAAGAAAAATAATTTGGAAAAAGTGGCCAGAAAGCAGGTGATATATTAATGAAAGATATCACTAAAATTTTTTTTTTGAATCACACCCTGCATTTTCCTTTCTCTATGCCTTTGTTTACCTACTCCTTCTCCCTCTTTATCTTTTGAATTTCTTCTTGTCCTGTAAGAGATAAAGCCTGAATTTGTGATTTCATAGATCTAGGTAATTCCCAGATAAGGAAATACCCTGTATCAATGAAGGTCTTTCTGCAACTTACAGTCTTAGAGAACTGTCTAAATCATTGAGAGGTTTAAGTGACTTCCCCAAAGTCATTCTGCCATCATGTGTCAGAAGTGAGATTTGAACCCAGGTCTTACTGGTACTGAGGCCATCTCTCTATCCATAAAACCATACCATCTATAGTAAACTGCATATTTGTCTCTAATCATAAAGAAAGTAATAAACTAGAAAAAGAAGCAGTGCCTGAGGAAGCATAGGAAGCACCTGTGCATGGAAACAATCAGATGTGCAAATATGAATTCTTGTCTTTTCCACCCACCCTTTAGTACTAAGCATTTATATTAATTTTTACCAAATTTACTAAGAGGCAGCCAGGGCATAATGAATAGAAGAAGCCTTGGAGTTGGGAAGATCTGAGTCCAAGTGTCCATTCTTAAAGTCCCCCAACAACTCACTAAGGTGATAGGTTCTGGAAGAGTTGCTAATCTACATCAGGAGAGGGTTTTTCCACACCAGGATTTCTCTGTACTATCAAACCAGAGGTACCAGACCTTCCCTTCAAACCTAGAATGCCTCCACCTCCAGCCTCACCGTCACACACACACTCACACATACACACACACCCCCCTAAGGTCTTAGGAAATTCTAATCACAGATAGGTTGAAAACCTTTCCTTAAAGCCCAAGACAGAGCATGAATTCTGTTGAGCCTCCCTCTTACCACTTTATGAGCTCTGTGCATATTCTGTGAATAGTTTTAGCCTCTCTTTAGAATGGCAATCAAATTGCATTGCTTTCTATGATTTCAGTAACCTATTGTAGATGACTATGCATGACAGTTTTGAGATCTTTACATACTGAAAATGAAAGTTGGAGGGAAGGGATTGTGGGAAGATGGTGGAATAAGACAGGAGCTACCTGGTCTCCCAAATTCTCCCACAAATAATATTGCCTCAAAGTAAGTTTTAGAATGGCAGAAATAATTGAGAGTTGGGGTAAAGCAGTCATTCAGCCTAAAATAATTTAGGAGGACTTTAGGAAAGATCTGACCTCCCAGAGAGATGGTCTTGCCTATCTGAAGTGCATATACCTTAGGGCAACACTGTTGAATCAACAAACAGCAAACCCTGGGAGCAGCTGTGTCAGGGCATCCTTAGCTTTGGGAGCTTTAGCTCCATAGGTGGTGTGGGGGTCAGCAGCTGATCAGGGGAGGATTCCAGTGGTGTAAACATGAAGGGCCTATGCGGACTGACCAGATGCAATCCTAGGCTGTGGGTAAGGAGAAGTGAGCACTCAGGTGAGTCCTGTCTCAGAGGGGATCCTGCTGGCACTAGTAACCAGCAGGAGAGTGGAGTCCCTGGTTTCAGTTTCAGGACAGAGGGGCAGGTTGATGATTGCAGCTGCCTGAGGGACCATAGGGAGCAAGAGTATTGGCTGTGACAATAGTGTTGGGGACTCTGGTCTTGGCTCAGGGGCAGGGAGGAGTGCCTGAGGTCACCTACAGACCAAGGCATGTGCTAAAGGAGCAGTGGTGACCACACCTGTCTTTGGATTCTAAAACTTCAGAAGAACCAGGAGGTCTAAGGTCCCCAAATAGAGCTAAGGAACCATTAAAATGATAAACCTAAAGCCTGAGACATTATCCCTCACATCTAGGGTACTAGAGCCTGACTCTAACACAAAGTTAACAACCAAGAAATAAATTGCTTAAAAAAAATAAGTAAGCAAAAGAGAAAGAACACAATCATAGATAGTTACTATGGTAATAGAAAAGGCCTGGACTCAAACTCACAAGAAAGTAAAGTTAAAACAGCTACTTCTACTTCAAAGAAAATTATCAAATGGTCACAAGACCAAAAAAAGTTCTTGGAATAACTTAGAAAGGACTTTAAAAAATCAAATAAAAGAGGCTGAGGAAAAATTGAGCAAAGAAATAAGAGTAATGCAAGAAAAACAAGAAAATTATGAAAAGAAAGTCAACCAATTGGAAAAAGAGATAAAAATAACTTACCAAAGAAAAGAACTCTTTAAAAATTAGAATTGGGCAAGAGGGAGTTAGTGATTTCATAAGACATCAAGAAACAATACAACAAAATTAACAGAATGAAAAAACAGAAGCAAATTGAAACATCTCATTAAGAGAACAACTGACCCGGAAAACAGATAAAGGAGAGATAATATAAGATTTGTCAGATTACCTGAAAGTCATTATAAAAAAAAAAGTCTAGACACTAGACTTCAATAAATTTATTAGGAAAATTGCCCTGAATTTCTAGAACTAGAGAATAAAATAGAATTTTTTTTTAAATCCACCAGGGGGAGGAGTCTAGATGGCAGAGTAGAAACAGGACTACTGCCTGGCTCCAGCTTCCACCTCCTCCAATTCATGTAAAAGGTTACTTGGAACAAACTTTGCAGCTACCGAACTCACAAAATGACACAGAGAAGCTAAACTCCCACTGAGGACATCCTGGCAGGCTGCCAGAAAACAGCCAGCACAGAGCTCTGGGAGCTGAGCCCCTCAGGAGTCAGACATTTTAGCCTCAGGGGAGGCCTGACCAGCCACAGCCTGGAGGGACTTCAGAGCACCAGCAGCTGTGGCAGTTTCCAGAATTATCAACACATAGATGCTAAGGACAAAGTGAGAGGTCAGTGCAGTGTGGACTTTGGGATCCAGTAGTTCAGGGGTACATTCAGGCCTTTATCCCCTGGAGGAAGAAGCCACTGAGGTGCTGCAGCCATGCAGTTGCTGCAACAAGGAAGCTTCAGCTCCTGGCTTGCAGATTGTAGGGGGACCAAACAACCAGTCTGAGGGGTAATTGCTCTTGCTTTAACCTGCTTGGATCTAGATTGTGGTCTAGGGTGGAGGTCCTAGGGTGTGTGACCAGCTTGCCAGAGTGTGTGGAGGCTTCAGAAAGGGAACCCAACTAATAGCTCCAGAAGCTGAGCAAACCCCAGTGATTTGGGACAAAGCTCCCCTGTCTGGTAGCAGAGTCCTACTGTGGCAAAATGCTCAAAAGTCAAGTAATTGTTTAAAAAAAAAAAGTCAAGTAATTGAGTGGCAACATGAGCAGGCAAAGGAAGCAAAGCAAGCAGAACAATCCAACTTTATACTCATATTTTGGGGACAAAAAGGATCAAAGCATGGAACAGGAGGCAGACAATTAAGACAGAACTCCTGCACCAAAAGCTTCCAAGAAAAATGCAAGTTGGTTACAGGCCATAAAGGACCTTAAGAAGGATTTTGAAAACCAAATAAGAGAAATGGAGGAAAAATTGGGAAGAAAAATGAGAAAGATGCAAGACAATTATGAAATGAGAAGCAAAAATCTGAATGAAGAAAATAACACCTTTAAAAAATAGACTAACTCAGATGGCAAAAGAAGCTCAAAAAGGCAATGAGGAGAAGAATGCCTTAAAAAGTTGAATTTGCCAGATGGAAAAAGAATCTCAAAAGCTCACTGAAAAGAATCATTCCTTCAGAATTAGATTGGAGCAAATGGAAGCTAGTGACTTTATAAGAAATCAAGATACTATTAAACAGATTCAAACAAATGAAAAAATAGAAGACAATTTGAAATATCTTATTGGTAAAACCACTGACCTGGAAAACAGATCCAGGAGAGATCATTTAAAAATTATTGGACTATCTGAAAGCCATGATCAAAAAAAGAACCAAGAAATCATCCTCCAGGAAGTTCTCAAAGAAAACTGCCCTGATGTTTTAGAACCAGAGGGCAAAAGAGAGGTTGAAAGAATCTACCAATCACCTCCTGAAAAAGATCCCAAAAACAAAACTCCTAGGAATATTATAGCCAGGTTCTGGAATTCCCAGATTAAGGACAGAATATTACAAGCAGCAAGGAAGAAACAATTTGAATATTGTGGAAACAAAATCAGGATAACCCAGGATCTGGCAGCTTCTACACTGAGGGATCAAAGGGTTTGGAATATGATATTCTGGAGGTCAAAGGAGGGAAGTTGGAAGTGCCCACTTTTGAAAAGGGACGGGATCAAAGTAGAGAATAGAACAAGTGGGAGTTGGGATAGGAGGGAGGGAAATATAGTCAGTCTTTTACAATACATCTACTATGTTATTGTTTTGCATTAGCTACACATGTACAACCTATATGAACTGCTTATCTTCCCAGTTAGGGTAGGTGACAAGGGAGGAAGGGAATGAATCTGGAATTCAGTTTTAAAATCATATATATATATATATATATATATATAAAATCATTATTATTATTAATACTATTTTACATGTAATTGGGAAATAAGATATACAGGCACTGAGGCATAGAGATCCACTGATAAAGTCGAAAGGGGTATGGGAGAAAATATGGGAGAGAGCAGATTGAAGGAGGGGATATCCTGTGGGACTGCTATGTTGAGGTGGTGGGTAGGGGGAAAACAGGGAGAAAATTTGTAACTCAAAATCTGGCATAAATGAATGATGTAAATCAGAAGTAAATAAAGCATTTGAAAAAAAGAGGAAATTCTCAAGAAAAAATTGCCCTGATGTTTTAGAACCAGAGGGCAAAATAGAGGTTGAAAGAATCCACTGATCACCTCCTGAAAAAGATCCCAAAAAGAAAACTCCTTGGAATATTATAGCCAGGTTCTGGAGTTCCCAGATCAAGGAGAAAATATTACAAGCAGCCAGGAAGAAACAATTTGAATATTGTGGAAACACAATCAGGATAACCCAGGATCTGGTAGCTTCTACACTGAGGGATCAAAGGGCTTGGAATATGATATTCTGGAGGTCAAAGGAGCTGGGATTAAAACCAAGAATCACCTACCCAGAAAAAGTGACTATCATGTTTCAGGGGAAAATATAGTCATTCAATGGAATAGAGGACTTTCAAGCATTCTTACTGAAAAAACCAGAGTTGAATAGAAAAATTGACATTCAGATACAAGAAGCAAGAGAAGCATGAGAAGGTAAACAGGGCAAAGAATTCATAAGGAACTTATCAAAGTTGAACTATTTACATTCCTATATGGAAAAACAATAATGTGATTTATTAAACTTTTCTCAGTATGAGAATAGTTGAAGGGAATAGAAATGCATATATGTATGTATTACATACATATATATTTCTATATAGGATGGTATATGGGAATATGAATACATATGTGAATATGTGTATATATGTGTACAAGTATACATAGACAGAGGGCACAGGACCAGTTGAATAGGAAGGGATGATACTTAAAAGGTGAAATTAAGAGGTGAGAGAAGAATATAATGAGAGGAGATAGGGAGAGACAGAATGGGGTAAACTATCTTATGTAGAAGAGGCAAGAGAAAATGGTTACATTGGAGGGGAAGAACAGGAAGGCAAAAGGGAATGGGTCAACCTTATTCCCATTAAATTTGGCTTAGGGAGGGAATGACATACACACTAAATAGGGTATCTCACCCTACAGGAGAGTATGGGGGAAGGGAATGAGAGGAGAGACAATGAAAGGGAGGGCATGTGGTGGGGGAGGGAAGTTGGATGCACACACTTTTGCAAAGGGACAGGATCAAAGTAGAGAATAAAACAAGTGGGAGGTGGAATAGGAGGGAGGGAAATATAGTCATTCTTGTACAATATATCCACTGTGGAAATGTTTTGCATAGCTTCACATGTACAACCTATATTGAATTGCTTATCTTTCCAGTAAGGGTGAGTGACAAGGGAGGAAGGGAATGAATCTGTAATTCAAAATTTTAAAATCAAATGTTAAATATATATATGCTATTATTAATATTATTTTACATGTAACTGGGAAATAATATATACAGGCACTGGGGCATAGAGATCCACTGTGCCCTACAGGAAAGTTGGATGGGGTTTGGGGGAAGATAAAGGAGAGAGCAGACTGGAGGAAGAGATATCCAGTGGGATCGCTAATTTGGGGTGGTGTATAGGGGAAAAATGGGGAGAAAATTTGTAACTCAAAATGATGTAAACTAGAAGTTAATAAAGCATTTGATAAAAGTAAAAAAAAAATCCACCAAACACCACCTGAAAGAAATGAAAACTCATAGGAACATTATAGCTAAGTTTTTAAACTTCCAAGTCAAGGAGAAAATATTACAGGCAACTAGAAAGAAGCAACCTAAATAATGGAGCTATGGACAGATAACACAAGATTTACCAGCTTCTACATTAAAAAATCAAAGGGTGAAGAATACAATATTCTTAAGAGCAAAGGAGCAGGGTTTGCAAACAAGTATAACCTTCCCAGACTACCTTTGAATCCAGGTGACAGTTGGGTAGATTCAGGCAGGAGCTGGACCCATGGAAGAGGAGCCATGGAATCTGAGAACCAGCCTCGAGTCAAGATGAAAAGACCTCTCTTTGGGTATTTAGTGCTGACTGAGAAGATCATGATTTACTGTGACCTAGGGGTGGGAGAACTTTGTACTCTGTACCTTGTACCTTTTAGGGATCATTGAGTTAAGGATGATTGGAAACTAATCTCCAATCAAGAAGAAAGAAGACTTTTTGACTGAGAGATTAAGACAATGTGACCTAGGGGTTGAAAACTTTGACCTTTGTACTTTGTGTCCCCTAAGCAGGCTTGCTCCTTAAGGATGATTGAGTTAAGGACTTACTGAATTATATCTTTTGCTTAAAACTATGTGGCCACTTTGATGAAAACTATGTGGCCACTTTAGTGATAAGTTGTTATGTTATAACATTGTGAATGCTGTACTTTAGTTTCTGTGAATGTTTTGCTTTAATTTACTGCTGAATAAAGAGAGTTCACTATACTATGTGATCAGAATCTTAAAGCTATTCACAGCAGCAGTCCTCTGGAAAGCTGTTCATGCTTGGCTTTACAATAACTTAGACTTCTGAGGAGGGATAGGTAAGGAGAGAGAGAGAGAGAGAGAGAGAGAGAGAGAGAGAGAGAGAGAGA
>NW_027186473.1:57777590-57816619 GCF_028583685.1 Petaurus breviceps papuanus
GAGAGAGAGAGAGAGAGAGAGAGAGAGAGAGAGAGAGAGAGAGAGAAGGATAAACAGTGAGGAGAAGCAAGATGGAGAGAAACACACAACTAGTAATTATAATTTTGAATGTGAATGGAATAATTCATCCATAAAACAAAAATGGATAGCAGAATGTATCAAAAATCAGAACCTGACAATATATTGCTTACAAGAAACAAATTTTAAAATGGCAGATATACATAGAATAAAAATAGAGGACTGGAGTAGAATTCATTATTGTTCAGTTGACATAAAAAAAAGCAGTGTAGCAATCATGATCAGACAAAGTTAAAGCTAAAATAGGCATAATGAAAAGGGATAAGCAGGGAAACTACATTATGTTAAAGGGTACCAGAGATAGTGAAGTAATACCAATACTAAACTTATATGCACCAAATACCATAGTATTCAGATTTTTAAGGAAAAGGATAATGAATTACAGGTGGAAATAGATAGCAAAATTATAATAGTGAGGGTTTCAAACGTTCCCTTTCAGAACTAGATAAATCTAATAAAAATAAATAAGAAAGAAATCAAGGAGATTAATCGGATTTTAGATAAATTACATATGATAGACATCTGGAGAGAATTGAATGGGAACAGAAAAGAATATACCTTTTTCTTAGTGGCACATGGTACCTTTACAAAAACTGGCCATGTATCAGGTCATACAAACTTTATAGTTAAATACAGAAAAACAGAAATATTAAGTGCATTCTTTTTAGATCATAATGCAATAAAAATTATATTTAATAAAGGACCATGGAAACACAAATTTAAAAATAAATGGATATTAAATAACCTAATCTTAAAGAATGAGTGGGTTAAAGAACAAGTCATAGAAGCAATAAATAATTTTATTAAAGAGAATGATAATAATGAGACAACATATCAAAACTTATGTGATGCAATAAAAGCAGTAATTAGAGGGAAATATATCTCTAAATGCTTATATCAATTAAGATCTTATATCTTTTAGAGAAGGAAAAGATTAAAGAATTTAGTATGCAATCTAAAAAACTAGAACAAATTTAAAATCCCTAATTAAACACCCCAAATGGAAATCCTGAAAATCAAAGGAGAAATTCATTTTAAAAAATTGAATGTAAGAAAATCATTTAATTGGTAAATAACACTAGGGGTTGGTTTTTATTTTAAAAAACTAATAAAATAGATAAACCATTGGTTAATATGATTTTAAAGAATGAGAAGAAAACCAAAAGTATCAAGAGTGAATATACCATTAATGAAGATGAAATTAAGGCAATTATTAGCAATTATTTTGCCCAATTACATGCTAATAAATTTAACAATTTAAGTGAGATGGAAGAATATTCACAAAAACATAAACTGGCCAGATTAACAGAAGAAGAAATAGAATATCTAAGTAAACCTATTTTAGAAAAAGAAATTGAATAAGCTATAAATTAACTTCCTAAGATAAAAGCATCAGGACCAGATGGATTTACAAGTTAATTCTACCAAACATTTAAAGATTATTAAATTCCAACATTAAATAAATTATTTGGAATTGAAGGCAAAGAAGTTCTACCAAACTTCTTTTATGAAACAAATATAGTACTAATGCCTAAACTAGGAAGAGCAAAAACAGAGAAGGAAAAATATAGACCAATTTCAATAATGAATATTGAGGCAAAAATCCTAAAAAAAATACTAGCTAGAAGACTACAATAATATATCACAAAGATTATCATTATGACCAAATGGGATCTATACCAGCAATGTAGGGATGGCTCAATATAAGGAAAACTATTAACATAATTATATCAATAACAAAAATAGCAAAAACCACAAGGTTACATCAATTGATGCAGATAAAAAACTTTTGACAAAATACAACATTCACATTTGAAAGCATAGGTATAAATGGATTTTTCCTTAAAATGATAAGAAATATCTACCTAAAGCCATCAGCAAGCATTATTTGTAATGGGAATAAACTAGAAACCTTCCCAATAAGATCAATGAGAATGCTCATTGTCACCAATATTATTCAGTATTGTACTAGAAATGCTAGCAGAGCAATAAGAGAAGAAAAAGATGTTGAAAGAACCACAATGGGCAATGAGAGAATAAAACTATCTCTTTTGCAGATAAGATGATATAGTTGGAAAATCCTAGAGATTCAACTAAAAAGCTAGTTAAAACAATAATTTTAGCAACGTAGCAGGATAGAAAATAAACCTACATAAATCACCAGCATTTCTATATATAACAACAAAGCCCTGCAAGAAGAGAAAGAGATTGTTCATTTAAAAAGAATTGTAGACAATATAAAATACCTAGGATTATACCTGCCAAGACAAACCCAAGAACTATATGAGCATAATTATAAAATACTTTTTATACAATGTGGAAAAATTAGGACACTAATACACTGTTGATGGAACTGTGAACTGATCCAACCATTCTGGAGAGCAATCTGGAATTATGCTCAGAGTTATTGAGCTGCCTATATGCCTTTTGACCCAGCAGAACCGCTATTAGGTCTGTTTCCCGAGGTGATTAGGGAAAAAGGAAAAGAATCTATATGTTTAAAAATGTTTGCAGCAGTTTTCTTTGTAGTGGCAAAGGAGTGGAAATTGAGGAGATGCCCATCAATTGGAGAATGGCTGAGTAAGCTGTTATACCACAGGTGATACCATATGATTGTGATGGAATTCTACCGTGCTATAAGAGATGATAAGCTGGTTGATTTTAAGAACACGTGGAAAGATTTGCATGAAATAATGAAGAATAAAACAAGCAGAACCAAGAGAATGCTATATATAGTAACAGCAATATTGTCGGAAGAATATTTGTAAATGACTAAGCTATTCTGAGTTGTATGAATATTTAAATCAAGTTACAGAGGACCTGTGAAGGAAGATACTATCCACCTCCAGAAAGAACTGATGTATGGAACTATGTATTGGATAGTTTCACATATATATCTGTATCAAATGTTGGCCTTCTCTAGTGCAGGCTTGGGATGGAAGGAGAAAAGTAGCTTGGAACTCAAATGTAGCAAAAGGAAGGAAGGAAGGTAGGAAGGAAAGGAGGGAGGGAGGAAGAAAAAAAGGAATAAAGGAAGGAAGGAAGGAAGGAAACTAAAAAAAAAATGAAAGATGTGAGATACAAATAGGGACTTGGAGTCAGGAAGACCAGTGTTTGTATCTTGCCACAGATACTTCCTAGTTGTGTTACCCTGGGCAAGTCATTCAACTTCTATGGACTTAAATTAATAGCCCCAACAGCAATCCCAGAATTGTTGTGAGGATCAAATGAGATGATGTGTATAAAACACTTTAAAAATCTTAAAGCCTGATTTAAATGTTAGCTATCATTATTATTATGGAAGGAAATCCCCTGTCTCAGTAGTTTCCTGAATTCAGTTTAAATGGGAAAGAAAATGCTTCGAATCTTTCAAGGGTTTTATGAGGTAAAAATCCTAAATGTGAATAAAAAATTAGAGTAGCCAACATCTGACCTGAGAATTAGACTGATTCTGATACCTAGCAACAGCATCCTGCAAGCAGATGTGCCCGGGTATTCTTGTGACTTGAACACAGCTGAAGTACCCAGACATGGGCCAGACATGCACTTTCAGTCATGCAGCAAGAAGAGACTCGCTGGGAATGCGAGTTATGAGGCTAGTGTATTGGATACCAGGCAGGCCTGGCAAATGCCACCTTATAAATATTGATGCAATAAGTAATTGATGTAATAAGTAATGATGAAAGGGATGTGTAGTAGGAGCAATATCTTCTCTTCTCTCCCCCATGCAGATTAGGCTAGTTTTTCCTTAAAAGCTATTGAAACATTCCTCAATGCTTGTCTGGCTCAGGGGTCAAGGCCTGAGATTTTAAAAAAATAATATTTATTAATTATTTATCCTAACCATACTGTTTCATGGGATAGTATTATTGCATGAGGCACCTGGAGTTGTTTTCCAGGTTCATTTTACTGACATTTGCCAACGTGCAAAGAGAACTTTTAGCCTTAGACATTTCACATTCACATAAGGCCTGGGACTGTTGAAAGCACTTCCTCATTGCTGAGTATAAAGCAATGAGTATAAAGTATAAAGACAAGTAGGTGGGAGTAGGGAGGTTGATTTCAGATGCTTGGCTGGTGGGTCAGGATGGGAGTTTCACTTAACTGAATCAGTTCAAAGGGTTTTCAATGCCTCTCTTTTTTAAGGATCCTTCTCCTGGTCTGGCTAAGTAAATCTTTTTTTTGTCAACTATGAATGAATTTTTGTCTTTTATTCATTTCATTCATTCGTTGAAAAATAAATCTCCTTTTGTTAACTATTGAATAATCCACATATACCTTATTTTGTTCCAATATCAAAGAAACTACTAGGAGATTGGGCTGAGTCAGGCCCAGGAAGGAACTGGATGATTTCAGAGAAACCTGGTTGACCTATATTAACTGATGCAAAGTAAAGCAAGCAGGACTGAAGAATACAACTTCATACAACTTTGAAAGACTTAACTTTAATCAATGCAATGATCAACCTTGATTCCAGAGGCCTTCGATGAAGCAGATTACCCACTTCCTGACATCTTCATGTCAATTTCTCCAAAACAGAACCTGAGTTTCAGGTTGATTTGTCTAAATTTAATCCATTAAGCAATGTGGAACCACTGTAGATTCTTGAGTAGATGGCTGTAGTATTCAGGGTGGATTGGAGGGAATAAAATTTGGTAGCAAGGTATTCAGTTAGCAAGCTACCTCAATCATTTAGGTGATAAAAAGATTGAGTTTGGAAGATGACATTAGGAAGGGAGGGAAAAAATCTTAATTGTAGCTAAATTTTGAGGGGTTACTGATTGGATAGAGAGTAGATTGAGAATAGGTGGGGCTCTAGAGTAACAGCAAAAAACAAAACACCCTCCCAAAAAATGTGAGGAATCATTATTTACAGTCCTTTGAACCAAGGGTTACAAGTGCAAAGGAAGACCTTTGTGAAAAGTGAGTTTGGAAAATGGATGTTACCCACAAGAGGAATCAAGGAAGCATTCCTGAAAGAGGTCATATTAAATTTGGGCTTTAAAGGACCTTTAATGTAAAAGAAAGAACTCAGTAGGAATGAGTGCACAAGCAAAGATATAAAGGAAGAAAAATGCAAGATATATTTTTAAAATAAATTTTTACTGATATTTTTCATTGATAAATCACCTGCCTTTTCACCAATCTTTCCAAATTATTTTGCAATTGAAAAGCCTTTATTTTCCCTCCTCACCACTCTCATAATAGAAAAAATATTTAATATGCCCATAATATGTTACAAATATGCATAATCAAGCAAAACAAATTCCCTCATTGGCCATGTCCAAAAAAATATATCTCATTCTGCCCCATTTGAAATCAATCAATCACTAAGCATTTATTAATTACCCATAGAGTGGTAAGCATTGAGCTGGGTGTTGGGTATACAAAGACAAAAATGAAACATCCCTGCTCTCATAAAGCTCATACTTTATTGGGGGAAACAACATAGATGTGTTAAGAAATACACAATGGAACTCTGAGGCCTCTAAAACTGGGTTTCCTGGCTCAACTACCCCTTGGGCCAAATTCTCCAAGTACTTCTAGATTTAGAGCGATAAAGAAGGAGGAGGTAGGCATATTTTATTCAGCTCGTTATTATTTCACAAATCAAGTCCAATGTAATTCCAAATGTTGAGCTTTTTGGCAAGAGTCAGTAGTGATGCCCTGATGAAACCAACAGGAGCATGGGAGTAGACTGGATGGGGGATTGGGAAGATGAAGAGAAAGGCTTCCAATTTATAGACTTGGAGTTATGGGATTTCCAGTTAGAAACTGGACATTATAAAGCTAGAGTTTGGCTGAGAGGCTAGGGCTAGATAGGTACTTTAGGAAGTCACTGATGAAAACCTAGGCTGATTCTTACCTTCAGACTATTCTTAACTAGAGGTCTTGTCACAAGATAGGGAAGCTAATTTTTTTTTCAACTTGGAATGAGAAACAAGTAGAGATTAGAAATTAATTCAATTTAGGACCTTGATAAAATCTCACCCATCTCCCTTAAATTACCTGTAAAGGCATCTGCTGAACCACAGCACTACAAAGTGTGTCTTTTATTTTTCAATTTTATCTCTGGCCAAAAGCCCTTACTTCTGAAATATTGCTTTAATAGTGACCTCTAGTGTTAGAATAGAATACTTGACAGTTGATGGGGATTTGGAGAACCCCAGTCTTCACTGTAATGACTCGGAAGGATTTTGGGGGCTTATTGAGTCCCCTGTCTGCCCTTAGAAGACCTCATGAAACATTTCAAACACTGCTCAGCCACTGATATACTGTACAAAGTTCTGGTCACCACACTTCAAGAAAGGCGTAATGAATCTTGAAAGGGTCCAGATAAAGGCAACTAAAATGAGGAGCTTTCTTGTGAAGGTATTTCTATGGATTCATGAACTGGATGTGGAGATTCCTCCACCAATGCAGATGACAACCCATACTTTTTTATAGCACATAATTCTTGTCCTATATCCTTTTTTTTTTTTTTAAGCAATAGGGGTTAAGTAACTTGCTCAAGGTTACACGGCCAGTTATTTCTGGGTGGGTGCTAAGTATCTGAGCCCAGATTCGATCCCCAGTTCATCCCGACTCTGGGGCTGGTGCTCTTACTCACTGTGCTACCTGGCCACCCCCTGTCCTATATCTTTCTATAAAATTCTCCATAGGGTTCTAACATATGTGCTAAAGGCATCCTTCAGGTTCCTTTAATATTTCATGGGTAGAAGTGTAACTAACAGTCAGGCTTTCCAGCTGTCATCCCTTACCCTCACTACATGACTGGCCTACCTCCCTTTCTAGTTCTTTGTGTCCTCCATGATTTTTTTAAATTGAATTTCTTGCTAGAATTTATTAATGTAACATGCTGTATCCTGGTTACTTGCCCTTTGAGTCACCAGAAATAAAAAGAAAGTTTTAATATGCTTTCACAATGGTGTTCCATACTTTGTAGCCATATAGCATCATTTTGTTGTTGTTGGGGAAGGAAAAAAATGTCTGGACTTCCAACAATTCCCACCACAGAAATTCTCTGCTGTGAATTCATTCAGCCATTCTGGAAAGTAGTTTGAAACTATACCCCAAAGTCCCTAAGCCAGAAGTGGGGAACTTGTGAACTCAAGGCCACATGTGACCCTCTAGATCCTCAAGTATGACTCTTTGACTGAATCCAAACTTCACAGAGCAAATCTGTTCTTTGCCATTTGGATTGGCAAACTCATATTTCTTCTGAGTCACACATTGACTCAGGTAAATGTAGTATATGAAATCTGATAACATGTATTGCCAAATTAAAAAAAAAGAAGACATTTGACTTGAGGTTCTAATAGGGTATCTTCCATTTATTTGTTAAAATTATTCAAGAATCCATTACAGGTGCAACCACAGGAATTTAGGTTTTAGGGTTAGGGTTAGTTGGTTTGGATATTATGAGATGTAAAACAAAGGGATATGTTCACTGAAGAAGTTCTCCAGTATCACAGAGGATCTTATACAGAATCCAAGCGAAAGACGGACTATAGATGAGGAAGTTGTCCAGGTAGCCCCATTGTTGATTTCAAAGAGCCCGGGAACATTAAATGGTCTCCTCAGTTAGCTTGATAGTG
This sequence comes from Petaurus breviceps papuanus, assembly GCF_028583685.1. Lineage (NCBI taxonomy): Eukaryota > Metazoa > Chordata > Mammalia > Diprotodontia > Petauridae > Petaurus > Petaurus breviceps. Next base: position 57,785,267 of record NW_027186473.1, read on the forward strand.
GCCAGAGTGTGACATTTAGTCAGTTCACTGAGTGAGATCTTTAGGTTCTCAATGTTGGACTTGCATTGCAAAAGAATAATGAGGCTAGGCTTGGAGGGATGTTTCCTGCCCCAAAGTCCCATCTTTTTAAACAGCAGTACTCCCTAAGAGGCACGATGCTGGCCTTGACATCAGAAAGAACCAAGTTCAATACTACTTTTTTTTAATTTTTTTTGTCTTTATTAATTTTTTTGTTTACTTTTAGTTTACAAGATTCACTTCCACAATCCCTTGAGTTTCAAACCTTCTCCCCTTTTCTCCCCCCCCAACATGGCAGCATACAACCAGGTATAGGATCTGCAAATACTTTCTCATTAGACATTAGTCAGGTTATACAGAAGGATTGTATCAAATGGAATGAACAATGGGTAAGAGGAAACAAAACCAAACAAGAAAAAGAAATAGAGCAGGTAGTTTGCTTCAATCTGCATTAAACTCTGTTCTTTCTAGTTCTTTGTCTGGATGTAGACATCTCTCTCCATCATGAGTCTTTTGGGGTTGACTTATAACCCTGCATTGCTGAGAAGAGTTCAGTCTATCAAAGCTGGTCATCACACGTACGTTTTGTCTGTAATTGTGTACAAATTTCTCCTGGTTCTGCTCTTCTCACTCAGCATCAGTTCATACAAGTCCCTGCAGGTAAATATGAAGTCCATCTGCTCCTCATTTCTTATAGCACAATAGTATTTCATTACATTCATATACCACAACTTGTTTAACCATTCCCCAATTTATGGGCATCCCCTTGATTTCCAATTCTTTGCCACCACTAAAAGAGCTGCTATAAATATTTTGTACATGTGGGTCTTCTTCCCACTTCTACGATGTCTTTGGGATACAACCCTAGAAGTGGTATTGCTAGGTCAAAGGGTATAAAATTATTTGTAGCCCTTTGGGCATAGTTCTAGATTGCTTTCTAGAATGGTTGAAAGTTCACAGCTTGTTCCAATTTGTCCACATCCTCTCCAGCATTTGTCATTTTCCTGTTTTGTCATCTTAGTCAATCTGACTGGTGAGATGTGGGTCCAATTCTACTTCTGCCAAATACTTACACTGTGACTTACATTGTGGTCATGTGAACATCATTTAAATTTTTAGTGCCCTCAGACAATGCCCTAAGGCTTTAAGTAATAGCTGGTTACAGACCTGCATTTCATTTATATGTTTACAGACATTTATTATTTCTTTCTCCTACTTCTCCTTCCCCCTCCCATTGAACCATAAAAAATAAAAATAAGATGTTTATAACAAGTACACACTGTCCATCAAAGAAAATTCCTACATTGGTCAAGTCTAAGAATGTGTCCCATCATTCATTTGGAGCCCGCCTCTTCTTTGGCAGGGGCGAGGGGTGGGGGGGCAGCATGTGCAGCACGTTTCATGGCCAGTCCTCTGGAATCAAGCTTTCTCATTGCATTAGTCAGAGTTCTAAAGTCTTTCAAAATGATTTCTCTTAATGACATTGTTAAAGTTTTCATCTCTTCTCTTGTTTTTATCAAGGACATGAGCATAGATTTGTTGAAATAGTTTATATCTTTAAGCTGACCAGTCATGAACATAATAGGGTAAATGTTAATTTATCACCCCAATTGAATTTTAACATTGGAGGAAACTTTAGAGGTAATTTCATCCAAATAACCTCCCCATTTTACAAATTAGGAAACTAAAATTCTTATAGACTATACACCAGTAGAAACTTGTGAGCTACCTTGTTAAGATTAATCACTCATAAGTTTGCCCCTAGAACCTAAGCTAGTAGTTGCCTCTCTAGAAATCCAACTTTTCAAGACTAGTTAGAATATGCCAAAAAATGAGGATGAAAGCCCAAAGTAGGGGAGGAAAAAGTGTGGTATATGTGGATCCATGAATTTCCCAGAACTTTTTCATGTCTTTTTAAGTTTTTAGCATGTGCACTTTTGGTGTGATGAGTCTTGTAAATTTGCTGCTCACACACATACACACACACACAGTACAAAATTTTATCAGTAGTACAACTACTTATTTCAGTTTTCCAAGAGGAAATACCTTCTAGGGGAGCAAACACCTGAGAATCAGGAAACCTGGTTTCTATTTTACCTTAGGTGAGCCATAGAGCCCAGGTTAAGAAGACCTAGAGTGGATGATCTCTATTATGCCTTTCAGCTCTAGAATCTATAACTTTTTCATGCTGTTATGTTAGATAAAATTCTAATATATAAGATTCTTTGGAATAAGAGATTTGACTGTATCCTTGTATAACTCATTTTACAACCTCATTGTCAGGAAATCCTTCCTTATATCTAATCTAAAAATTCTTAACCTGGGGTGCATGAACGTTTTTTTAAAATATATTTTGATAACTATAGTTCAATATAATTGGTTTTCTTTGTAACCTTATGTATTTTATTTTATGCATCTAGCAATGTTCTGAGAAGGGGTCCATAGGTTTCAGCAAACTGCCAAGGGATTCACAACACACACACACACACACACACACACACACACACACACACACACGATGAAAGAATCCCCGATCTTATCTAAGGCCCTCCAGCCACAGTTCATATCCTCTTAGCCTGGTTTTAGTCAAGGTAGTCATTTACTGTTTATAGATATGAACCTTTGCCCCAAACTCTACATTCTACCTCTCCCTCTGTCCGTTTATTTGCATAAGCCCTCACCCATGTCTAGAATATGCTCTCTCCTCATCTCTGTGTTTCAGAATTCTCCTTCCTTGAGGAAGCTTTTCCTTCTTCAAATTGCCTTCTATCTAAGTACAATTTATATTCCAACCCTCCTATAGTAGAATGTAAGCTGCTCGAGGGCAGAAACTGTTTCATTTTTCTTTGAATCCATAGAACCAAGAACAATTCTAGACACGTAATAGGTATTTGATAAACATTTGCAGAATTAAATTGCCAGGAGCTTCTGAGGCACAGAAATCCTGGATAAGATGAAAATTCAGTTGTCCCAAGTCCTGATCCAGAAACCTGAGAGACAATCTCCTCTGACAGTGGAGAAAGTTGGTGCCAACCCCCTATTTACAGATATCCTGGGTACAACCTATCAGAGGAAGTTTTTGTCGAGAGAAAATGGAAGCTGTATGTATTCTGTAATAAGTAAGTAGTCCAAAGTCCTACCGAATTCCATAGAGAATGTTTTCCAATGTCACAGTTCTCATATGAAATATGCTACAGTTAACATACCCTAGATATCAGTGAAGAAATTGATGAGTTCTTCCAGTACAGAAAGTAGTAAGAGACCATTCAAACAGAATTCAAACCTATTATGATATGGGTTGTTTACAACCTCCTTGCCTCTGCATAGACAAACTCACCAGCACTCCACATACGTGTGTCTTTCATTTAGTAATAACCTCATTCTTTTCCTGCTTTTTATTCCCTCTTCCTTCCTTTCCTCCTTCCTTCCTTCTTTCTTTTCTTTCCCCACTTCCCCTTCTCTTCCTTTCTTTTTTCTTCTTCCTCTTCTTCATTCTTCTTTCCTCCCCCTCCCTTTTCAATCTCCCCTTCTTTTTCCTCTCTTCTTTCTTCTCTCTTCTTCCACTTTCCTCTCTTTGTCCTCCCCCTCTCCCTTGTTTTTGTCTTTCACAAGAGCTACTCTCTAGACCTTGTTTCTTTTCTCTTAGAAAATTGGAGAGAAGAAATAAACAAGGAAGATCTTACACCTAGACCCTATTCATCAGTTAAGATGTCCTGTGCCTCACCCCAAATCAATTCCTTTTTCAAACCCGTGTGGAAATAGGTGAAATGGATTTTCCCAAAGGCCCACGTTCTAGCTCTTCATCTTCAGAGACTGCCAGACCATTTTTCCTGGTCCTCACATCATTCCCATGAGGCACTGGGGCACATGCACCAAAAACAAAGAATCTGGGAAAATACCCTGGATTACCTCCTGAACATTATCCCTCTTCAGCCTTTAATGTCCCCAGGTTCAGTCATTCTGATTTCTTTGTATTCTCTTTTTAGATTTTATTTTCCATCTTTGTGTCATCTGTGAATGTTACTGGCGGAGTCAAAGTCCTTAAAAGAATCTTCTTGTTAAAATATTGGTGAATAAGCATTCTTTTGTGGAGACCAAGTTTGGAAAGAGCATTAGTTTTGTAGTCAGAGAACCTGGCTCTTCCATTTATTTCCTACATCACCTTTTTTACCTCTTTATAAAATTAGAGTTGGGCAGTGCATAGCAGCCCATGCCCCTAATCCCTTCCACTAAGGAGGCTGAGGCTGGCAGATCTCCTGAGCAGCACTGATCTAAGCCTTTCTGATGTCTTCACAACCCAGCATTAATATGGCAAATCCTAGGGAAAAATGAGACCAGGAGGCCAAACCGAAATGGAGCAGGTCAAAGCTCCTACAGAGTGAGCCTGGGCCAAGAATAGCCCCTGCGCTTCCAGTCTGGGTAAGATAGAGAACACCAATCTTAAAAAGAAAAAAAAAAAAGCAATTTAAAAACTAAGGCATTGAACTACAGGTTTTCCAAGGTCCTATTCAGCTCTAAACCTAGGACCTCAGGGTTCTGAAATTGCCTTGGTCCCCATTTTCTTCATCTGTAAAATGAGAGGATTGGACAAGGTGAGTGCCAAGGTCCCCTGCTGCTCTCAGCACTTTGTCACTATGCTGACCCAGGTTCCTTTAGTTCAGGAGTAGCCCCAGTGGTCCACGGGAAGGAATGGCTATTAGATTCTATATTATATTATAAGTGTATATTAGAATGTAAGATCCTTTAAGGCATGGACCATGTTTTTGCCTTTGTCTCCCCACCACTTAGCACAGAGTCTGGCCCATAGTGTGTTTAATAAAAAATTTACCATTTAATGTTCTAACCTTCTAGAAACCTGTTTCCACTGACTCTCTCCCTTGGAAAATTCCCCTCAGAATATAAGCTGCTTGAAGGTAAGGATTGTGTCCCCAGTATCTTAGCACAATATCTGGCTATACTGAGGACTGGATAAATAAATGTTTGATCAAATTTAATTGAATCGAATTGAGTTGAATTATATTGAATTGAATTGGGGCTGGGAAGGTATAAAGTATATTCTAGGGTTCTGTTTAATTTTCAAAGATAGGACCCTAAGAGCTATGCATGGCATACAGGGGTCTAACAAATGCGGAGTCTTTATTCCAGAAGTGGTAGATTTAGGTGGAAAACCTGAAGAACTAGTTTATGGTTTAATAGAAATATTTTATTTTTGTTCTCTGGAGCCCAGTTCATATTTCTGCATATCACATTTTGGGAGGAGAGAGTATTTCAAAAGGCACTAGATGTCCTGGAAGGGTATAGTCTTCTGCAGCCCCCATTACTGGCCCAAAGAGCCAGGACTGCAAGGTTTCCTGATTGTTTTGAGGCAGCTGCTACTTTCCTGCTTGGTTCCTTGAGGACAGCCAGTGCAGACCAGGACATTGATTGCATTTGGTCCTACGCTTTTCTTAGTGTGGAGAAATGAGAGCTTAGGATAAAAGACCATACTTAATCATACATGGTCATATACATGGTCATAGCAGTAGGCACTAAAGGGTTTTTTAACCCCTTACCTGAAGGAGGAGATTAGAAGCAGAATGGTGATGTGGAAAGAATGCTAACCCTGGATGAGGAGATCTCTGTTTATTTCAGGTGTGACTGAATTGAATTGGGGATGGATGGTATAAATTGGATGACTGCCACACAGTAGCTGTGTGTCACTGGGCAAATCTCTAAATCTCAGTCTCTTTTTCCTCATTTTAAAATTAGTACTAATACTCATACTGTGTATCACACAGGATTTTTGTGAAGAAAGTGCTTTGTAAGCTTTAACAAGACATAGGATTGTTAGTTCTGAAGAGGATGATGATGATGGTTCATAATAGTAAATAAAAAAGCTTCAATTCCAAATTGGTTGTTGTTGTTGAGCTATTTTCAGTCATGTTCAACTCTTTGTGACCCCGTTTGGGGTTTTCTTGTCATTTGCCGCCATTTCCTTCTCCAGCTCATTTTACAGATGAGGAAACTGAGGCAAACAGGGTTAAGTGACTTGTCATACAACCAGTGTCTGAGGCCAGATTTGAACTCAGGAAGATGAGTCTTCCTGACTCCAGAAGCCCAGAAGACTCTATCCACTGAGCTACCTAGCAGCCTATATTGACTGGTACAGCTTTTTATTTTTGGAAAGCAATTGGGGTTAAGTGACTTGCCCAAGGTCACACAACCAGTTTTTTTGTGTTAAGTGTCTGAGGCCGCATTTGAACTCAGGTCCTCCTGACTTCAGGGCCAGTGCTCTATTCACTGAGCCAACTAGCCGCCTCAGGTACAACTTTTTTTAAAAATAGAGGTAAATGTAAAGTCTCAGGCTTGGGTTCAAAATATCAACTTCACAAGTACAAGATGGGGGAAGTATGGCTAGAAAGCAGTTTCTCTTCAGCAGTCTCATATGGCCACCGAGAAGACAAATGCAATCTTAGGCCACTTTGACAGAGGGGGCACAGCCAGGACTAGGAAGCTGATAGTTCCGTTTTTCTCTTCCCTGCTAAGACTGCATCTGGATTGGGTTGAGCTTAACATGTCACATTTTAGAAAGGATATTGATTATCAGAGGAGACCTGATGGTGAAGGGCCTTGAGTATATGACTGTGAGGATCAATTGAAGGAGTTGAAGATGAGGGGCAAATGGGAACACGTTGGCTTTCTTTAAGTCTTTTTTTTTTTTTTTGAGGCAATAAGGGTTAAGTGAGTTGTCCAGGGTCATAAAACTAGTAAGGTCTGAGGATGGATTTGAACTCAGGCCCTTCTGACTCCAGGACTGGTGCTTTGTCCACTATGGCATCACCTAGCTGCCCTGCCTAAGTCTTTAAAGGGAAATCCTGTGCAACAAGGATTAGGCTTAGATAGCCTTTTGTCAAAAGTAGCTTGTTCAAGAACAGGTTGGACTAGATAGGCACCTTCTTTCCCATTTACTCACACTAACTCCACAGACCAACCTGTTTACAAATCTTGTTGTTTCTATCTTCACAATATCTCTCACGACCAATCCCTTCTCTCCACTCTCACAGCTGCCACCCTCATGCAAGGTCCTCATCACCTCAGGCCTGAACTGCTGTAGAATAATACCTTCTGGGTGGTCTCCTTGTCTCCAGTCTCTCCCAATTCCAGATCAACCAAAGGGAACTTTCCAAAGCACAGATTTGATCACGTCACTCCCACTACTCACGAAACTCCAGTGGCTCACTAATGATCTCTGTAAAGCACTTAGCACGGGGCCTGGCATACAGCAGGCACTTCATAAATGCTTGTTGCCTTCCCCCACCCCTCTCACATTACCGCCAGAATCAAATAAAAACTTCTGTGTGGTTTTTAAAGCTGTACAAAATCTGACCCCTTTCTACCTTTCTAGTCTTCTTATACTTTACTCCCCTCTACATACTCAGTGATCCAGGAACACTGGCCTTCTTGCTATTATTATTGCCCACACAGGACACTCCCAAATCCATGGTGGTTCACTGGCTGTCCTCCATATATAGAATTGCCTTCCCTCCTCACTGGGATCTCCTGACTTCCTTGAAGATTTATTTCAAATCCGACCTTCGGCAAAATACTTTTCCTCACTCCCTCTGAGTGCCATCCCTCTGAGATTACTTCCCACTTAAACTATCTATATCTGTATTATCTCAGATGGGTATCTAACTATCCATCACCTATCTATCTATCTATCTATCTATCATCTATCATCTATCTGTCTGTCTGTTGATCTATCTATCTATCTTTCTGTCTATCTATCCATCTATCTATCTATATCTGTCTGTCTACATACATCCATATCACGTGTATATTAGAATGTAAGATCCTTTAGGGCATGGACCATGTTTTTGCCTTTGTCTCCCCACCACTTAGCACAGAGTCTGGCCCATAGTGTGTTTAATAAAAGCTTGGTTATTGATCAATAGCCTATGAGGTCCCTTCCAGTTATGAGTTTCTCTGGCTGGAAGGATTTGGAGGAAAGGATTCAACATCAGAAAAGAACCATTCAACTGGGCTCCATTCAGCTTTAATCAGAATTAGCTAATTTTATTCCTACTCGGTGTATGTGTATACCACTTAAGTTTTTTTTAAGAGGAAGGACCTTAGAATTAACAACTGGAGAAGTAGATGCCTTAGCTCAACTTTCTATTGAGTAGGTAGGTCACAACTATGGCATGAGTTCAGCAGCAGACAGGGGACCAAGGAGGGAACTCCAAATAAGGGAACATAGTAAAAAGAGAATCTTTGAAAATTGTCCAGTAGTTATAAATATAAATGACAAATGCTTGCAAGCTGATGTGAGAATGAATAGAAAAAGAAGAGTGCCAAAGAGAAGGCTTGAGTGTAACTGAGATTTGAAATGTAAATTGACTGGATCAGCTCAAAGGCTGCTTGGGAATTAAAGGCAGCAGGACTAGAGCTCTCTTTCCTCCCTCCTCATTTGTACAATTCACTGCCTCTCTCGAAACATACCCAAAAGGCAAGGACGGAAAAGCAAGAGAAAATGGTCTGTGGGCACAATGCCAGGACAAACAGCAGAAGTCATGCTGATGAAGGAGAGTGGCTGAGAGGTGGGGACCTGAAGTCTAGGAAGCAGAATATGATACAGAGGAGCAGGCGGCTAGGAAGATCATATTCTATTTGGATTACCTCATTTTTTAAAAAAAGGACATAGCAGAAATAGAACCAATCCCCAGAAAAATTAGCCAAAAGTTGAATCACTCACAGCTTCCACATAAGGAGATTATTTAAATGGGTAACGTTATTTTCTTCAAAAAGGTAAAATGAGAAGCAGCTTGGTGAAACAGATTGAGTGCTGGATGTGGAGTAAAAAAAACCCCCAAAACCTGAGTTTGAAATTGCTGATGCTTTACTATTTAGTTATGTGACCTTGAGCCAGTCACTTGACCCTTCTGAGCCTCAGTTTCCACATCTGTAAAATGGAGGTAATAATACAATACCTACCTAATACAATAATAATAATGCAATACGTACTTCACAAAGTTGTCATGAGGCTCAAAGGAGATGTTTGCAAAACATTCTGAAAATCTTAAGGTACTGTATAACCAAAGGTATGGATTCCTAAATATATAAATGTCAATCATTACTATGATTAAAAATGAAAAGAGAAATGGGAAATTCATAGGCCCTTCTTGACTCCTCCAGCCACTAACTAATACTACCCCCTGCCCTGCAATTTCCTTGGAATTTATTTTGTAGGGGACCACTAGGTGGCACGGTGGATAGAGTGCCAGGCCTGGAATCAGGAAGATCTGGGTTCAGTCCACCCTCAGACACTTACTAGTTTTGTCACCATGGGCAAGTCACTTAACCCTATTTGCCCCAGTTTCCTCATTTGTAAAATGAGCTGGACAAAGAAATGACAGGCCATTCCTGTATCTTTGCCAAGAATCCCACCACCACGACCGAAAGAGATCACAAAGAGTCAGACACAACTGAAAAATAACTTAACATATATTTTATAAGTACTTATTGTCTTCCCTCCCTCTTTCCTCCCATTTCCATTATAGAAATTCCTTGGGGTCAGGAGCTGTTTCATTTTTGTCCTTGTGTCCCCAGTGCCTGGGATATAGTGGGTATATTTGTTGATTCTTCCTCTTTATTGAGCATTTTCCATCTGTAAGAGATCTAAGATAAATTTTAAAGTCTCAGAGAATGTACAGTCTGGCAGAGGAAACAGCACTCTGCCAGGCAGAGAGTGATGAGTAACAGCAGAGAGGGGCAAACAGGGGGCTGTAGGAAGACGAAGAGGAAAGAGTGCTTCCAGCTAGAGGGGCATCCAGGGAAGACTTCCGGGAGGCGGCATTTGAAGCTGGACAGACACTGGAAGCCTGCTCCACTGTGGTCTTCTCCCAATCCATCAAGGGGCATCTGGCTCTGGCCAATAAAGTCACTATTTCCCATGGAAAAAAAAAAAAACCACTAGCATCTAGATGGCACAGTGAATACAGCACTGGCCCTGGAGTAAGGAGAACCTGAGTTCAAATTCAACCTTAGGCACTTGACATTTAGTGGCTGTGTGACCTTGGGCAAGTCACTTAACTCCAATTGCCTTGCCTTCCCTCCTTCCCCCCCGCCGCTCTCACAAAAAAAAAAAAAAAGAAAAAACAGCAATGAGAGCAAATTACAAAGATGGGAAGGGAGGAGGTTACGTTTTCAGGATGTGAGAAATCCAATTGGCTTCTGTGGCCCAGGGTACACAAAAGAGAGTCCTGGGACATCAGGTTGGAAAGATACAGAAGACAAATGATTATTGATCACTCACTCAGTTGTTCTATAATCTCTGGGGAAGAGAAAAATGCAAGGGAGTGGTAAAAGAGAGGTGTCACATTTAAAAATAAATCAAAATTAAATTTAAGAGAAAAAAATTTTGGTCAGATGCTACATAATTAAATTTGCAATCATACTACTACCAGTTATCAATGAAATAAATCTTGATTCTGCCACTAATTTGCTGTATTACTTTGGGCAAGTACTAGCTTTGCAGCTATGGATAAATCATCTTTCAACCTCAGTTTCCTCATGTGTTAAATGGGGATAGAAACAGTACCTATCTGCTAGGTTTGTTGTAAAGTGTATATATCTATACATATATATATGCACACTATTTTGCAAACCTTAAAGTGTTACATAAATATTAGCTATTATTATTTATCTCTCTGAGCTTCAGTTTTCCCCTCTCCATTAGATTGTAAGCTCCTTGAGAGCATACATAGACTGTCTTTTGATTTTTTTTTAATATTTCCAGTTCTTAGCACAGTACCAGGTCACTCACTATATGTTGATTAACTGACTTCGTAAACTGATTTCTAAGCTCTATACAACTCTAAAACAACTTACTAAAAAACAAAACCAGAGTCTCATACCAATGGGTTTGGGGACTCAGGTTATACTTACAAATGGTAGAAATTAGAGAGCAATTCTTTGTATTAAAGCAGACTTCCTCCATTTAGGAAAGTCTTCACCAGTGTTCCCCCTCGATAACAAGCTCCCATGGCGCATTTAAAATGATTTAATTTACACATGGCTTCTTAGCAACATGCTCTTTGCATAAATCAAGGCACTCCTCTAAAACGTCTGCCTCTTTTCTTCTGTCTCTGTCTCTGTCTGTCTGTCTGTCTGTCTCTCTGTCAGAAGGGAAGATATTCCTGGTTCCTCTTAGGAACCCATTATATTTCCTTCACTTGGATTTGAGTAGCAGCATTGGGTAGAGGAAAGGGCACAGAGCTCAATGTCAGAAAACCTGAGCTTAAGTACCAGCACTTTGTTGGTTTTTTTTTTTTATAAGACATTTATTGATATCTTCTTTTTTTTCAAATTGCCTCTCTCTCCTCCCAAAAAGGGTTCCATTATAACAAAGAATTTTTTTAGAATAGAGTAAAGAGAGAAGGAAAAAATTCAACAAAATCAAGTAACACAATGAAATAATCTGACTATGTATGCATTATTCTAGAACTATGAACCCCTACCAAGGAGGGTGTTCTTCTCAAATCTAATCTTTGGTGCTACTCTTATCCTGAGTAATTTCACAACAATCAGTTTCTATTGTTATGTAGTTGTTCTTTCCATTTACTTTATTTCACCAATCAGTTCAGGTAAGTCTTCCAATGCTTCTCTGTAGTCATCATGTCTTGTATGCCTCACAGAACAATGCTATTCCATTACATTCACAAACCTCACTTTGCATGACCATTCCTCAGTCTATGTGTGTCTGCTTTGTCTCCAATTCTTAACTACTCCAAAAAGCCAAGCACAAACTCCTCCTAGCTGTATGACCCTGGGCAACTCACTTAATTTCTCTGTGCCTCACCTGTAAAAATGGAAATTGTCACAATTGCAGCCCTACCTCACAGAGATGGTATGAGGAAAGTGCTTTGGAAACCTTCAGTTACTCTGTGGCTGTGAACAATTAAATCATTCTTCTCATGTAAGTTCAGTGGAGTTGAAATAGAAATGGTCTTGGGACAGGTCACTAAGCTGCCATTTTTTTTCTTTTATATTTAGTGTTTTATGAGCTGAATCAGTTACTTTTTACAGCTGAATTAAAATAGTGGGATGGAAGCTCCTCTTGTGTAGGCTCATCATAGGGACAAGTCAAGTGGTGAATAAAATGATAGGGATGATAGATTTCATTCTATTCTCATATGGTTTTGATCTTATCTACTAGCAAGCACTCTAGAGGGGCAGCTAGGTGGTGTTATGGATAGAGCTCCACGCCTGGAGTCAGGAAGACCTGACTCTTCTGGTCTCAGACCCTTACTAGCAGTGTGACCCTGAGCAAGTCATTTTATTTGTTTGCCTCAGTTTCCTCATTTGTAAAATGGAGATAATAAGAGCACAATCCCAAGATTATGGTGAGTATTAAATGAGATATTATTTTTAAATCACTTAGCCCAGTACCAAGTACATAGTACCTAACACTATAAAAGTGTTAGCTATTTATTACTATTGTGGTGGTTGTTATTGTTATTTTGAAAGCTTCTAATTGCATGTAGCAGCTACATTACACTGACTAGGGTGCTAACCCAATCAAAGTTACCACTGGAGCCCAATTTACCAGCATTTTGGGGTCACTGCCATCCATTCAAAACTACTGTAACAGTATCAGGGCACACACAGTCCCACTACACATCTCCCCGGGTGGCACTGCCTTATTTTGCTATTGTCACCCCAATCCATCACCCATCACCCACTTCCAGCATAGGACTCTGAAGGCATTATCATGATTATTTTATTTTTAGACATTTGTCCAAATGCTGATCAGGGCTCTGTGTTCTCTTAACAATTATATAAAAGAAGTAATCGGATTATTTGATTTCTAACTTCCCCTCCAGCTCTAATAAGCAGCTACGAAGTAGAGTATGACTAGAATCCTGGGCTTGGAATCATGCAGACCTGAGATTGAATCCTGCCTCAGATACAATGTGACCTTGGGAAAGTCATTTAACCTTTCTCAGCCTCAGTTTCTTTGTCTGTAAAATGGGGATAATAATAGCACCTATCTCAGAAGGTTGTCATGAAAACCAAATGGGATACCTCTAAAAATACTAGCTGTTGTTATTATAATACAATTCTAGTAAAAACTGGGGATTTTCAGCGCTTAGGAATACAGTTTCCATTAGGAATCAGGCAATAGCTTCCAACAACCTCTCCCCTTTTTTCTCCCCCCAATTCCTATACAACATGCTCAATCATGCATTGGTGAACACATGCACACATCCAGGAGGCTAGATTAAATGTCATTTATCTAAAACAAGCTTTGCAAATGCATTTTTTAACCTGCCCTGGTGTGGTCACTATGATGCAGCTGTAGTCGTTAAGAAGTCCTAAATGTCATACATAATCACATTGTACATTGTTCCATTGTTCTGTCTCAGAGGTGACCAGACCCAGATTAAAAAGCCATCAGGCCATGATTAACAAAATAAATAAAAACATAATACAACATAGATGACAGTCACTTGTGGTTTTCTAAGTCAATATATGTCTGCAAGGATACATTTCTGTTTGAGTTTGATACAATTGCTCATCTCTCTGGAAACTCTACTGGGCTTTCACAGAGCCTCAGAGTCTTGATTTCAGTGGAAGAACCAAAAGACTTTTTGATTGCCTCCAACTGTAACAAGACTTTGTTCAAGACAGAACTAACACCAACTCTCTCTGTTTTGTTCATTTTGGACATTTTGGATGGCTTCAGATAAAAGGATACATTAATAAAGAGACAGACATTTATGGGCAGGTGTTAAGTGACTTGCCCAAGGTCACACAGCTAGTAAGTGTATAAAGTGTTTGAGACTGAATTTGAACTCAGGTCCTCCTGATTCCAGGGCCCGTGCTCTATTCACTGTGCCACCTAGCTGCCCCCAAAATATTTTCTTCTTGGCAGGACCTATCAGAGTTTGGGCTCCAATGACTACTAAACGTTTAAGAACTCTAAGTCCCTTGGGGAAGATGGATAGACAGACAGGCACACAGATAGATAACTGAGTTCGAATTAAAATACCCCATTCTCCCCCATGGGAGATGCATTATAAAGCAACTAGATACATTAAAATTGTCAGGGTCTTGCCTTCTAGGAAAAGATGAGGTACAGGTAATAGAAGGACAAGAGTCTGAATAAAATGAAAACTGATCAGTTTCTGGTTGGTATTTCTAGTGTTTTTGCTCATACATAAAATATATTAGGCACATTCTTGAAAATGGCCCTCTTCCTGTCCTCCTACCACCTTCTCAGGGTCTAATATATTAGGGGGTAATGTTAGGGAGAGGCATCTTTCTGGCCTGAGCTGGCTTGTAAATTAACTTATGCTAAAAGGCTGTCTGCACAAATCTCTCAGCTCTATCATCCCTGTCTCTCTCTCTTCACATATCCCAGACATTTCATTTCTCTCTGAATGACATCTCATTTCATTCCCAATGTCATTTTACCTCCTTTGGCAAATGAAACTTCTCAGTGAAAGGGACATTCATTGACCCCTTCTGAAAGTGACAAGGACACCTGTATGTGTGTGTATGTGTGTGTATGTGTGTGTATGTGTGTGTGTGTGTGTGTGTCCCAGACAAGAACATTCAATGCTACATCACTACTGGATTTCTCCAATGGCCTCTCTCGTATTGGGTCTACACAGTGCAATAACTTTAAGTCACCTGAGTCAAAAACAATTGGTAGTGGAAGCATAGGAAAGTATAGCTCCCTGGCTACCAGAAGCTATGGGGAAAAGGAAGGTGGAAACAGGGGGGTGACCTTCAAGAATTACTGAGGTGGAAAAAGTCTTCATCATACCTGTGACAAGACAATTCCAATTTAGCTAGGCTGGTCCTCTGACAGCAAGCATATAATCAGTCCATTGCTGAACCTGCATTCAAAGTCTTTCCTGCTTGAAAGGTACCATGGCATGTTCCACCATAGCCTGCTGCTGGGCTATGTTCTTCCCCAAGCTATCCCCCCTGCCATGATGAGGAATCAGATCTGAACTCAAGTGGGGACTCTTCTATGAGAGAGCCTCCAAATTTGCATTTAAATTGATCTACATTGTCATGGATTAAATTTCATACATGCTAAGGAGACACAAGGGTCGCTTGTATAAATGGCCTAGCAAGCTTGTTTCCTGTGAAAGAGTCAGAATATTAAGTTTAGGTGGAGAGGCCTCATTTTCCTTAAACCACTGGAGTTTTGTGCACACAAACCCCATGCTCCCATTCTCCCAATGCACTGCTGCCATCACCTCAGCTAAAGAAAAGTAACAAGATCCAGAGAGCCTCCCAGCCACACCTTGGGCTAAACTTCCAAGTCCCAAAATAATTATGCTTCACATGTAACCTTGTGCTATTCTGTATCGTGTGGTATTTCTGACTTGAGCCAACATCCAACCCAGATATCATACTTCAGAAGCACGTGTTCAGTCATTGCTAACCTTTCCTTTCCTAGCTATGACAAGAGCTAAGTTTAGGGAGCCATTAAAAAAAAGAGAGCCCTTCCATCACCATCATCAAAAAACATTGATTAGAGCATGTGCTGATTTCTATACATAGCAAATGGAACAGTCATGGGACCTGCCTTCTAAGAGGTTATAACTTATAATAGACTGCCCTGAGTTTGTAAAGAGATACACAGTCACAGACATGGGTTAAGAATGATAAATACATTTCATAAAACATTCATATTGCATACAGGCATTGATTTGAGTATTTACATGTAGTGAAAATTAAAACTTACAAATTGAATTGGATTTTTATTTAGGGACAGGAAAAAAAGGGAGCAAGATTTAGAAAAATAATAATATTTTATTTTAGCATAGTGAGCAGCTGGGTGGCAGAGTGGATAAAGAGCTGGGCCTGGAATTAAGAATACTTGAGTTTAAATCTGACCTCAGACACTGACCCTGGGCAAATTACTTAACCCTGTTCAATTCAGTGGTTTTTCAGTCAGGTTCAACTCTTTGTGAACCCATTTGAGGTTTTCTTGGCAAGGATACTGCCATTTCCTTCTCCAGCTCATTTTACAGATGAGGAACTAAGGCAAACAGGATGAAGTGACTTGCCCAGGGTCATACAGCTAGTAAGTTTCTGAGACCAGATTGAACTCAGGTCCTTCTGATTCCAGGGCCAGCATTCTAGCCACAACACCACCTAGCTGCCTTGCCTCAGTTTCCCCATCTGTAAAATGAACTGAAAAAGGAAATGGCAAACCATTCTAGCATCTTTGCCAAGAGAATCCACAAAAAAGGGTCACAAAGACTTGAATACAAGTGAACAACCAAAAACCCTGTGGGACTTAACCTGTTAGCCTAGAAGCAGACCTCTTGGGAGTGACCAGGCTACAGAATTATTAGCCCACTTTTAAAATGAGAAAAGTGATCCCCAAAGAGGTTAAATGACTTGCTCAAGTCACACAACAAGTAAGTAGCAAAGCTGGATCAAGGTCAATTCAAATGAATTCAACAAACATTTGGTATATGCCAGGACCCACCCTAGGTGCTGGGGTTAAAAAAACAAAATCAAGGCTGTGCCTGACCTCAGGGAGCTTCTGTTCTACAAGGGACAAAGATCATGTATCAAGATCAGTAAATACAAAATATAGCCAATACATAATCCATAATAATTGGGGGGAGGAGTGGGAGAGCACTAACCCCTGGACAGATATGGAAAGGTCTCCTGTCTGTAGTCCAATGGTGTCTCCAAACCACCCTGCTCCATTTACACTTTGCATCCAAAACCTGGACATTAGGTTTGGGAAAGGAAGGGATAAGCAACTCTCTTATTACTTGATGTCCCACTAAAGGATAAAATAGATTGGGGGAGTACTCATAATGTTCCCCCAGCACAACAGCTAGCACAATCCTGCTGGGGTATTATGCCGTGACAGCTGGCACTTTGAGCAAGGGCAGCACAATCTCAATTGTGCATTGAGATTCAAAGAACATGTATTTGATTGCTGCGATCAGTATCCAGAGCCTATTATTTCCAATGGGGTCCATGTAAGACCCTAAGCATGACTTGGCAGCCATCCCAATATCAGAATCCCTTTGGGAATTAGCAGACTATTCCTTGACACTGTCTAATGTGAAATATTAGAGGATTCCTTTAAGCTTTCATTCCCAATCCTGCCTCACCCACAGAATAAAGAGGATATCACTTTAGGAATCCCTTTCTTCTTTACCCCCCAGCATGCTTCACTCATGCCTGCCTCTGTACATTTGCTCCCTTTTGCTCCTAATGCCTCTCAACTCTTCTCTATGTATTCAAACATTAGTCATCCATCAAGGCCAAGTTCAAGCCCTAGTTTTCCATGAAGACATAACTGCTCCAGGAGACATTCCTTTCTCCCTCCTTTGAACTCTTAGAGAACTAATTGCCTGGACCAGGGGCAGGACCCTCTAGGTCCCCAAGTGTAGCTTTTTGACTGAATCCAAACTTTACAGAACAAATCCCCTTAATAAAAGGATTTGTTCTGTAAAATTTGGACTCAGTCAAAAGACTGTACCCAAGGACCTAGAGGGCCACATGTGACCACAGGTTCCCCACCCCCGGGGACCTGGACCGTTCACATGACTTTTAATTATATACTACCTTCCATTATTTATTTCTTCCTGATCCAATAAACTAGAAGGTTCTCAAGGTTACCTGACTCTATCTGTCTGATACTTGTTTATATTCTCCACAATGTCTAACTAGCACATAGTAGATACTCAATAAACATTGCTTGAATGAATAGTGATCAGTTACTCCTCATTTCTCTTTGTTTTTTGCTTTTTGGAGGGTAATTGGGGTTAAGTAACTTGCCCAAGATCACACGGCCAGCTGTGTGTGTGTGTGTGTGTGTGTGTGTGTGTGTGTGTGTGTGTTAAGTGTCTGAGGCCGGATCCGAACTCAGGCCCTTCTGACCCCGGGGTGCTGAACCACTTAGCCACCCCACTCAGCTACTCCTCACTTGTGATCACTTTATTCTGGGCTACGACACCAAAGCAGATTCCACACTATCAATTGTATGCAAAGATTGGGACAGGAGAGGAAAGTAGATACAAATGTAGGTGAGATTAGGTCTCTGCCTTCATGAAGCCTATAGTCTACCAGGGAGATGTATCAAACACATAACTAGAATTCAAAAGAATATGTAGCAATTTCTCTGTCTTCATTCTCTCAGAGTGACGTTGGCTACCCTGCCCTCTCAGGATTCCAGGGATATTCCTGAGGTATTGCTGGTGTCTTTCTCTAATTCTAACCAGCCCCCATTATGGGATATTTCCTTCTCTACTGTTAGCTTCCCAGTCATTAACACCCGTTCCATTTAACCAGATAGCATTGATTAGATTTTATACAGGGATAGTTATTTGAAGATATTACCAGAAGAAAAGTACCAATATCTGGGGGGCATATCCTGCCTTCTACTACCACCTCAGTCCTTCAGGAGAGTCAGTTCAGACCTAATAATTTCTATATTGCATTGGTCCTACCAAGTGTTATACTTAAATGAGTCCAGATCTTTGTTTCCACTAGTCTAAGACTGGGATTTTCTGGCTGTAAAATCTGACCTAAATTTTCAGAATTCCTGGTGACTCATTTTCCTTACTTTTCACACCTCAAAATATTATAGCCATGAGGTGATTAGGTGATGCAGTGAATAGAGCACTGGCCCTGGAGTCAGGAGCACCTGAGTTCAAATTTGACCTCAGACATTTAACACTTACTAGCCATGTGACCTTAGGCAATTCACGTAACCCCAATTTCCCTGCCTTTCCCCCTCCAAAAAGAAAAAGAAAAAAAAAAAAATATATATATATATATATATTGTAGCCATGTCCAATCTCCTTCACCTAAAAGCAGGAATAATAATCTCAAAGAACAGAGGCCCTTATTCTTAGGTCACTTGTTGGCCTTGGCTGGAAAGGGTCCGAGGCTCTTCTGCATCTCTCTTCTCTCACTACAGCACAACAAGGAATGAAGAAGTTAGACCAGGGTGGAGAACCTGTGGCCCTTTGACAGAATGCAAACTTCTGACCCTCTAGGTTCTCAAGTCTGACCCTTTGAGGACCTAGAGGGCCACATGTAGCCTTGAGGCCACAGGTTCCCCACCCCCGAGTTAGACCAAGAGGAATAGGCCCTGGTTAATAAGTGCCTTTCAAATGTGCTCCATTTCCAGCTACACAGACAATGAACCGGGCTCCCCTTTATCATATGCTAGAAGATAAGAGCAAGTAATAGACTGTGTGAGCATCCTCCAAAGCTTTCCTTTATATGTCATCATGACTCTGGAAGCAGGCTCCCAAACTTCTTCCACATGGGCGACTCCATCAGCCCCCAATTACAAGTACATTGTAAGTGATGAAGAAATGTGCAAAGAAAATACCATGGGGAAGGAAAGAAGGTTGAGGATACTTGCTGACAGGATACATCAAGGGTCAGCTTTAGATTTTTATCTCAGAAATGGCTGGTCCAGGAGTAGTTACTTAAGTCAATTAAGCAAACACTTCAGGATCTTCTATGTACAAGAAACTGGAAATAAAAAGATATAAATGAAACAATCCCTTCTATTAGGGAATTTAGGAATTCTTGAGGGAGAAGGGGAGTTAACCAAATTATTTCAGGAGGGACAGAGCACTAATAACCAAATGGATCAGAGAAGGCTTCCCAGAGGTGCTGCCACCCTTGGCTTGAAGGAAAATAATGATTATTAAGAATCTGAGGTGGAGCAGTTAGGTAGCTCAGTTAATAGAGCACTGGCCCCGGAGTCAAGAGGACCTGAGTTCAAATCTGGCCTCGGACACTTAACACAAAAAAATAGCTGTGTGACCTTGGGCAAGTCACTTAACCCCAATTGCCCTACCTTCCCCCCTCCAAAAAAAAAAATCTGAGGTGAGGAGGGAGCACATTCCAGACATTGGAATGGTTTGTGCAAATGCATGCAGGTCAGGGATGGAATTTGGGCACAGTTTGGGGCACAAGTAGAAGTTTGATTAGGATCAAATATGGAGCTTGAGGTGGGGAAATAATGTACATTGAGGTTACAAAGGTAGGTTGGAACCAGATGGTGGAGAACATTAAATGCCAGACTGAGAAGTGGACGTTTTATTCTCAGAGCAATAGGGAGGCCAATGAGGTGTACTTATCAGTAGAGTGATGCAGTCACATCTGCACCTTAGGAAGATAATTTTGACAGTTGTGTGGAAAATGGATTAAAAAAGAGACAGAAAGCAAAGAAACTAGTTAGAAAGCCATTACAATAGTCTATGTTAGATGTAATAAAAGCCTAAATTAGGACTGTGGTCATGTGAGTGGAGAAAACGGGTAGGTTAGAGAGATGTTGGAGAGAGAAAACCAATTAGACTTGGCAACTAGGATTTTGGGAGGCCAGGATTGAGAGAGAGGGAAAAATTAAGGATGACTCTAACGTGTTTGGAAGAATGATAGTATCCTCCATGGAAAAGGGGAAATTTGGAAGAGGACAGGTTTAGCAGGAAGTGATAATTTTTGTCTAGTCATGAGAATTGACATTTTCTCTAATGCTAAAAATATAAAACAAACTATAGGTTTTTTTTAATTAATAAAATGGGGAGGATATTTAACAAAGACATAGCACTGCTCCAACTAAACATAGCTTCCCTGCATTGGTGTTGGTCATGTCACTGGTCTGTAGGTTATTAAAAGCCTTGAAGAAAAGCTAGATTTCCACATGCCCTGGGCTTTTTGTACTGATGGGACTAGCAAGCAATGGGGATGACCTGTGGCTTTAGACCCTCGAGACTATTTTCT
Source organism: Petaurus breviceps papuanus (assembly GCF_028583685.1). Classification (NCBI taxonomy): domain Eukaryota; kingdom Metazoa; phylum Chordata; class Mammalia; order Diprotodontia; family Petauridae; genus Petaurus; species Petaurus breviceps. The sequence continues at coordinate 57,806,063 of NW_027186473.1, forward strand.
TTTGGTGTTTTTTAAATTTTATTTTAAATCCATCACTTATTTATTTAAGCTAGAGTTGTAGAAGTTGAACTGGTATCTGCAATTGTTGCTTTTTAATTTGCTATATCTATGGAAACTTTAAGATTAGGTTTCTATGGACAAGTCAAGATTTTGGAGACCAAGTCCTATTCTAATTCTAGACTACATAGGATAATTTCTAAGGAGCATATAATAGTAGAAGAGTTCCATTTATTAATTGAATTTTGCTACTAAAACCTCAGGAGGTATTGATAGTATTTTAAAATACCCAACTAAACTCAAGAGCCTTTAGTGGCTCCCTATTATCCTTAAGATAAACTCCAAAAAATCTCAGGTTGGCATTAAAAAAAAACTTTTCACAAATGGGTTTTAGCCATCTTCTCCTGACTTATTTCAGATTAATTTCTTTATGTGCTCTATGTTCGAGTTTATTTAGGCTACATCTTGGTTCCTGAACTCAGCATTCCAACTCTATTCTAATATTTTTGCATAGGCTGAACCCAGAGCCTATAATGCCTTCTCACTGGTACCTCTCATAGCCTTAGCTTCTCCTAAGAACTCTGATGAATGCAATGAACAGTCATGATTCCAGAGAACCAGTGATAAAGCATGCTACCCACCTCCTGACAGGGAGGAAATAAACTCAATGCAAAATGAAACACATAGGAGAGCAATTTAGAACTATGACCAAAGGGCAAAAAAAATGTGCATGCCCTTTGACCCAGCAATACCACTTCTAGGTCTATATTTCAAAGAGATCATAAAAATGGGAAAAGGACCCACATGTACAAAAATATTTATGGCAGCTCTTTTTGTGGTGGCCAAGAAGTGGAAATTGAGGGGATGCCCATCAATTGGGGAATGGCTAAACAAATTGTGGAATGGAATACTATTGTGCTATAAGAAATGATGAACAGGCAGACTTCAAGAAAGACTTATATGAACTGATGCTGAGTGAGAGAAGCAGAGACAGGAGAACATTGTACACAGTAATAGCCACAGTGTTTGAGGACTGATTTTGATAGACTTAGTCCTTCTCAGCAATGCAAAAATGTAAAACAATTCCAAAGAATATATGATGGAAAATGTCAGTCACATCCAGAGAAAGAACTATAGAATAGGAATGTAGAATAAAGTAGACTATTTTCTTTTTTTTTTTGTTTTGATTTATTTTGTTTTTTTTTCTTTCTCATGGTTTTCCCCATACATTATAATTCTTCCATGCAACATGACTAATGTGAAAATGTGTTTAATAGGAATGTATGTATGGAGCACATATCAGATTGCAAGCCATTCTGGGGGAGGGCGGGGGAGAAAATTTAAAACTTATGGAAGTGATTGTTGAAAACTAAAAATAAGTAATTTAATTAAAAAAAATAAATATTTTTGTACCTCCCCCCCCCCCCCCCAATGAAACATATTTTTTGGACATGGCTAATGTGGGAATTTGTTTTGCTTGACTATGTGTATTTGTTATGAGGTGCCTTTTCCCCCTTTTATTTCAGTGAAGGAATGGGAAACAGAGAAAAATTATTTTTTGTTGATTGAAAAAATTTATTTTAAACAAAAAGTAATTCTCAGCTTCTATAAATGTTCAGCTTATGTGCCACTTTCTATGTACAGTCCTTCCCTCTAGTGGTTAATGCTCTTTCCCTCCTCAACTTACCATATGTACGTTTGTCTCCATGTTTTGTCCCTAATTAGAAGGTGAGTTTTATGGGATTGGGGACTGTTCTTTTTTGAAAAGCAAGTTACCTGCATACTAGAAGGCTAATAGATGTTTGTTGAATTGAGCTATTGAAAATATTGTAGCAAATAAAAAGTTAAATCAGTAGCATAGTTTCTTTTGCCTTAAAATTGCATGCAATGCAGCTAATACAAATATGAGTTTAAAAAATAATTCCAAATCTCAAAGGTAGAAAATATCTCAGAGACCATTTAGTCTAACCATTACTTACACAAAAACAATATGTCTGACAAGTGACCATCTAGCCTCTTCCTTAAGTCCTCCAGTCAGGTGGATGCCACCACCTCCTGAAGCAACTCAATTACATTTGGTGGCAGCTCTTGTTGCTAGGAAGCTTTTCTGGACATCAAGCTTAAATTTACTTCTTTGCAAATTCTGTCCATCATTCCTAGTTGTGCCCTCTATTGCCAAAGAGAACAAATATAATCACTCTTCCACATGACAGCCTTCTAGGTCCTTGAAGATAACTATCATGTCATCCTGAGTCTTCCCTTTCCAATTCCTTTGACTGATCCTCATATAATTTGCTTCCTTAAATAAGTGGTAGATGTAAGCAGGCAGGGCTAGATAACAAATGAGGAGCTCTGAATGGGAGGTGGGGTAAAGGACATCATTAGATAAATGTGTGATCACAAAAGATAGGTTGGTCATGTGGTAGGAGCAAATTTGCATCAAAAACATGATAGTGGTAGACATGTATTTTCGTGTAGCCCAAGCACAGAAAGTCAAACACATTATTCTTGAATCCCAATCCTCTGTGTGTGTGTGTGTGTGTGTTTAGGGGGAGTGGTTTGGATTCCTTAAGTTGTATGACCTTGGAATCTAGTCTTTTAACCAGAAACTTTTTTTCTGAGCATTATTAACACTTGCTTCATGGGTAATTCCAAATTTGAGATTTCCTATGTCTGACAGTTCAGTTTCTTCAACAATAGGAAAATGTCTTCAACAATAATCTCGTTTAAGAAGTAGATGGGGGGGGGCGCAGCTAGGTGGCCAGCTGTGTGAGCTTGGGCAAGTCACCTAACTCCAATTGCCCTGCCATCCCCCCTTCAAAAAGCAAAAAAAAAAAAAAAAAAAAAAAATAAACGGAGTCACAACGTGGCCCCACGTTGGACCCACATTGTGACTAGGGGTGCATTAGGAGATCTTGATCTTGCTAACCCTCCCAGCTATTGCTGTGAGTTACTCAGACAAGGCAGGTTCAAAGCTAAAGGTAGTGCTTGGAGTGTCAGGGGAACAACATTGCAATATTGTAAGATGATCAATTCTGAGTGACTTAACTACTCCTAGCAATACAATGATCCAAGACAACTCTGAAGGATTTATGATGAAAAATGCTATCCACCTCCAGAGAAAGAACTGGTGATGTCTGAATACAAATTGAAGCATGCTTTTTAAACTTTTTTCTTTTTTTTTCTTTTGGTCTAATGTTTTTCTTTACAACATGACTAATATGGAAATGTGTTTTGCATGACTCCACATGCATAACCTATAACAAATTGCTTGCCTTCTCAGTGAGGGAAGTGGAGAGAGAGGGAAAGAATTTGAAACTCAGTTTTAAAAAAACAAACATTGAAAATTGTTTTTACATGTAATTGGGGGAAAATAAAATACTAAATATTAAAAAAAAAAAGATTTGCCAAATGCTCTTTTAAAAGAAAAGACTCTATCTTTCCCTTTTGTCTCAAAGTTTGAAACTCTCTTTGTCTTGGTCAGATGCAAGTGGAATTCTGTGATCAATTCTGGGTGCCATACTTTGGAAGGATATTGATCAAGGGGAAAACATGCAGAGGAAGGCAACTAAGATGGTGAAGGGCCTTAAGGATCAAATGAAAGAAATGGGGATGTTGAGTCTAGAGAGGCAACATGAGAGCTGTCTTCAAATATCTGAAGGGTTGTCATGGAAGAGGGATTAATCTTGTTCTCTTTGGCCACTCAAGGCAAAAATAGGAGTGATGTGTAGGCATTGCAAAGTGGAAAATTTGGACTTGACATCAGGAGCAAACTTGTAAGACATTAGAGATATGCCCAAACAAAAACGGGCTGCCCAGAAAGTAGTGGTTTTTCAGTCACCTAAATAAGCACTTGTCGGCAGGCCGGGAAGGCGTGGTGCCGCACGGCAGATGCAGGCTGGGAAGGGGCCTGATCAACTCAGAGGACAAGTCTTCCCACCAACCACAAGGTCCACTACCAGGCCTATCACCAAAGGGCTGGGACTGGAAAGAGCAAGGTAGGAAGCAAATACAGGGGCCCCTGTCCTGGACAGCAAACACTCCTGGGGCTACCACTTCATAGCCCAGAAATTTTTTTTAAAAAGCCCCATTCAGGACCTCCAAAGACGAGGATGACAGAGTGAACCCCACTTGCTCCAAACCCCCCCTCTGACCCTGAAAACATAGTAACTCTTGCCCCAGGGCAAAACTCTCTACAGTAAAGGCTTGGGATCCTAGAGGAAGGGCGTGGCTAGGACCCTGCCTCAAAATTGGGTAGAAAGCAGACTACAAAGACAAAGACTCTGGAGTCCTACTATCCTCAGAGGGAGGAACCAACCTCAGAGGGAGACAATGTGGACGCCACACCCAAAGCTGAAACTTCAACAGGGAATGGGTCCCAAGCACAGAAGGCTCTCCTAGATGAGATCAAAACGAACTTTGAAAACAAAATGAGAGAGATAGAAGACAAAATGAATAATTCTCTCAAAATGAAAATAGCAGAATTACAAAAACATTATAATGAGGAAAACATCTCTCTAAAAAGAAAAGTGTATGATATGGAAAAGGAGCTTCAAAAATTAACCAAGGAAAATGATTTGCTAAAAACCAGAATTAAACAAATGGAAACATATAACTCTATGAGGAACCAAGAATTAGCCAAGCAAAACAACAAGAATGAAAAATTAGAAAAAGAGGTAAAATACCTCAAAGAAAAAATAACTTACCTGGAAAACAGATCCAGGAGAGAGAATCTGAGAATCATAGGCCTACCAGAAAATTATGATGAAAACATGAGCCTGGACAACATTCTCCAAGAGCTCATTAAGGAAAACTGCCCTGAGATACTAGAACCTGAGGGCAAAATAGAAATCCAGAGAATCCACTGGACACCTGTTGTAAGAGATCCCAAACTGAAAAATCCTTGAAATGTTGTGGCCGAACTCCAGAACTACCAGATAAAAGAGAAAATACTTCAAGCGGCCAGAAAGAAACAATTACAAATATCGAGGGTCCACAGTGAGGATTGCACAGGATTTGTCAGCCTCTACACTGAAAGATCGGAGGCAGTGGAATACAATTTTTCAGAAGGCAAAAGAGCTTGGGTTACAACCAAGGATCACATACCCAGTGAGACTGAGCATATTCTTCCAGGCAAAGAGATGGTCATTCAATGATATAACAGAGTTCCAGACCTTCTTGATAAAAAAGACAGAACTCAATGGAAAATTCAATTCAAATTACGAGATGCAACAGTGACTTAGAAAGGTAAACAAGGAAAACACACACACACCCTGCTATTTGATAAGAGCAAATTGGTTATAGACAAGTAGAGGGTATGACTATAAAATACACAAAATGACGATTAAAAAAAAATCTTGTTAAGGGCTACAAAGGGACTGCAATGGAAGAAAGGGAATGGTTGAAGTGGAAAAGGGTAAATTATGTCACTCATAGAGGCATAAAAACTGTATAGCAGAGGAAAAAAAGGGAGGGAGTTGGGAAGCATATGAGCTTTTCCCTCATTGGTTCTGGTACAAGGAGGGAATAACAACCAGTTAAGCATAGGACTCTATGGAGAAGAAACACAAAAAGTATTATTTTAGAGGGAAAGAGGGGAGGGAGAGGAGCTTTGCATGAGATTTGTTCCTGTCACTCTTGATGCGAAAAAGAAATAGCATACTTCATTAAGTATAACAATATCCTACAGGCAGTAGGAGAGGGAAAGGGTTATGAAAGGGGGGTGGGAGTGGTTTGTAGGGAGGGAAGTAGTAAGGGGAAAGGGGAGAAAAAGGGAGGGGGGCCAAAAAGGGAACACTGAGGGAGGCGGTGGTCAAAAGGAAAACTATTAAGGGGGGGAAGGGAGAAGGGAGGGAAAATATGAACATTAACAGGGAAAGGAATACGATGGGGGAAAGAAACAGATAACAATCATAACTATAAATGTGAATGGAATGAACTCTCCCATAAAACGGAGACGGATAGCAGAATGGATTAGAAATCATAATCCTACAATATGCTGTTTACAAGAAACACATCTGAAACAGAGGGATACACACAAGGTAAAGGTAAAAGGTTGGAATAAAATATATCATGCCTCAGCTAAAGTAAAAAAAGCAGGGGTAGCAATCCTTATCTCAGATAAAGCAAATGCAAAAATTGACCTAATTAAAAGAGATAAGAAAGGAAACTATATCCTGTTAAAAGGCACCATCGAGAATGAAGCAATATCACTACTTAACATATATGCACCAAGTGGTGTAGCATCCAAATTCCTAGAGGTGAAGGTAAAGGAATTAGAGGAAGAAATAGATAGCAAAACTATACTAGTGGGAGACCTTAATCTCCCCCTATCTGAACTTGATAAATCCAACCTCAAAATAAACAAGAAAGAAGTTAAGGAGGTGAACAGGATTTTAGAGAGGATAGGTATGATAGATCTCTGGAGAAAGCTGAATGGGGATAAAAAGGAATATACTTTCTTCTCAGCGGTTCATGGCACATACTCAAAAACTGACCATGTTCTAGGGCATAAAAACCTCACAATTCTATGCAGTAAGGCAGAAATATTAAATGCATCCTTCTCAGATCATGATGCAATAAAAATTATATGCAATAAAGGGCCAGGGAAAGACAGACTAAAAACTAATTGGAAATTAAACAATTTAATCCTAAAGAATGAGTGGGTCAAACAAGAAATTATAGAAACAATTAGTAATTTCATTCAATAGAATGATAATAATGACACAACATACCAAAATCTGTGGGATGCATTAAAGGCAGTTCTTAGGGGAAGTTTTATATCCCTGAGTGCATACGTGATTAAATTAGAGAAAAGGGAGCTCAACAAATTGGGCATGCAATTAAAAAACCTAGAAAAAGAACAAATTCAAAATCCCCAATTAAATACTAAATTAGAAATATTGAAAACAAAAGGAGAGATTAATAAAATTGAAATTAAGAAAACTATTGAACTAATAAATAAAACCAAGAGCTGGTTTTATGAAAAAACCAACAAAATTGATAGACCCTTAGTCAATATGATAAAAAAAAAGAAGAAAAACAAATTATGAGTATGAAAAATGAAAAGGGTGAATCTACCTCCAATGAAGAGGAAATAAAAACAATAATTAGGAATTATTTCTCCCAATTGTATGCACATAAATTTGACAATCTTAGGGAAATGGATGAATATTTACAAACACACAAGTTGCCCAGATTAACTGAAGAGGAAGTAAATTGCTTAAATAATCCCATCTCAGAAAAAGAAATTGAACAAGTCATCAGTCAGCTCCCAAGGAAAAAATCTCCAGTGCCAGATGGATTCACTAGTGAATTCTATAAAACATTTAAAGAACAATTGATTCCAATACTCTACAAACTATTTGGGAAAATTAGTGAAGAAGGAGTCATACCAAATTCTTTTTATGACACAAATATTGTACTGATACCTAAATCAGGAAGAGATAAAACAGAGAAAGAAAATTATAGATCAATCTCCCTCATGAATATAGATGCAAAAATTCTAAATAAAATACTAGCAAAAAGACTACAGCAACATATCTCAAGAATAATACACTTTGATCAGGTAGGATTTATTCCAGGAATGCAAGGATGGTTTAATATTAGGAAAACCATCAGTATAATTGATCATATCAACAATAAAACTAGCAGAAACCACATGATCATCTCAATAGATGCAGAAAAGGCTTTTGACAAAATACAACATCCATTCCTATTAAAAACATTAGAAAGTATAGGAATAAATGGAGCCTTCCTTAAAATAATAGGTAGCATCTATTTAAAGCCATCAGCAAGTATTATATGTAATGGGGAGAAGCTAGAAGCATTTCCCATAAGATCAGGAGTGAAACAAGGGTGTCCACTATCACCCCTCTTATTCAATCTGGTACTAGAAATGTTAGCAGTAGTAATTAGAGAAGAAAAAGTAATCAAAGGAATCAAGTTAGGCAAAGAAGAGACCAAGCTATCACTCTTTGCAGATGATATGATGATATACTTAGAGAATCCTAGAGAATCAAGTAAAAAACTGCTTGAGACAATAAATAAACTTGGCAAAGTTGCAGGATATAAAATAAACCCACATAAATCCTCGGCATTCCTATATATTTCTAATGAAATTCAACAGCAAGAAATAGAAAGAGAAATCCCATTTAAAGTTACTGCAGACATTATAAAATATTTGGGAATCTACCTGCCAAAACAAACCCAGGACCTGTATGATCATAACTACAAAACACTTTTCACACAAATAAAGTCAGATCTAACTAATTGGAAAAATATCAATTGCTCATGGCTGGGTTGAGCTAATATAATAAAAATGACAATTTTACCTAAATTAAATTATATATTTAGTGCCATACCAATTAATTTACCAAAAAACTACTTTATAGAACTAGAAAAAATAGTAACAAAATTCATTTGGAAGAATAAACGGTCTAGAATATCAAGGGAATTAATGAAAAGAAATGCTAGGGAAGGTGGACTAGTTCTACCAGATTTCAATCTGTACTATAAAGCAGCAGTCATCAAAACTACTTGGTACTGGCTGAAGAATAGAGGAGTGGATCAATGGAATAGATTAGGCACACGAGATTCAGAAGCCAATGACTATAGTAATGTATTGTTTGATAAACCTCCAGACCCTGGTTTTTGGGATAAGAACTCACTATTTGACAAAAACTGCTGGGAAAACTGGAATATAGTATGGCAGAAACTGGGCATAGACCATTATCTAACACCATATACCAAAATCAAGTCTAAATGGATTCATGATCTAGGTATAAAGGTTGATACTGTAAGCAGTCTCCTAAAACAAGGAATAGTTTCCTTATCAGACTTGTGGAGAGGGAAAGACTTTATGACTAAACAAGAATTAGAGAACATTATAAAATGTAAAATGGATAATTTTGACTACATGAAATTGAAAAGTTTCTATACAAACAAAGCCAATGTAACCAAGATTCAGAGGGAGGTGGGAAATTGGGAAAGAATCTTTACAACCTGTGTCTCTGACAAAGGACTCATTTCTAAAATATACAGAGAATTGAGTCAAATTTATAAGAATTCAAGTCATTCCCCAATTGATAAATGGTCAAAGGATATGAACAGGCAGTTTTCAGAGAAAGAAATTAAAGCTATCTATAAGCACATGAAGAAATGCTCTAATTCACTATTGATTAGAGAAATGCAAATCAAAACAACTCTGAGGTACCACATCTCACCAGTCAGATTGGCTAAGATGACAAAACAGGAAAATGACAAATGCTGGAGAGGATGCGGGCAAACTGGAACACTAATGCATTGTTGGTGGAGTTGTGAACTGATCCAGCCTTTCTGGAGAGCAATCTGGAATTATGCCCAAAGGGCTATAAATATTTTCATACCCTTTGATCCAGCAATACCACTCCTAGGGTTATATCCCAAAGAGATCATAGAAATGGGAGAAAGACCCATAAGTACAAAAATGTTTATAGCAACTCTTTTTGTGGTGGCAAAGAATTGGAAATTAAGGGGGTGCCCATCAATTGGGGAATGGCTGAACAAGTTGTGGTATATGCATGTTATGGAATACTATTGTGCTATAAGAAACAAGGAGCAGGCGGTCTTCATATTTACCTGGAGAGGATTAAAAGAACTGATGCTGAGTGAGAAGAGTAGAACCAGGAGAAATTTGTACACAATTACAGACACAACGCATGTGTGATGACCAACTTTGATAGACTGGACTCTTCTCAGCAATGCAGTAATATAAGTCAATCCCAAAATATGCATGATGGAGAGAAAAATGTGCATCCAGAGAAAGAACTAGAAAGAACTAAGTTTATATCCAGGTGGAAGCAAAATACCTGATTTTTTTCCTTCTCTTATTTGGTTCTATGTCCTCTTTACCATTTTTCATTCCAGCTGGTACAATCCGTCCTTATAACCTGACCAATGTATAATGTGAAAGTATTTACAGATCCTATACTTGACTATAAGCCGCCATGGGGGGGGGAGGGTAGGGAGGAGCACAAAATGTGAAATTCAAGGAATTGTGGAATTGAATCCTGTAAACTGAAAGGAAACAAACAAATTAATAAATTAAAAAAAATAAATAACCACTTGTCAGGGACACTACAGATGAATTCTTTTTCTTGCATAGGTTAGACTAGATGGCCACTGAGGTTTCTTCCAAGTCTAAAGTTCTGTGACTCTGATACAATATACACAGGCTCAATTTATTTAATTTAATTATCTCACTGGCCTGTGGAAAGTTTCCAGGACATTTAGAGATTCTTCTTAGGGTTTTGTCCATCTGGATTTCTCTTTTGAGTAGGACTTGTTAAGTCACTAAAAAAATAGTGTTTGCTTTCTGGTTTGCCTGATTAAAAACATTGTTATCACCTCTCTTGGGTCTCATTGTATCACCTCCCTTGTGTCTCACAAAAACTACTGGAAGCCTTTATCTTATTCCCCTACCATTCTGTGGGCAGTCAATTAGGAACTGCACTTTTCCTAGGCTCAAAGGAGTTCTTATAGTGCCTATAAAAAAAAAAAAAAACAACCCAACTTAACATT
>NW_027186473.1:57816719-57873591 GCF_028583685.1 Petaurus breviceps papuanus
ACATGGTCCCCAAAGCTCCTCAAAGGGTTTGAAAAAGAGAGAACCATCCTTTAGCCTGGGACCTGAGACAGAATCAAGTTAATGCTTCTTTAAGTGAATTGGGGCCTTTTTAATTAACTAGGGGAAGGGGGAAAGGAAAGAGAAAATTCAATTAAGGTAGCAATAAGGATTCATGTGCCTGCTCCCTGTACTCACTAAACAGTACAATAATGAAACTCCAGCAAGTGACAGTGACCAAGCTTGGAGAAGAAGGCAGTGTTTGACTCAAAGATAGACTTTTTTTGGCATGAGCCAGGAGGCCTCAGAGAACACACAAAATACAGTGGTTAAGAAATTTGGGGATAAGGTCATAAGGAATGACTGCATCCTATGCTTTCTAAAACCTTTAATCAAAAGATTCACTTTTGGTTTACTTTCTTCCTTTGATTCCAGACTTAGGTTGGACAATTTAAGTTGTCCTAAAGGAAGAGCATCCCCTAAAGCTACAACTTTACAGAAGAGAAACAAGAGAAAAAACTTTTGAAGAAACTTGTCCAAAAATCTATTAATTTTTGTCTTGATTCTTCAAGGCCTCCAAAAATTTTCTTTATGACAGGGTAATTTGGAAATGCATTGCTTTTAAGTGTTTGTTACTGGCTGCAATTGCTTAGGGGAAACAGCTTCTCTAATGCATTTCAGATATTACAGATGTAATGGGGTTTCCAGAAGGCAGGTGATGGTAGTTCTCATATACATAGCCCTAGTCAGACCACATCTGGAGTGGTGTGTTCAGATTGGAACTCCTAATTTTAGGTATGATATTTATGACTGGAGCTGGAGGGCAACCAAGGTGATAACAGGAACTAGAGACAATGTCACATAGGGATTGGTTAGTTGAAGAAAATAGATATACTTAGCTTGGAAAAGTAAAAACCTAGGAGTCTGCATAGCTGTCTTTCAGTATCTGAAAGTCAGAGAGAAGGAGATTTGTTCTATTTGGCCCCAAAGAACTGCAGTAAGGGTTGGACTTACAGAAAGTCAGATTTGGAATCAATGGAAAGAAAAACTTTCTGTCAGATCTGTCCCCAAGTAGAATCACTGTCTTAAAAAGGAATGAGTTACCCACCAATGCCTTGTTCTTAAGTTGGAAACTAGATGACCACTTACTAGTGCGATGTTTAAAAAGTTTCCAAAGACAATTTAATAATGCCAGCATTTTAATAAAAGAAAGGTCATTTGGATGTCTCTCTTTTAGACCAAAGACAATTGTGGTGGCAGTCTCCCAATTTAGATGCCCTTCAAAGAGTAAGTGTTCCCTAGGATGGGAATAAACTCTGATTGGTTAAAAATTAATGAGAGAATGAATATTAAAATGGCAGGCTGGATCTGAACTTAGATTATGTCATTTACTTCTTAAATTAACTCCAGTCTTAGGCAATCTATTCAAAGAATTTATGCCCCACCCAAGCCTGAGCAGAACACCATACCCTGCTTGGGTGGGGTCTGAACAAGAAAGTTAGTCAAATCTCATTATCAGCAATGTCCTTCAAGAGGACAAAACTTTTAAAATCAGGACTTTAAATGGTGGGGAGACTCTAGATCTCTCCAAATCACTGATAATTAGTAATCATTTCTCTTACTAGTCAGGGAGATTATAGAGGGAATTTCTTTTGGGGGATGGGTTGAACTATCTAATATCTGAAGTCTCTTCCAATTCTATTATGTATGTATATGTGTAGGGGTTTACTCTCAGAGCAGGATATTAAATCTCAGTGAGACATCTCAAGATACTGACCCATAAATATTATACTACAAACTGAGAATAAGAGAAGCCCAGTAATTCATGATATGCTTCTTTGTTTCAAACTACTACATCTGTAACTAGAGAAGAATGACTGAAAACAGGGAAATTTTTAAAAACTAAAGTAATGGTATTTCAAACTGCCAAGACATCATTTTCCAAAACTTTGTATGTCAGCTGTAGACAAGGATTTCATAAGAAAATATTGACATTACAAATGAAGGATCACAGACTTAGAGTTGAAAGAGACCAAAAAGGTCATCTAATCCAGTCCCCACATTCGGCAAAAGAGGAAACTGAGGCCCAGAGAAGTTGAATGATTTGTCCAAGGTAATATCATGGAATTTAGATTTTGAACCATGGACTTCTGACTCTAAACCCTAGTATTCCTTCCATTACATCACGCTGCAAGTGATTGATATTCCCCTACTAAAATATTGACTGTAAAATTATGTATTATTACCAGGAGAACTTTGTACACAATTACAGACACATTGTATCTGTGAAAACTTACTTTGATAGACTGGGCTCCTCTCAGCAATGCAAGGTTATAAGACAACCCAAGTGACTCATGAAGGAAAGGGATATCCACACCCAAAGAAAGAACTAGAGTCTGAATGCAGACTGAAGCAAACTACTTGCTCTCTTTTGTGTTTAGTTTAGTTTTGTTTCTTCTTTCTTGCTGTTCATTCCATTGGTTATAATTCTTCTTCACAACTTGACTAATATTTATTGTGAAGGTATTTGTAGATCCTATATTTGATTGCATGCATGCTGCGGGTGGGGGGGGTAAGAGGAAAAGAAAGGGAGGGGGAGAAAAATTGCAACTCAAGGGATTATGGAATTGAATGTTGCAAACTAAAAGTAAATAAATAATTTTTAAAATTATGCATTATTACATGTTGCAATTTAAAAGTACAAAAATCCCCAAGTAACTCAACTAGGATAGTAAAGCCAATTTGGACTAGTTAGGATTTTAATGCTTGTCTCTACTTAGATGAACACCAACGTGATTTCTCAAATACTGACCCTCCAATGCCCAATGTCCAATTCGAAAGAAGTACACTTAAAGCTGAAATCCTAAAACTTAATTCAATGCTGTGAAGTGTTCTATACTGGACTAATTTCCAAGGTACTTGAAAGTGTGTTAAAATCAATGAACACAACTGAAACTTTATAATAAGGTGATTGTAACACTCATTTCTGAAGTGGAAAAAAAGAAAATGGGACCAAGAATTAACATTTCAACTATATTTGATGGAGGAGAAAAAGCTTGTCAAGACTCTGATCCTGAACAGTTAGTAAAATAAGGAGATTTAATTATATGGTCTCCAAGGTCCCTTACAGCTTGAATATTCTACAATTCCAGTAAAAAAAAAAAAAAAAAGGAGGGGTGAACAGGTTTGGTGAGTGTATATGTAGATTTTCAGCATATAGGAAATCAATCTTCATTAAGATCCAGACAGTAACTTCCAGCTCCTATCAAGTAGGACTGGTTTCTTTTCTTTTTTTTTTATTTGAATACTCAGATCCTACTATAGTACCTGGTAGACACTAGGTGCTTAGTAAAGCCTTGTTGATCAAGAGCTCATTTTATTTCTCCTTTTCTCTCTCTCTCCCAATTCTTATACAGCATGCTTAATCACACATTCACAGAGATAAATTGAGAAGGTTCAGTTAAATGTAACTTACTGAAAACAAGCCTTGAAAATTAATTTTTTTATTCTGTTAACCTGCAAAACTATCTACTAGTCCACAAAATTGACATAAACCTTTCTTATACCCACTATTGTCACATTAGTAATACACCAAGAAAAAAAGTTTCCAAAATTGCCTTGATTCTTATTCCCATGTAAGGCACATTAGCCACAGTTAAAGACTGTAAATACTGAAGTCCTTTTGGGGTAGAGAAGGGAAGGTTACCTCATGATTTTTCACTCATACTATTCTTTGTGACTCATTATGTTATGAGAAATCATTTTTAGTTAATATTTTAACTTGTGCAGGTTGCAAATTCTTTCACATTCAGCTTTCTCTTCCAGGTCTTAGGCTGCCCCCCCCCTTTTTTTTCTGGTTTGAACTGAAGTAAACATAAGATTTAACAGCATATTTTTACATGTTGTTATGAATGTCCTTTGGGAACCTGAAGACTTGGAAATTCCATGAGAAAGAGAGAGAGAGAGAGAGAGAGAGAGAGAGAGAGAAAAGAAGAAGAAGAAGAGAAAGAGGAGAGAAAAAGAGAGGAGAGAGACAATGAAACATAGAATCTGATTACTTGAAAATCTAGAAGACAATTTGGCTCAAGAAAAACAGCCACACACATCTTCATTCATTAGCCTAATTATAGCTTAAAGGATTCTTCTTCTTCCTTAGACTGGGGGATTCTCTGCCTGTCTTTCATTATGGAGAAAAATCAAAGTCTGAGAAGAGGAAGACTAGTCACCATAGTAGTAGTTGAACATTCTGTATGATATATTGATAGCCATGCAACTCAGCAGAGCGTGTCCTCTAGAACATCGGATAAACTCCCTATAGAAGGATTTGTTAGAGGACATGGACAAAATTGCCCTAGAGGTAGACATGGATGGATTTCAATCTGGATCATTAGAGGGAATGCCTATATGGATGAGATCTCAGATCCATCAAAGTATTAGAGTCAGAAATGTGATAAATCAGAGCTAGCCAAGTTTCAGAAAGAAGGAATCATGCCAGACAAACCTCATTTCATTCTGCAGAAATCAGGGGATGCTATAGATATACTTTACCTTGATTTCAGCAAAGCATTTGACAAATTCTCCATGGCTAACTTTATCAGGGTGAAGAGGTATGGAATCAAAAAAGTTTTGTTGTATTTAAAAAAGCAAAAACCATTCTCAGGTCATGGCTGCTGGCCAGATTTAGCCACAGGCTAGATTTGGCCATTCTCTAGTCTGCTGAATCCTGGAACAGAAAACTAGGTAGGTGGATTTGGATTGGGTTGAAAAATTATTAAAGCGTCAATGTCCACTTGGAAGGTCTCTAAGAGAACAAGTCAGGGAGCTTTGCTTGGCAATGTATCATTTAATGTTTTAATAATAATTTAGATAAAAGAATAGATAGCTTGTTAATCAAATTGTCAAATGAGTCAAACATGGGAGGGATAGCTAACACTCTGGATGTCAGATTCAAGATCAAAAACATCTCAATAGTCTAGAAAAGAGGTGCAAAACTCACAGAAAACTCCTTCACACTACAGAAATCAGATTAAAATGTAACCCAGAAATGTTTAACAAAATAGATAAAAATACAGTGCAATCTATATAATGTTAAATTTGTGGTTTTCTAAGACAACGTGTGGTGTAGGGATCTATTTCTATTTGAGCATGGCATCACTGGCTTAGAACATTGGGCTGAATGAAATAAGATTGTATTTAATGGAGATAACTGTAAATATATGCATACATTTAAAAAAATAAGTTTTACAAACAGGAAAATTGGGACAATTAATAGTGCCACCAACAGTGTATTAATTAGTGTGTCTATCTTCCCACAGTCCCTCCAGCATTGACTATTGCCATTTTTGGTCTTTGCTAATGAATTTGTATGATATGAAATGAAACTTCAGTTGTCTTATTTTGCATTTCTCTTATTTTTAGTGAGTTGGAGCATGTTTCATATGGTCATCTTTATTTGCTACACTGGTGAATCATTTTTCCCCAGTCTCACTTTCTCATGAAAAGATTATCTATTTAGCAGGTCCTCCCACATCGGAAATGCTTTGAGTATAAATCAGAATTATACAAGTAAGAATAAGCTTATCCCCAGAAAATTGACCACTAGCAGAACTTTTGTGCACAAAACAGATGAAAAGCACATTGAAAAGAATTATGCAAAAAAATTGTCAAACTGGACCTGTCAAAAGGATTTATGGGAAAAGATCAGAAAGAGACATAGAAGATAGGCATGCCTAGATCCATGCCCTTTGACCTAGCAATCCTACTACTGTTTATATACTTCAAGGAGATCAGGGACAGAAACAAAGGACAAACAGAGGGAGCATCCCCTCTGAGTTGAGTCCCAGAGGAAAGGGTCCCCTGGTTAATTGACTAATACCATTCTCAGGGTTCTAGTAGGGAGACCTGAGGGTATTTATTTCTACTACTTTTGCTAACATGTCCCACTGGTGTATTTTCCACTGATAATCAGCAAGTAGTCTCAATTAGTTTTTGCCAAAAGACATTTACCAAACAAGCACAGTAAAAGTCAGTTAGTACAAAATGTTTTTCATAAACCAGAAATGCTCTCCCATTACACACACAAGTTACCTAGAGATAGTAAAGTTGTAGTGAGGCCCACGGATTATATGTGATAATCTGTGTGGTAAAGATATACATCATAGCTCCTGGTTTCTTTTGCCCTTTTGAAGAGTTCTCTTGAGTCAAATTTATTAGAATACTAGTCATTACCCAATTGATAAATGGTCAAAGGATATGAACAGGCAGTTTTCAGATGAAGAAATTAAAGCTACCTATAGTCATATGAAAAAGTGTTCTAAGTCCCTATTGATTAGAGAAATGCAAATTAAAACAACTGAAGTACCACATCACACTTATTAGATTGA
Source organism: Petaurus breviceps papuanus (assembly GCF_028583685.1). Classification (NCBI taxonomy): domain Eukaryota; kingdom Metazoa; phylum Chordata; class Mammalia; order Diprotodontia; family Petauridae; genus Petaurus; species Petaurus breviceps. The sequence continues at coordinate 57,823,100 of NW_027186473.1, forward strand.
CTAACAGGACAAAACAGGAAAATGATAAATAATAAATGTTGGAGAAGATGTGGGAAAATTGGAGCACTAATGCACTGTTGGTGGAGCGATCCAACTATTCTGGAGAGCAGTTTGGAACTATGCCCAAAGGGCTATAAAACTGTGCATATCCTTTGATCCAGCAATACCCCTACTAGGTCTGTATTCCAAAGAGATCAAAGGAAAAGGAAGAGGACCTCTATATACAAAAATACTTACAGCAGTTCTTTTTGTGGTGGCAAAGAACTGGAAATTGAGGGGATGCCTATCAGTTGGGGAATGATTGAACAACTTGTGGTATATGATTGTGATGCAATACTGTTGTGTTGTAAGAGATGACAAGGAAGATGTTTCCAGAAAAATCTGGAAAGATGTATGAACTGATGCTGAGTGAAGTGAGTTGAACCAGGAGAACCTTGTACACAGCAACAGTAACATTGTATGATGACCAACTTCGATATACTTAGCTCTTCTCAGCAATGCAAGGATCCAAAAGACTCATGATGAAAAATGCTATGAGAAAGAACTATGGAACACAGATCAAAACATACTATTTTTTCTCTTTTTTTTTGTTTCTTCTTTCTCATGGTTTTTCCCTTTGGTTGTAATTCTTCTTTAGAACATGACTAATGTGGAAATATGTTTAATATGATGGAACATGTATGCCCCATAACAGATTGCATACTGTCTTGGGGAGAGAGGAGAGGAAGGAAGGGGAGAAAATTTAAAATTCAAAATCTTATCAAAGTAAATGTTGAAAACTAAAAATGAATAAATAATTAAAAAAAAAAAGAGTTCTCATGAGGTTCCCCTTAGATAAAACTCTCTGTTGGGCTCTGAGAGTAGGTGATTTTGCAGGGTCCATAAGCAACACTTACCTCTTTGTTGGTTCTTTCTAGCTATTTCATCTCTTGGTAGGCTATTTTTCTGTATTTGTCTCTTAGTTTTTACGGTGTCTCTTTCCCTGTTCCTGAATAGATGCATTGTCTCCTACTGGTATATATCTCTGATACCATGATCAAAGGGAGAATATAAAACTTCCTCTACACCTTGCTGCTTTTTTCCCTCTCCTTCTACCCTCTTCTTTTCCCTTCTTCCCCTTCTCTCCCCTCCTTCTTCTCTTCTCTTTTACTTTTCCCTTCTTCCCCTTCTCACTCTTCCTTCTTCCTTTCCCCTTCTCCTTTCTCCCTTCTCTTTTTTGTATATTGGCCAAGAAATATGTCTAATATTTTGGTTGTTGTTGTTGTTCAGTCATGCCCAACTCTCTGTGGCGTCTTCTTTGCAAGAATACTGGAGTGGAATTGGAAATTAAGGGGGTGCCTATCAATTGGGGAATGGCTGAACAAGTTGTGGTATATGCATGTTATGGAATACTATTGTGCTATAAGAAACGAGGAGCAGATGGTCTTCATATTTACCTGGAGAGGCTTAAAAGAAATGATGCTGAGTGAGAAGAGTAGAACCAGGAGAAATTTGTACACAATTACAGACACAACATATGTGTGATGACCAACTTTGATAGACTGGACTCTTCTCAGCAATGAAGTGATATAAGTCAATAGCAAAAGACTCATCATGGAGAGAAATATGTGCATCCAGAGAAAGAACTAGAAAGAACTGAGTTTATATCCAGGTGGAAGCAAAATACCTGATCTTTTTCCTTCTCTTATTTGGTTTTATGTCCTCTTTACCATTTTTCATTCCAGCTGATACAATCCTTCTTTATAACCTGACTAATGTATAATGTGAAAGTATTTACAGATCCTATACTTGACTATATGCCACCATGGGGAGGAGGGGAAGGAGGGGGACAAAATATGAAACTCAAGGAATTGCAGAATCGAATCCTGTAAACTAAAAGGGAACAAATTAATTTAAAAAAATTAAAAAAAAAAGAATACTGGAGTGGTTAGCCATTTCCTTCTCCAGCTCATTTTACATATGAGGCAAACAGGACTAAGTGACTTGCCCAGGGTCACATGGCTAGTAAGGGTCTGAGGCCAGATTTGAACTCAGGAAGATGGGTCTTCTTGACACCAGATCTGGCACTCAATCCACTCTACTACCTGGGTGGCCCTGATTCTTTTAGACAATCATAAAATGTTCCTATGTGGTGTCATCTGCCTTTCATCCAATGACCAAAAGACTTATGAACTGATTAAGGACTTGTTCACACATTGTGAAGACATTATAGGAAATTTCCTGGATATTTACTTTCTTCCATTGATTTATTGATTCAATTAAGTTGTAAGTGATTAATTAGGGCAAGAATAGAACTCCACCCATACATGTGCCCCAAAATATTCATAGTAGTACTATTTATGGTATCAAAGAACAGAAACAGAGTAGGTACCCAATTGGAGAACGGATGAAAAACTGTTAGATGAAAAAAAAAACTGTTAGAGGAATGCAAAGTCAAATTTGCTGGAAAAATGTGTCATTTAGAGACAACTTTATAGATTATGTAAATATGGAGTCTCTCCTCAGAATGTATCTAAAGAGAAGAAAGTCTATGGCAGTACATCCCAAATCTTCTGGGATCTTTTTGTTATTTGGTTTTGTGACTCATTTATATATAGTATAGGACTCTAAAAATTTTGTGCCATTGACAGATATGAAGAGAAAATTTTCAAAAGAGGAGAAGCATATTATTAACAGTTGCATGAAAAAAAAGGTCTATCCTCACTGTCAGAAGGACAAATTAAAAGAACTTTGAGGTACCTCTTCATAACCATGGAACTGATAAAAATTCATATAAATAGATATGTCCATTCAACAATGGTAAAAAATGCATACTTTCAGAATCATTTTGGAGAGAAATATAGTAACTTTTTATACAATAAATTTATTAAAATAATAATTCCCTTCAACTGAATACATTCACTGGAAATATAGTCTGAAAGTAGTTTTTAACTATTTCCCATTCATCCTGTTTATGATAGTTCAGATGTATCTGTTTGTTTGTCTCCCCCATTACACTGAAAGTTCCTTGAGGGCAAGGACTGTCTTTTGCCTCTTTTTGTATCCTCAATGCTTAGAACAGTGCCTGGCACACAGTAGGCACTTAATAACTTTATTGATTGACTACTATTACACTGGACAAGACAAAGAGAGGTATGCTAAACAAGAGTATAGTTATTTGAATTCAGGACTAGTTGAATGACTGAACAAAGAGAATAGTAATGTTCAAGAAGTGCAGTGCCCTGGAGACCTGCCTTTAATGCTTTGCTGTTCAATTTTTGTCCATTAATTTAGTGAAGGCACAGAGGGTGTACTTATTAGATCTATAGGCGACGCAAAGCTTGGAAGGATAATTAGCTCATTATGTGACAGAATCAAGATCCAAAATGGTCTTTTAATCTAGGACAATGGACCAAATTCATGATAAATTTAACAAAGATAAACATAACCATAAACTTAGGATAGCTAGCTAGCTACATATAGATATAAACACATTGCATTTATATGCACACATACACAGAGACACACACACATGTTTGTTATATATACACACACACATATACATGTATAATATGGAGAGAGGAAAGGGGGGAGTGGGAGACAGAGAGAGGGGGAAAGAGAGAGAGAGAGAGAGGGAGAAAGAGAGGAAGAGACAGAGGAGGGAGAGGGGGAGAGGGAGAGAGAGAGAGAGAGAGAGAGAGAGAGAGAGAGAGAGAGATGAACACAAGCCTAGCTAAGAAATTTTGTGAAAAAGATCTGGGCTTTCTTTTGGTGCCCTCAATATAAGTCAAGGTAATATTTTGATTAAAAATGAAAATCCCCCAACTTCCTGACTACGGTATGCACCCCTACTACGACTTGTTGATCACTTGTTGGAAAAGGTCTAAGAAGAATTTTGAATCAAGTAGAAGTTGGCCTATGTGGCTCTGAGGCCCCTTTCAATTTTTAGATTCTGTGACACATATTATAAACCCCATAGGATCATGCAGAACATTAAGCCTTCTTCCTTTAGCATAGGATTCAGAATTGGAAGGGATCTTAGAGATTATCTAACTTAACCCTTTCCTTTTACAGCAGAGACCCCCAGAAAGGGTTAATGACATATCTTTTCCTTTTTTCTTAAGGGGAGGGAAGGCAGGGCAATTGGGGTTAAGTGACTTGCCCAAGGTCACACAGCTAGTGTTAAATGCCCAAGGCCATATTTGAACTCAGGCCCTCCTGACTCCAGGGTCTGTGCTCTATTCACTGTGCCACCTAGCTGCCCCCTTTTTCTTCTTTTTTGGGGGAGTTAATATATCACAGGAGGTAAATGGCAAAGTAGGCTTTGAACCTAGGTCTTCTGACTCTAAGTCTGGTGCTTTTTTTCTACTGCATCACACAGCCTCTGAATTTTAAAGCTTTAATCATTCTCTCAAACTCTCATTTTGCAATTGTTGTTCAGTATTTTTTTCAGTAGTGTTTGACTTCTTGTGACCCCATGTGGGATTTTCTTGGCAAAAATACTGGAGTGGTTTGCCATTTCCTTCTCCAGCTCATTGCATGGGTGAGAAAACTGAGGCAAACAGGGTCAAGTGACTTGCCCAGTGTCACTCAGCTAGGAAGGGTCTGAGGCTGGATTTGAATTCAGGAAGAGGAGTCTTCCTAACTCCAGGGCCAGTACACTATCTACTGCACCACCTCCCTGACCTACTGTACCCAGCTGTCCTTCATTTATTAATATTCATATCTTATTTTATAATTATTTTATAATTTTATAAATTATTTTATAATATAATTATGGACTTCTGTCCCAGGAAAATAAGGATGAACCTTCAGAAATTAGAGCAAAACATTTAAAACAGATATTGCTTTATTGTGTTAGTCATAATAAAGACAATAAAAACAGAATTATATAGAATAGTCTAGAATAATGTCATCAGGTAGACTACCTGTCATCATAATGTCTCTTCAATTCCATAAGAATATAAGATCTTTGAGGCCAGGGGCTTTCCCCCTCCCTATATTTGCATTCTAATCACCTTAATAAATAGTTGTTGAATTGAATACACAAATAAAATAATTTTTTCTGATTCACAGACTGGCTTCCACAGGGTCACAGAAAGCTGACTGGCAAACCATGTATTTCATGGGAGAAGACAGTGTATGACTATTTAAGTTCCCATTATGACACTAGCTCTTTCTTGTCACAAAGTGATAAACAGTAACAAATGCAAATGTGACTGTGAATGTTTAAGTTTTAAAACCACGTGTAAAGATCTTTAAGAAATATAAATTACTAATTTTCTCCTTTAAAAAACCCCTTCTTAATACTAGTAAGTTAAGGCTAGACTACTTAATGCTGAAAGAGTAACAAGTCAATATTGCAGTCAGTTTATTTCCTGCAGTCAGACTTGAGTGGGTAGAGGAAAATATTTTAAACATAAAATTCCATTTTTGGGGAACTAATTAACTTTATGTACCTTGGCCAGATAGACAAGGATAAATTTTTAAAATAAACAATGAAAAATATTTCAATACACAGTAAGAATCAATAAAATTCAACCAGAATTTTGGAAATACAGTGAGTTACATTAAAGTAACATATAATATACATTACTTCATCATGTACTTTTAGGACCATATTAATGTCCTTTAATACAATAAAAGCAATCAGTGTGAATATCACTATTCCAAAGGAAAATTTAAACAAATATGGTAAGATCTGCATATAAAAGTGACTTGATAAAAATATGGCTAACAAGATATTCATGTTTTTTTAAAATACATTTTTCATCAAAACAAAAAAAACTAAATTGCTTAGATTAAAAAAGTAAATATTGGCAAAATTAGAGAAATATTTAATAGCATGTATGAGTTTCTCTTTTATAAATAAAAATGTTTGTGTCATGTATATTTTACAAATTTTAGCACTCATGAAATTTGTATTACTTAGCATAATAAATTCCATAAGAATCTGGCATAATTTTGAATGCAGATACTGTACAATAATGCTGTATTTATATTTAATATAGATAAAAAAGCATTTTGGAAAGATCTACCTCCACCACAAGTTATACATATATCAAAAAAACTTTGTGAAGTATCATTCCTTTATCTGATCCTTTATTTACAACACTTTAAATAATGAGTCATTTATGAGTACATGTCGTATATATGTATGTATATAACTGTACAAAGTTGTGCTCACTTTGTATATCTTATTTTTGTAAGAAAATAAATTGCTGCTTTTTATAGTTATTTTTTTTTTTTAATATATCAGAAGTCCCTAGGAAAAAATCAGGCTACATGGCAAGCAAAAGAAAGTATCTGAATCTCATTAGACTACCTGAAGAAGTCAGTAAGGCAAAGTTTCCTTCTTCATAGAAATCCTATTACAACACACATAGCTACAAAAACTTATTAATCTATAATATTCATCACTTCTACAATATACACTTGGAGCCATCTTTGTTCATGCTTCTGAAAATAAGATGTTTTGAAAATGGGTTTCTGTTCACCTTAGTTACTGATTCCTCAACAGAGATCAATTTAAATTGTCAGGAACTTAATCTGCACTTCTGAAAAGAAGCAGAAAATATATATTACTTGAATTACAATTCAATCTGTAGGCAGCTGGGAGTACAAATTATCTTTATTTGGGGGGATATAGGTTATATTTCCTAAGTAAAGAGCCTGAGGAAAATATCCCAAACCTATATTGCTTGTTTGAAATTTAAGTTTTTTGTTTACTTAATCATCACAACTAAATGGCATTTTAAAAATTCACTTTACCTAGGCGACTTTGTAACTCAGAGGAAAGGTTTTTGCATTTAAATCATAAGTTACCAAGACAATCTGTTTTTCATTTTTGATTTTTACCTAGCTAACTATACTTTTCATTTGTACTCAAATTTTAATATGAAATTAGGAAAATCTATTACTCTTTAGAAAACTTACACTGGATAATTACTTAAATGATAAACACTGAATAAAATTTTCAAGATCTGCTAAAGAATCATGAAGGGTGGTGCCATTGATTTCTTGACTTCTGACAAATCTTTTAAGGGTTTCTAAAGCAGTCAGTGCCTCAGTTTTTGATGGCAAAGGTAGTTCTGTTTCTGGAGATCCGTCTTCATCCTCTTCATCAGAAGTATAGCAATCAGTTTCATTTGTTTTACTCTCTTTGGTCCATACCTCACTATCCGACACTGTTTCACATGTCACCAAATCCTCATCCAGGGATGCATATTCTTCCAGAGATAAACCTTCAGGAAACTCTACTCCTGCACCTAGAGCATGAGTAACTAAATCTAGGCCATTTTCAGTCTCCATATTTGTTTTTCCACTTTTTCCATGTTGTGATTTGAATCCTGCCTTTTCATAACTCTCAACAATAGTCTCTGGGGTTACAGTCCTCCAACACAGATGCAACATATCAACTGCATCTAGCAGAGAGAAAGTAAATTCTTTGCTGCTTTCAACAGAGTCTAAAAATTTCTTGACCAGACAGAATCGGTATTTGACCTTAACGTTTTTAATTACACCTTGTTTCATAGCTACAAATTTGGGAGATAAAGATGAAGGGAAAAAAACGAGTTGAGTGGACTTTAGAATCTTCACCTCTGGATGTGCCAATAAAGGATCAAGAAAAACCACAACTCGACGTTTCTGGGCTTGAAATTTTTCATCAAGCTTTCGCATCCATCGCTCAAAGATTTGTGAAGTCATCCATGCCATTCTGTTTGCTTCATAATCTACAGGCAGTGACTTTATATTTTTAAAACAATGTGGGTTTTTATTTTTCCCAATAATAAGCAAAGGAAGTTTTTCTGAACCATCCATATTTGCCCCAACCACTACAGTTATCCTTTCTTTGCTTAGTTTTCCAATTGAACAGGCTTCCCCCTTAAATGCAAAAGTATTAGTAGGTAACATTTGATACAGCAACCCGGTCTCTTTTATGTTAAATATATCCTTGGGGTGATAATCATTTAAATAATATAGAAGCACATTTTGGGACCAGATAGTCGCAGCATCTAATGATGCTGCCGCAGTTTCTACTGGCTGAGATCTGAATACTAAACCATATCTTGATTTAAAGCGATCTAGCCAACCATTACTGCACTTAAAATCATTATGTCCCAGTTTCTGAGCAAAATCATTAGCTTTGAGACGCAGCATTGGACCATTAACTGGTATGTTTAGACACTGGGCAATTCGATACCACCTCATTAATGCTTCCTCCAGATCTGTGTAAAAAGCAGTTCTGAGTCTTTTTCTTTTGGGGTCAAATCTTAAAGATTCAAAGGCTTCTAGAATCTTATCTTTATTCTTCATAATTGAAGACAGTGAATTTTTCTTTATTCCATATTTGGCTGCAATCTCTGCTTTTTTCTTACCACTTTCTACAGCATTTATGATGTCAATCTTTTCTTCAATAGACAAACTTTTCTTTTTCCTTGTTACAGGGAGAGGTAAGGGACGCACTGAAGCCTCTGCCATCTCATGCAGAGTTTCTGAAGAGATTTCTTTTTTTGCTTCCTTTTACCAGCTTCCTTAAACGTTTTCCAGTGTGACACAATCTGATGCAGTCTGTCCCACCTCAGATGCAAAAACTTGGCAAACATCTAAAGTATCCAAGTAGTTGTATGGATACTCCAAGAGATTAATATCAAAATATCTCATTTAAGTTATTTGAGTTTACTGAAAGAAAAATTATAACCAGGCTAGCAAACCTAATGAGGAAAAAGGTCTTCTCTGGGCAATCTGTGACTCCATTTTTAGTTCAAACTAAGTTCCAGAAGTCAAACAAAAATAGAAATCTCCTTATGTCAGACATTTCAGAGCCTGCTGATACATTTCTGGAGCATCAGTCCTTTGAAGACATTTTTCATTTATTCACAAACACTCCCCATTTCTTTTTAGTTGGTCTCCTTCAAACAGTTCAGAAATAAGAGGGAAAGCATTTTTTAAGCAAAATTATTGTTATGAAAAAATGCTTTAGTTAATTTTCCTTGTCTCTCCAGGGTTGGGAAAGGAGAAGAATCCCTCTGAGATTGCTGTGTCACTGTGTAGCTTCCCCAGTCTCTTGAAACTATAAGAAAGAAGGAGCAATGTTAGAAGATAATATAGCATCGGTTATCCCAATTAATTATGATTAAAAAAAAGAACTTCAGAGACTTTCTGAAAATAAAACTCAAGAGTTTTTTAGAGGAAATGTTAATTTCTTACATGTTTTCTCTTTGAAAGTCCCCTGGATCCATCGCAATAAGTGTTCACAGTCTATCTAAATAAGCGCTTTATATATGCGACAGAAATAAAGTAAATTTAATCTGTTTCCAAAATGTGCCATAACAAAAATAAAAGAACTAAAAGTGACACTAGCTAGCTTCTTCATGGCTATCTTTTGCATGCAGTTGAATGAGAATAAAACTAGACAGTTGTCATAATCTACTTTTGGCATGGAGGAGAATGTTCAGGGCTGTGATATCATCCATGTAAGGAGCTCCCAATGAGGAAACTGTCTACCAATACACATATGCAATGTAATGGATCATTGCTTAGGGTCATTGAAAGGTTAGGTGTCTTGTCCAGGATCACCCAGCTGGTATGTGTCAGAGATGGGACTTGAACCCAGACAGATTGAACTCTGAAGCCAATCTTCTCTATATAACCAAATTACCTATTTCCTACTTTTGGAAACAGTGACTACTTCATAGGACTCTGGTAGGAAGTACTTTTAAAGTATCTTTAAAGGAAGTATTTCCTTTAAAAATCTAAACATTACTCTAAATATACATAATAAACTTCATCTTTTTCTATTAATCCAACACGGAACTAAAACCATCTAAATTCATTCAACTGTACAATTGTACACTCTTTGCCTGGGGGATAGGGAGAATCAAAGACACATTAACACATAGCCCCTGACCTCAAAGTATTTATTTTCCATACAAGAGATTATATATTAGACACATATAACTAAAAGACAATTCAATATAACAATGACTACATAAGTGCAAGGTGCTTAAAATGGGTACTTAAAAATACTAAGACAGGGGTGGCTAGGTGGTGCAGTGAATAGACCACTGGCTCTGGAGTCAGGAGGACCTGAGTTCAAATTCAGTCTCAGACACTTAACTCTTAACTAGACGTGTGACCTTGGGCAAGTCACTTAACCCCAATTGCCCTCCAAAAAGAAAACTACAAAGACAAAAATAAAGCTGGTCCCTGACCCTGAGGAGTTTACATTCTATTTCTCTGGGAATAGAGGGGAGTGTTTCATTAATTGTACAAACAAAGGCCTAAGGACGTTCTGATAAGAGATCACTTTCTACAGAAGCTGTTCTTAGATGATTCTTTGAGCTGGTTCTGGAACAATGGGAAGGATTTTGATAGGCAGAAATGTGAACCAAGTATTCCAGCATGGGTAAAGTTATGGAGGAAAGAAAATGAAACATGTTCCAGGACCAGCGGGGATAAAACTGGCTAGGAGGTAAGGCTCATCTGCTCCTCCTGGCTTCCCTGGTTTCTTCCAAGTATCAGATAAAAGGCCACCTCTGCACAAAGGCTTTCCTGGCCCCCCTTACCCTTAGTGCTTTCCTTTTTCAGAACATCTCCAAATCATCCTGTATATGTCTTGTTTGCATATAGCTGTTTGCATGTTGCTTTCTCCATTAAACTATGAGCTCCTTGACAGCAGAGACTGTAAATTTGTGCCTTTCTTTCTTTGTATCCCAGAGCTGGGCACATAGTGACTAGCCTTTCTGGAGATGAGATTAACATTTGCCCTCTGCTCTGCACAAATGGGCTGGACAATGGAATGGAACTCTGAGCAACCACCCCTGGCAGGTATATCCCTGACTACCTCATCTCCCTGCTCACAGGGCAGGTTTCCTTTATAAGAATCCCTAGGTTTTCCTGGCTAGTAGCATGCTCCCTTAAGGAGCTGCCTCCCTTGAGAGGCTGCTACCTCCCTTAAGGAAGAACCTGCTTGGCATATTACCCAGAATAAATGCCTTTACTTGATTTGAAGACAGCCTGAGTGGGATTTCTTTCAAGATACCACACACACACACACACACACACACACACACACACACACACACACACACATACACACACACACCTACCTTGTACCTCAAATCTGATGACATTGCACCTCATCAATTGTAGGTGCTTAATAAATGCTTGTTGACTTACATGATAGTTATAACCTCTAACTGATATCTTCATTATTCCCTTTTTGGACTATTTTAAAAGGCTCTAAATTGGTCTCCCTGTCTTTACTTTTTTCAACTCATCTTTTATACCTGGAGTTCACAAGTTAAAAAAAAATTTTTAAACCATATCTATGTATTATTGGTTTCCTTTGCAATCCTATATATCTTTTTGTGCATTTAAAAACATTTTGAAAATGGGGCCCAAAGATTTCATCAGATTGCCTGAGGGGTCCAGGCCACAAAAAAAGGTCAAGTACTCTTGCTTTATATACATGTCAGAATAACCTTCCTAGTAAACTGGGACTGTCCTATTCAAAAGTACTCTATAGTTCCACATTATTTACTATAAGAAGGGACATTATGGGATCTTGTTTTGCTCCCACAGATGTTATTGAGAATTTGATGATAAAAAGCTACAACACTGGAAGGAAAGACCAAGACATAAGCTAAGAAGACAACAATATAAAAACAGCTACAAAGACTCAAAGAAAATCGCTGATTGGACCCAAGCCCAAGAAGAATTTGTGGAAGAGTGTAATAGCAAGCAAAATAGGATTTTTTGCTGATTTTCTCGATTGAGTTTTAGCTAATCAAGTGCCTTTGAGCCTTGCCTTTGACTGTATCAAGAGTCTTAATAGGTCTAAAAGAGTTTGAAGATCTTCCCTGCTCTTAATAGGCCTAAGGGAATTTGAAGATCTTCCCTGCCCCTTAATGGGCCAAATGTAATCACATGGGAGCTCACAGTGGGAGGAGTTTGCAAAAAGGGTGGAACAGGAAGGAGCAGCTAAGAGCACAAGCAGAGCTAGGAGCAGGTAGAACTGAGAGAGAATGTTTCTAATGTTGGTACTTTGTCTGTTGATCTGTGCTACTTTCTCAACAGAAGTCTTGTCTGTTGTTCTGTACTAATTTCTCAGACAGAAGCCCTGTCTGTTATTTTGTATTGGTTTCTCAGACAGAAGCCCTATCTATTACTCTGTGTTGATTTCTTAGACAGAAGCCCTGTTGTTCTGTATTGGTTTCTCTGACAGATGCCCTGTCTGTTAATCTGTGCTGATTTCTTAGAGAGCGGCCCTATCTGTTGTTCTATGTTGATTTCTCAGAAAAAAAGTGAATTGAGATGATAGTGCAGATAACATGTATAAATATTGTTATAGCCCTGTTAAGATCTGTTTAAGAAACTGAAAAGAGCTTGGAGTAGAACAGTTCCTGTGAGTTGAGATATGGAACAGAAGCAGGGAGCTGCCTATGTGTGAATCCAGGCAAGAGTTGGTAATGGTCAGCCAGTGGAGAAGGAGCCATGGGGTTTAAAAGCCAGCCTTAAGTAAAGATGAAGGAGGACTTTACTTTGGATACTCCATATTGACTGATGAGATCTGTAACTTACTGTGACCTTTGCACTTTCTGCTACTCCTTGAGGATGATTGGCTTAAGGATAATTGAAAGCCAGTCTCTAGTCAAGATGAAAGAGGACTTTACTTGGACACTCTGTCTTGACTGAGGAGATTATAACTTACTGTGATGGAGGGGTGGATGGTGTTTGTATTTTCTGCAACCCTTTAAAGATGACTATAAAATATACTGAATGGCATGTTTTGTTTAAGACTACGTGGCCACCTTAGTAATAAATTGTTATGTTTTATTGTTGTGAATGTTACAGTTTGGTTTCTTGAATGCTATGCTTTAGTTTATTGCTGAATAAATAAAGAGTTCATTATACTATGTGATTAGACTCTTGAAGTGATTCACAGCAGCAGTCCTCAGGAGAGCTGCTTGTGATTGACTTTATAAAGAGTTAAAGAAAGAGCTAAGAGTGGCAGAAGAAAAATTAGGAAAAGAAATGAGAATGCTGTAAGAAAATTATGAAAAGAGAATTAACAGTTTGGTAAAAGCAAGACAAAAAATGCTAAAGAAAATAGCACCTTAAAAAAAGAATAAGACCAATGGTAAAAGACACACAAAAATTCACTGCAGAATCACTTCACAGAAAAGCAGAATTAGCCAAATGGAAAAAAGATACAAAGTCTCACTGGAGAAAATAATTCCTTAAAAATTAGAACTGGGTAAACAGAAGCTAAAGACTCCATGAGACATCAAGAAACAGTAAATCAAAGTCAAAAAAGCTTTTTAAAAGAGAAGGAAATGTGAAATATCTCATCAAAAAACAACTGACCTGGAAAATAGATTAAGGAAAGATAACTTAAGAATTACTGGGCTTGGGGCGGTTAGGTGGCACAGTGAATAGAGCATCATCCCTGGAGGCAGGAAGACCTGAGTTAAAATCTGACCTCAGACACTTGACACACTGACTAGCCATGTGACTTTGGGCAAGTCACTTAATCCCAATTGCCCTCCAAAAAGCAAAAAAAAACAAAAAACAATAAAAAGAGAATTACGGGGCTATCTAAAAGACAGAGGTTGGACATTATATTTCAAGAAATTAACAAGGAAAACTACTCCCAATATCTTAGATATAAAGGGTAAAATGGAAAAAATATACTGACTACCTCCTGAAAGAGATCCCAAAATGAAACAGTATAGTCAAATTCCAGAACTCTGAGGTCAAAGGAAAATGCTTCAGGCATCCAGAAATAATTCTGACCATATTTATTTAAGAGGAAAAAAAAAGTAAAACAATACATTGTACCAATAATAAAAAAGTTGCAGTTTTTATATGAGCAAGATTAGTATTTTGCACACTTTGCTAGAAGGTACCATAGACAATAAAGTAATATAAAAAAAAATTTATAGCAAGTTTCTCTGATAAAGTCCTCATTTCTCAAATAAGTATTAGTATAGAGTTGAGTCAAATTTATAAAAATAAGAACCGTTACCCAAATGATAAATGGTCAAAAGATATAAATATACAGTTTTCAGAAGAAAAAAATCAAAGCTATCTATAGTCATATGAAATAACATTCTAAATCACTATTGATTAGAGAAATGAAAATTAAAACAACTTTGAGGTACCTGTTCACACGTATTAGAAATGAGAAATGCTAGAGGGGAGGGAGTAGGGGAAAATAGGTACATTAATGAATGGTTGGTGGAGTAGTAAATTGGTCCAAACATTCTGAAGAACAATTTGGAATTATGCTCAAAGGGCTATAAAATTGTGTATACCCTCTGATTCAGTAATATCTTTACTAGATCTGTATCCCAAAGAGATTTTTTAAAAGTAAAATAACCTATATGTACAGAAATATTTATAACATCACTTTTTGTGGTGGCAAAGAATTGTTAATTGAGGGGATGTCCATCAATTGGGGAATGGTTGGAAAAGTTTTGGTATATGATTGTGATGGAATAGTATTGTGCTATAAGAAATGATCAGCAGGAGGGCTTCAGAAAACCTGGAAAGACTTACATGAATTGATGCAAAGTGAAGTGAGCTGAACCAGAACACTGTACACAATAACAGTAATATAGTATGATGATCAATTGTGAATGACTTAGCTATTCTCAGCAATACAATGATCCAAGATAATTCTGAAGGATTTATGATGAAAAATGCTATCCATATCTAGAAAAAGAACTCATGGAATCTGAATGCAAATCAATGCAAATTTTTAAACTTTATTTTTCTTGTGGGGTTTTTTTTGGGGGGGTTTGTTTTCTTTCACAACGTGACTAATATGGAAATATGTTTTGTATGACGACACATGTATAGCCTATATCAAGCTTCTTGCCTTCTCAATGAGGGTGGAGGGGAGGAAAGAAGGGAGAGAATCTGGAATTCAAAATTTAAAAAAACTGAATGTTGGGGGCAGCTATGTGGCTCAGTGAATAGAGCACTGGCCCTGGAGTCAGGAGTACCTGAGTTCAAATGCAGCCTCAGACACTTAACACTTACTAGCCATAAGACCTTGAGCAAGTCACTTAACCCCAATAGCCCTGCCTTCCCCCCTGCAAAAAGGAAAAAACAACTGAATGTTAAAAATTGTTTTTCCATGTAACTACAAAAATTTTAAAAACATTTTAAAAAGTAAGAATATTAGATTTTAGAGCAAGAGAACCTCATTTCACATCATGGGATTTTTCACTTGCCAATTGTAAGACCTCAGACAACCTCTTTCCTCTATGGACTCAGTTTTCTTATGGAAAAAAGACAGGATTATAAACATATCAAAATATTCACAGCAATGCTTTTTGTAGTAGAAAATAAATGGAAGTAAATTGAGTGCTCAAGCTTCAGTACACAACTGCAATAAAATATTATTGTGCTATAGTAATATTAGAGAAATTCAGAGAAGCATGGGAAGACTTCAATCAACCAATGAAGACTGAAGTTAACAGAAACAAGAAAACAAAATACACAATGATTATCCTAATGCAAATGGAAAGAACAATAAATGAAATTAAATTCTGGTGTAACTATAATAGCAATGTTAGCTCCTGAAGAAAGATGAGAAAATGTACTTCCCTCTTTTCTTTGAAGAGGTGAGTGTGGTCTGATGTATATAGCATCATACACAGTCAATGTTTTTATTGATTTTGCTGCACTAGTGCTGATTTTAAAATCTTTGTTACAAGAGAAGACAACCTGGATAAGGGAGTGGAACAGATGGATATTTGGAAAGGAATGTGTTATAAAAGTATCAATACTGTTTTTTTTTTAAATGAGGGGACTGGATGAGGATCTCCAAGGTTTTCTCTAGCTTTAAATACATACTCCTGTGACTTGTGTGATCTTCACCAGCTCACTATTCCTCTCCATGTCTTAGTTTCCTAACCTATCAAATGAGGGGTTGGACTAGATGATCCAAAAGCATTTCAGCTTCAAATCCTAGAATAGTATTATCTGAAGGGAAAACTTTCAAAGAAGGAATTTCAGGGTACAAGGGATGAGAGAACCATGTTATATGGGAGGCTAGTGCAAGAGATAAGTATCTTGAGAAAAGAAGGGCCTGGCGGCAGCCCTTAAGTCATACCACAAAGGTGGTCAGCTAGCTCCAACCACAGACACATCCTAAGCACACAGCATGAACCTGCTCCAGTTCTTAAAAGGAAGAAAAACACCCCAGAACCTCACTAAATAATAGGCCATTATCAACTGTGAGGACAAATAACAACTACACTGGGAAGCAGGGAGAGCTGCCCTTTTTACTAACATACGGAATGTTCCATTCAACCCAAGCCAATCTCTTGCCCTGGTCAGAAAACAACCAATCTCTACTAATCAAAAAAGAAACAGGAGCCCAATCTCTCGAATAAGGAAAAACAACTAACAGACCCATCCAAGAAGAAAGAGGAGTCTTCCAAGTTTCCTTTTTCTCCCCTGGTTAATTTACAGTTAAGTCAGAAATAAGTACCTTCATTTCTAATTCTTGCTCTCATCCTAATACATTTACCCATATCCGTTCTTATCTCCCAAATGAGAGATAGAAGATAGCATTTTGTCTATTATTAATGGTTAGTCATTTCTACTAGTCAATAAAAAAGGAGATAACTTCTTGGCAAAAGACAAATGAATGATTCCTAAATTAAGATAGCAACCTACATTTATTTCTATAACAGTAGCCATCCTGGGTGGTTAAATTCAATATATCTCCATTCCTGAAACTAACACATCTCTAATGCCAAACCACAAAAAGTCAGCCTTCTTCCCTGGAGAAGAGTTAGGAGCCAACGTTATCTAATCCATTATACCCACATTCTCCATTCTCCCATATCCAGCAACTTTCTCAAGCTTCAACTGCATCAAACATTCCTGAGGGGCCCTCTATACTCTCCATTAAGCAACCATAATCAGTTTCCCTTATTACAGTACCAATTCCCTTCTCAGGAAGTAACCAGGATTCTCCAACTTCAAAAGGAAAGACAGAAATCGTTCTATTCAGAATATGCCATTCATCTGCCAGAAGCTGTTTAACTCTTTGCTAGTTTACCCGCTTCAATATTATTGGAGGTGGATGGAACATTAAAGGTGATCTATTATATTCTCTTTATTTTATGGATGAGGAAACTGAGACCAAAATAAGTAAACTTTGGTACAGTGAATAAAGCATAAAACTTGGATTCAGGAAGACCTGAGTTCAAATCCCACCATTCACTGACTGGGTGAACCTGGGCAAGTTCTGCTCTGTGCAAGTAACTGCTCTGTGCCTCAGTTTCCTCTTCTGTTAAATAGAGATAATAATAGTATCTATCTCACAGAGGATCAAATGAATTAACAAATATGTAAAGCATTTTGTAAACTTTAAACTGCTAAAAATAATATATATATTATTTTTAATAAATTTTAATAAAAATAATATATATATATATAAATAATATATATATAATATATAATAAAAATAAAATGCTTGTTACTGGAGATTGTCCACAGTCAAACTGGTACGAAGGGGAGGAACCAGGACTTGATTCCCACTCCAGTGTGATCAGGATTTGTCACCTATTCAAATACACACCACCAAATGATAGCAACATTTTCCAATAGTTTTTTTCAGAAACATATACTTTGTACTTCACTGAACCCCCAGAGTAAACAAACAGCTGCTTTTATTAGACTGAAATTTGCACATTTAACCAGCTTTGTTGTTTTTCAACTGTGTATGACTTCATGACACCATTTGAGGTTTTCTGGAAGAGATACTGGAGTGCTTTGTCATTTCCTTCTCAGCTCTTTTTTTCCAGATGAGGAAACTGAGGCAAAGAGTTAAGTGACTTACCCAGGGTGACACAGCTAGTAAGTATCTGAGACCAGATTTGACCTCAGGAAGATGAGTTTTCCTGACTTCAGGTAAGGTACTCTACTCACTGCACCATCTAGCTGCTGTCATATAACCAACAGCTAAAGTCTAATTGGTAGGAAAAAAAAAACACATGGCTGAGATAGCTTTCATTCTCAGAAGTGGAAAATAAAGGCACTGACCAAACAAGAACAGTTATTCTATTACTTATAGCCATGCTTAAGATGATAACGACTAAAAAAAATATTCACATTTTAAAATACTCCTTGGTAGTTCTAATGACATATTTAAAGTTTTTCAACTGCTTTTTCCATGTATACATCTTACCTACCATTTATTAAGAAAAGAGATCTCTTCTATTGTCAACACAGGGATTTGTTTTCCGTTAGTATGCTTCCTTGTGACAAGCATTTTGTTTTCCTTTTTTTTTTCATCAGGGGAGGGAGAATGGCAGGGAAAAAATGCTTAACAATTAAAAAAATTAAAATTCAATTTAAAAAAAGAACAGAGTTCATATTCCTTTATACTTGCTCCTCTTCCAGATTTCTCAGGTTTTTTTTTGGTCCTCCAAATCTTTGTCCCCAAAACTAATACAAAAAGTCTAAAATCTATTATTGTATTCCCAGTAGAAAGCCTAATCACACCAGTCGAAACCTTGATGCTGCTTATGTACAGAGTACTATTAGGGTTGAGAGGGATTTTAAGTGCTCCTCTAATTCAAGCAGTATCCCTCAGCCCTTTTGGTACCATGGAGTCCAAAACTGTCCAGTCTGCAATAAAGACATTGAAGCACAACTCCAAGCCAATAACTGCTTATTAAAGGGAGTGGACCTCTATCAATGGATGGGACCTCGGGTCTTCCTCATGTTCTGAGATTCCCCCTCCCTTTAGGGCCTTGGTTTTATAATGTTTGATACCCAGATGATACAGAAGAGGCACAGTAGAATATAGAGTCTCATTAGTTGAAAGATCTTGACTGTGACCCTCCAATTGGCTGACGCATCTATATCTTGACCTTTCCAGCAGGACCTACAGGATTAAAGAGGCAGACCCATGGGCTGGGTGGCATCCACATGGGCTGAAAGGTCAGTAGACAGGCAGGACACAGACCAGCAAAGAGGGTCACTTGTCGGCCAAGTGCTCATGGTCATCTCCCCTCATTGGGCAATTGACAGCTGTAAGCTGCTCCAGCAAAGTCCAGCATTGGTCAAGTGTTTATAGGCCTACTGGCCAAATGCCCACAGGCCTGTTTCCCCAACAACAGGAGCATAAGGGTGGAGGGACAATTGAAAATAGCTGGAGGATTTTTCATATCATTAGGTCATTACCTACTCATCAGGAAGAAAGGGGTAGCGGTCCTCTAGTTAGTTTCCTATGATTAAACAAGTAAACTTCCTAACAAGCAAGTGAACTTATAATCTTGAAGTTTAAAGTTTATCATAAAATTATTATTATAAATTATATAATATATTACAAATAACACATATGTAATCTAATCTAATATAAACTCATGATAACAAAGAATCTATCTTAATTAATTATCCCTAAATAAAATATGTATCAAATGTGTTTATACATGGAATTCCTATCTGTTAGTTAACTAGACAGACTAATAAATTGATAGACAAGTATAACACTCATAATCACTAACCCTATGTAATCACACTAAACTAATACTGATTGGCATAAAATAAGGTTTCAGTAAATCCTTCCTCACAGTACTAAGTAGTCAGCAAAAATCAGACCAAAATTTAGCAGCAAAAAAACTGCATTTCTGGCAGCTGGTGGTATAGTGGATAAAATGCCAGCCTTTCAGACAGGAAGTCTGTGTGATCCTGACCATGTCACAGCTTCTTGGAGCCTTGGATTCCTCATCTGTAAAAACAAGATAATAATAGCACCTATTTCATAGGGTTGTTGTGAAAGTCAGATATAAAGTGTTTTACAAACCTTGAAGCATTCTTTGTTGTTGTTCAGTCGTGTCTGACTCTACATGACCCATGGGGTTTTCTTGGCAAAGATATTGCATTTCCTTCTCCATCGTGTCCTCATTTTACAGATGAGAAACTGAGGCAAATAGGAGTTAAGTGGCTTGTCCAATACTGTCCCAAAGGAAAATGAACCAGGTCTAAAAAAAGAAGGAAAAAAAAATCCTACAGGTTACCTCTCTGGCACAAAGAACAGGGAAGCAGTTCTTCTTTTTGCTTCTTCCAACTCCCCCAAAACACTAATGCCAATGGGATAG
The DNA here is from genome assembly GCF_028583685.1 of Petaurus breviceps papuanus. Lineage (NCBI taxonomy): Eukaryota > Metazoa > Chordata > Mammalia > Diprotodontia > Petauridae > Petaurus > Petaurus breviceps. The sequence goes on from NW_027186473.1 coordinate 57,843,214, forward strand.
ACTAGAATGTAAAACATTTTTGCTGTTGGGCAGGCAACTTGGATCCCACCTCCTGGCAAAAGTCCTGGTAAAAGACAAGATCACTTTATCTAAGTAGGAACAGTGCTAAGTTTAGGCCGATCAGTTAGTCCAATACTTTTCCCTAAGACTAAAAGAAAAGCAACGGCTGCACTCACTATCCCAAAGGGACAGGTAAATTGTAGCAGCAAGAACTTGCAGAGGATTTCACTATTTTCCATCAGCAGCTGAAAAAACCAGCTGCCCTTATTTTCCCCAAGTCTGCTAGCATTCTAATTTCCCTTGGGATAGTAGCGATAGAGGCAGGGGTATTCCTATGCATTTCCTTATACAGAATAGTGCTAGGTTTTAGGATTAAGTTCACCAATCACCCAGAACAGCACCTCGCACAGGGCTGATTAATCCATCTGGAAAAACAATCACCAGCAGCACCTCTACCTAGCAGCAGTTATCATGAATACACTGTGGAAAGTCAGATTAGTAGTACATTAGATGGAAGGCTATCAGCCCTAGTAACTGGCTACATAAGTCCTTCTTCATGTACAAAGTACTAAAATACCACATTTCTAACAGTAAAATCTGTGTCCTAAACAATCCAAGTAAAATTAGCTATTCCCATCTCCTGTTCCCCTAGCTTGAACTACCAAACAAACTCAATCACTAAGTAACTATTGCTCATTCTAGCCCCTTTCTCCCAATGAATACATTTGCCTTTTAGCTGGCAGTATTTCATTCTTTCACTAGGCCATTAGTTTACCACTTTTGATCTCAAGTAACCAAATAGCTTCATTTACTATGTTCCAGATCTTTTTTGATTCCATATTCTCTCAATAGCAAGCATCCTTCAATTGGGATACCCTTTGCTACAAGAGACAAAAATGTTAGTGTCTTCTACCCAAAAACTAACAATATTCCCAGGCAGTAGAATCCACTGCAAGCTATATTGTTGCTGCTAGTTAGATATAGGCTGTTTTGTATTTATGTTATAGTTTCTACTCTTAAAAACCGAACCACCTGTTTTTAAAAACAGCTCCTCACACAAACAAGAGTTTGGGGTCACTGCTCTCAGTAAGGGAAAGCATGCAGTAATGACAAAAAAAAAAAAGGATTATTAGATTCAGGAGACTCTAAACATATTTTTGGTGACCTAGAATTTTCACAGGATGTGAGGAAATTTAACAGCTGCACTAGGAATATGGCTTGACTATGGAAACTTACAAGTAGACTTTTAACAGCTACCCTTTATGAGGGAGGAAAGGAGTGATGATGAAAAAGAAAGAATTTAAGAGTCCTTTCCCCAGAAGGGTGATGAACCCAAGACAAGAGGGATCGGAGGGGAACAAATCACACTATATGCATTCACCCTAGCCTCTCTCTATTTTCATACAAGTAAAATCAGCTTAAAATAGACATCAAGCGCATCCTGGAAAAGGAAAAAAAAAGTCATAAAACCAAAACATGTAAGCTAAGGGTATGTGGCAAGCAGAGCCCATTGCATGCAAGAATCTCAAACCCTTTTTCCCTTCCACCACCAATTAGTAGAGTTGCCTCTGCTCTCCATTATCTGCCTCATTCGCTTTACTCTAGCCACAGCTTTGAGAGAAGAGATGTAGCTGATATTTTGGTAGGTATAAAATCATATATTTATAGCTGGAAAAGACCTTAGAGACTATCATAGAGTCCAAACCCTTCATTTTACAGATGAAGAAACTTGGGCCCAGAGAATCTGTGACTTGCCCCACGGTTACAAATGGCAGAGCTGGGATCTGAGCCCAAATTTTCTGACCCTAACTCCAAATCCTGGGCTCATTCCACTGCCCAAAGTGATCTAGAATGAAGAACAGAGATCAATAAGGTAGAAAGAGGCATGAAGGGGAAGAGAGTTACTGGGACTACTTTCTGCCCAAAACATTAGGACCCTTTCCAGCTCTAAAACTGTGAATGTACAAAGAACTGTGATCTACAGCTTACAAGATGAGTTAAGAGCTTTTATCGGCAGAGGGCAAGCCCCAAGAAAACACATCTCAATGCATCCTTCACACTCAGGCCAAGTCCAAAGCCTAGGTTTGGTAATATGACTCAAAAATCTCCAGTGGGTCCTGATTTCCTCTTGAGACTTAACAAAATCGGTTCCCATCTGTTCCTCCCGGCTGCCTCCACTTTACTATCCTTCAGTACACTTTCTGGCCTGTCAAACTGGGCTGTTTGCTAGGTTGACATGCCTTCCTCTTCCCAATTGCCTGTTCGCCCCTTTGCACCTGGCTATTCTCTGTGCTCATTTCCAACTGACAGACTCCCCTGTGTCAGTCTGCACTTACTGGAGGCCCCCATCCAAATGTCCTCCTTTACTTTCTATACTTCCTCAATAACTGTCTGTATTTCTTCCCCACCTCTGTAGAGCATAATGACTGGTCTTTCCATAGCGCTTGAAGGCTTGCAAAGCTCTCATGTGTTCCCTCATTTGGGCCTCACAAGGAGATGAGGAAACTTGGGGTGGGCAATGTTTGCTTCACCTGACCAAGGTGACTCGGGTTGTAAGCAACAGAGTGAGATGAGGCAGGTAAGATAGATATGCTATTATTATCCCCACTTTACAGATGAGAAAACTGAGGCTCATAGACTAAGAGACGCAATTGCCCAGGGTCACACAGCGCGTGAGGATGGGAGGCAGAATTTGAACTCAGGTCTTCCTGACTCCAGGTCCAGCGGCCTATTCAGATAGCTGTATGCAAAGGAATGGAGATGGAAAGTCAGCTTAGTGCTGTAGAAAGCGCTTCATAAACTCTCCTCTGGGGTCAGAGGTCACGGGTTCGAATTTCGCCAGGATATTCACAACCTGGGTCGCCCTGGTCACATCGCCTAAACTTCCGGGCCTCAGTTTCCTCATCTGTAAAATGATCTCAAGATGCAGCCGGGGCAAGGAGGCAGGGGAGGAGGAAGCTGCGACGCAGCGCCAGGGAGAGTGCAGGAAGGCGCCCTCGGGTTGTCGAGGTCCCAGTGCCTCCCCCCCCCCCCCGGCCACCCCCCCCCCGCCCCTCCCCCCTCCCCCGGCCTGGAGGCGGCTGCGGCTCTCGGCTCGCGGTGCAGCGCAGGTCCCGGCTCGGCCAGCGAGGTCTCCCTTCCATGCAACAGGTGGGAGGCGACTCTGGCCCAACCCGCCAATGCCCCGCCTGAGCAGCAGCCAGCGAGTCCCCGGAAGTGGTTGCTAAGGCCGCCGCGGGCGGGGGGGAAACCCGGGAGGGGCTTGAGGGGGGAGGATGGGAGGCGAGCGGGGGAGACCCTGGAGGGGAGGGGGAGGAAGGAGGGGTAGGCGGGGCCTCCGCTGCCGAGAGACTTGGGGGGAGGAGGAAAGGAGAGGTGGGCGGGGCCTCCAGCGGGGATGGGGGAGAACGGGGAGGGAAGAAAGAGTGGGAGGGGCAACGGCCCTTGGGAGGCCAGGGAGGGCCGGGGCGGAGGGAAGAGGGAGTGGGCGGGGCTCCCGGCACGAGAGGTGTGGCCACCGCCAAGACGCCGGTGGGGCCAGGCCGAACCCGAAAGATAGGCCAGCTAGGGCCAGGGCCAGGGGCAACGTGGCTTCCGGTCTCCTCACTTCCGGCTTCGCGGCTCCCGGTCTGGCTTTTCGGGACAGGGTGACCGACCCTCGGAGGCGCAGAGAGCTGTGCCGGTGGCTCGGGACTCGCAGTCAGGGACAGCCGCCGGGGCTCCTGTCCCCCCTCCCCCAGGCTCGAGGTGCGTGAGGGCAGGGAACCGGGCCCGGCCCCGGCCGCTGCTTCCCCTCACTTCTTCCTTTGCGGTCCGCCCGCGGGCAGGGCTCCGGGGATGGGAAGAGCCGAGGTGGTGGCCCCTGCTCGGGGGCGTGGTCACGGGCGGGTGCGCGCGGTGGACACGTCGTCTTGGGATCCCTGGTGCGGCCCTGCGCCCTGCGCGCTGCCTCCCCCCCCCCCCCCCCCCGGAGCCCGCTCCCAGATGCATGGCAAGGAGCTGCAGGCTGCTGCAGAGGAGAGGGGGCTGGTCTCGAGTTTGGGGGGGGGGGGGAATGGGGGGGGATTTGGACCTCGGCTCTTGCTCTCTGGCCGCTGCTGCATGCTCCCACCCTGCTTCCAAAGTAGGGGGAAAGTGAGCTTGCAACTCGAAAAAGTCTGCCCCACGCCCTAGGTTTGGCTGCGGGATGCCTACGAAGCGTCTCAAGTCCGGCAGCAGCAGCCCACCGAGATGGGTCCGTGGGAAGCCTTTCCCATTTGGTTTTCAGTGGTTGCTTGGTTGCGTTTGTGTGAAACGCCCAGGTTTGGTTGTAAGAATGTAGTAATGTCAAAGTAGTACAGCCAGAACCAGATTTTTTGGTGTTTTTCCATACTTTTCTTCTTACCCCACTCACTACCTTTTACATATCAGGGAAAAAGTTTAATTTTTCATGTAGTTCCTAGGCACTCCTTTCCTTTCACTTTAAAAAAAAAATTACTTCCTTTATCCAGCTTTTGTGTTCTTGAAACTTTTGATCCCTGGACCTTTAGTACTTGTCACTTCCTGTAGTTATTCCAAATTATTTTTTAACACTTCCAAGTTCGCTAACACTTTTCCCTTCCCCTCTTTTGTTAGTTAAACTTAATGTATTAAAACTTGGTTCTTATACTCATTTCAGATTGATGATTTTTCTTGCAGAAGCCTGTTTAGGTGTGAACAAGCCTCAATTTTAATTTCAGGAACATAGCACTCACTGTAAGCTAGTACGGGTTGCATTAGTCAGACCCATTGTGTTTAAGGTCAAAATAATTATGACATTGACCTTTTGAACCACAGACCTTTCTGATAAGTGCTAGGACTGTTTTTACTTTTAAGCCTTTCTTCAAGTTGCTTTTGTGTTTTTTTTCTTTCTTTTTTGGAAACCTAATAGTGCTTGGGAAGTACTTTTATTCCTTGAATAAAACAGGTCACTTAGTTTCATATTTTCTTTGACATTAATGTTTGTTTTTTTTTCCTTTGATGTAGCTGTTTGCTTTAGAGTCTGGTTCTGACAGTGACTTTTTTTTCGCCATAGAAATTCTTTTGAACCTAAGAAAGTGAAATACAGTGATCTTTTACAACCTTGAAGCCCAAATTTTACTACCTTCATAAAAAAAGAAATTTGTCAGTTTGCTTTTTTAGTTCCTGATCTGTGGTTTTGAGGTTTCTTTCTAAGTATGACTATCTGTGGTTCCACAGGCAATACTCTTGAGAGCTAGTAGAGCTGTATTAAGGGATTGGAAATGTGCTTTTGGTTATGGAATACTTGCTGAAACCTCACCTTGTGTAAGGCACTGTTCAGATAGAAGCTTAAATGCTGTTTTAACTTCCTGCTTCCATTTCCCCTTGTGGGGCATCTTGTGGTTTGGTATTGAGGAAGCACTGCTTTGCTAGAGAAGGTCAAAAGAATGTTCTTGGAAGCTTGGTCATCACATCTTCACCCCCTTTCTTACTACTCTGCACTCTTTCCATTTGGTGTTTGACTGTTTTCTTGCCAACTGAGTTTTAGTGCTAGCACTGGTGTTTATTGAGTTTGGTGTGATAGCCCTTTGTTGTTTGAGGAAAATATAAGCTCCTAGAGGGCAGACACTGATGTAAAAAAAAAAAATGGGTCTCCTGCCAGCAAAGTAGTTAGCAAATAATAGATGCTTAATAAATACTTATTAAATAAATGAATGAATTTGAAAAGGTGACATTTGAAATGTTTTGCTTTGGAAGCTCATCTTTTGTGATGGCCAACCAGACCCTTTAACCTAGAAACAAGAATAATTCTTTCTGCCAGCCAGCATTCCCTCCTGCTAACTTTGTGAAAAGTATTGTCAGGCCTATTTAATTTTCTTCTTCAGTAATGATAAGAAACTAAAGCAAAGAGGAAGGGATTGCTGTAAAGTATCTTCTATTTCATATAATATTTAATAAAGATGAATGTAAAGTCAGGCACTCAGTTAAACAAATCAGTTGTACAAGGATGGAATAAAAGGTAATCAGAAGTTCATTGGATAAAGACCTAGGGATTTTTTGAGCTGAAGGCTCAGTCATCAGCTGTGTGATGTAGCAGCTTGCAGATCTAATGCATATCAGTTGCATTAATATAGTGCCCCAAACAAGGGAAATGATAGTCCTGCTGTATACTCTGCACCAGTTAGATGATACTGGAATAACATACTCAGTTCTGCATTCTGATTTTTAAATGACCAGGATGATGAAGGGATTTGAAACCGTGTCAAAGGAGTTTGTAGTAAAGGAAATGGGTATGCTGAACTTGGAGAAGAAAAAACTTGAGAACATACCTCTTTACCTCACATTTGGCCCGCAGGTTGTTCCATCCTCAAGTCTCTGCCCTTCGCCCTCTACAGACAGACAGGCAGGCAGACAGACACACACACATACACACACCCCACTCTCCCTCTTCTCTCCCTCCTCTCTCCCCCTCTCTGCCCAAGTCCATCCTCCACTAGGCTATCAAACTGATCTTCATAAAGCTCCCTAAAGTTCTGGTCTCACCTATTCACCTCCTTCCTCTTGCCCCTCACTCTCTAAGATTAAATATAAAATACTTTATTTGGCTTTTAAATCCCGTCATAACCCAGCATCTTCTTTACTTTCTTGTCTTCTTACCACTTACTCCCCTCCTAGTACTTCATGTTCTCTTCCATCCAGTGCTACACTGACCTTTTTGCCGTTTCTTGTGTAAAACATTCCATTTTCCAACTCTTTTACTTTTAACTAGTTTTTTCTCCTCACCTCCTGGCTTCCCTGGCTTCTTTGAAGTCTCAACTAAAGTTCTGCCTTTTGCAAGAAGCCTTTCTAATTCCCCTTAAAACTTGTGCCATCTTTCCAAAATCATCTCCAGCTTATCATATGCATATCTTGTTAGTACATAATTGTTTGCATGTTGTCTCCCTCCTTAGACTATGAGCTCCTTGAGAACAGGGATTTAAAATTTTTTTTCCTTTCTTTGTATCACCTGCACTCAGCACATTGCCTGGCACTGAGAAGGGATTTAATAAATGCTTGTTAATCCCATCAGTGACTTCACAGGATTTTGTATTTGCTCTCTCATTTGAGCTTCAGTAACCATATGGTATAAATGTTACAAATATTTTATCCTCATTTTACAAATAGTCATCTGAGACTCAGAGTTGAAATGATTGTCATAGGTAGTAAGCTTTGAACCCAATTTCACTTGACCTCCAGCTCCACATTCAATCCATACTACCTGACTGTCTCATGATCATGGCCTTTGATAATCCTGTAGAAGAGAAATTACACTTATATTGTGGGAGGCGGAAGGTCCAGGTACACAGACTACAACCAACAGAAGAAAGAACCATTCAACAACTTGAAATTTCTCAAGCATGAGAATGAGTATCCCATTGAGGCAGTGGTGTTGAAGAAGGTATTCTTGAATTGAAGAAATAACGACTAGATGAGTTTTAAGACCCTCTTCTATTCCAAAAGTATATTTTCATCAAGAAATTAGCAGCGGACCATCTTCACTGTACTATTGTACTATTAACAAGTGACTTGCAGGCCACACCCAAAATTAGTTATTTAAAGCAATAAAGTTGGGAAAGTGGCATGAAGTGTCCCAAGGATTGGTCTAGGGTCCAACCAGTTTTTATAGATGACCTGGATACTAGAGAGTGGAAAATATATGTAATAGATTTGTAGGTGCTTGGATTTTGGAAGATAGGAAGAATTCAGAATCACCTTAATGAACTCTGAAGAATACTTAAAAAAAAGATTGAAAAACTCTTGGGGTTGTACTGTGTTATGGATGAAAGAACTGACAGGACTGTATATAGGTAGAGTAAAGAACAAAAAGCCCCCAAAGTTGTAACTGACCACAAATTGTATATACATGAGCAGAAAAAAAGGTAACTCAAAATTGAGATAAAGGTCCATAAATAATTTTTTATGTTTTTTCTGTAGCTTATCTAAGGTGACTTGGATGTCAGTGACATGACAATTTTTCTTTGTGGCCATTAAGCACTCGTCTAACAAAATCCCCTTTCTCCCATATTTCTATCCCTCCTTCCTATATCTCTCCCTGTTTCTTTTCACTTCTCTTTCAGCCTCTTTATTTTTCCTTTTTTCTGTGTCCTTTGTTAAGGGCTTACAGAGTCACCCACCACTATTGATTTAGTCCTATTGGCAATGCTCAGGAGTAAAACCTGAGATTCCTGATTTCACAGTATGAGAGTCATACTGTGAAAAATAAATTTAACAAACGTGCCAGAATTTATTGATCCAGATGAATGTTGCTTTCATCAGAGTAGACACCCTAAGGTCTATACATATTTGAATTATTACAGTAGTGCTACTCGAAACATTTTGTTTTGGAATTGCCTTCAAAGCCTGTTTATGCGGCAGATGGGATTATCAGTTTTTCTACATTATAGTCACCCTCTCTCTTTTTTTTAAATTTAAAACACTATTTCAAGCTTGATCATCTACTTCACCATACTTTACTTTTTTCTAAAGTCAAAGAGATGAAGATTAGCTTTCATTGAATATTCAAAGAAATGTATATTCCAGGATCAGAACTCTGTCAAAAGAAGAAATAACTCCAAATATATTTTGAACAATGGTACTATCTCTGAAACAAGTGTGCAGCCAGATTTTTATTTTGAAGGGGACATTTGTCCATTCTCATATTTTTTTTAGAAGTGAGTGTAATAGGGGCAGCTAGGTTGTGCAGAGAACCAGCCCTGGAGTCAGGGAGTTCAAATCCAACCTCAGACATGTAACAACAACAAAAAAATAGCTATGTGACCTTGGGCAGGTCACTTAACCCCAATTGCCTTGCCTTTTCCCCTCAAAAAAAAAAGTGTAATTTCTTTATAGTTATGATTTATATTTCTTTAAAGAAACTAATTTCTGTCCTTTACCCATTATCAACATTTTGTTGAGAAGCTCGAGGAAATTTTTAGAAAATTTATTTTAAGGTAATTAAAGGGATAGAAACTGGGTTCTTTGGGGAAGCATTAAAAGTGTTGGGATTTTTTTTTTAATCTTAAATGATATAGAGGCCAAGAGAATACTTGGTTCATTTTTGGCAATCTTATAAAAACATTTCATACATTTGATCTTTTTTTCTCTCTTTTGAGACACAAAGGAAGTTTATAGTTAAAAACAGTAGAGAAGTTAATTGAACATGTGGATAAGCTTTTTGACATGGTGATAAAATATTGGAGTAGTTAAGGAGAGGTAGTTCTGTCTATGTACCTGGAGCTCATTCAGGAAGGGAGCAGATATCAATTTGTCCTGGAAGGTTTAGTCTCTTGAAGGCAGGGAACAGGACCAGGTGACTTTTACAAGGACCTTGGCCTGTGATTTTTAATGGACACCTTCTTATTAAGTTTGCAGTCCTATAGTCCTTTACGCTAACATTTGGGGTCCTTGGGATAATGGCAACTAAGGAGTAGTGTGGTTCCCAGCTTACCTATAATAAATATATCTCTAAGTTAAAATGCTATATTTAGACTTTATTTTAGCGGAATGAGGAAGCTTTTGATTTAATTGGAGGGACAAATGTTTATGCTAATGAACCAGGACTATCTTGGGCTTTGTTGTATTCCCAGCTCTGCCTTGCTTATACGTAATTAGAACTCTGTGAGTATCAGTTGAATAAGTAAATGAAATATTCAGGTTTGGAAAGAAACTTAATATGATCTTTGTTTCTCCAGTTTTGGTTTCTGATTCACTGGTAAGATGAAAAAATTTAAAGTTAATTCTCTGTTTTTGTTTTAATTATTACAACTTTATTATTGTTTGAATTCTTATTTTTAGTTTAGTTGAGTTGATGAAATGTCATTGTCATTTGCCCCTTTGGTTCATGTTTTGTTTTTTTAAGTATTAATTGTCACATTATCCTTGTTTTAAGAAAGTAAATCTTTAGCATTTCTGGCATGTTTTAACTGCTTTTCTGGAATATACAGACAGCTGACTTTTCCAGGGATATAAATTTTATCTATATTGGGAATTCTTAATTTTTGAAAAATTGTTACACTCTTTGACTTACAGTATCTTTCTCACCATATATTTGTTATTATTTTAAAATAAACTCTTAAATTTGGGGCATAGAATTCATAAGTGATAACTAATTTGAGCCAACATATTGGAAAAACAGTTGGGAATTACTGATCTAAATGATTTATACTCTTCATTACTAAATTACTAAGTGATTATACTCTTCCTTTTATCAATTTACAATTAGTAAAATTTTTCACATAACAGTTGCTCTAGTTATTTGGATGGTCAGATCTTGTTTCACGCTGTTAATTTGTCCTTTTTTTACATATCAGATTAGAGGACTTAAGTATCCAGAGTGATATTTTGAAATTTAATGTTAATCATAGATTTCCTCTGATTCTGGCATCGTAGTATTAAAGTTTTTTCTACCCCTGTTACAGGGATTAGTTGCTGGAAAGTCTGTATAAATGTTATTATTGTGGAAGATACCCAATTATATGAGTAACTTCCAAATGCATGAAAATAACATTATCAGTTGCACTAATAGAATGAAATATTAGTAGTATCTTTAATGATTTTTTTCCTAATAGATATATAAAAATTTTAAATTTGCTATATTCATTCAAATTTAGAAATGATTATTTAGTAACAGAATTATATTAAAGGTTTATAGATTTGGAGCAAGAAAGAACCTTAGAGGCCTCACTTTAAAGATAAGGAATAAGAATCGAAAGGTAGGAAAAGGCCAGGTATGGAGGACTTTAAAAGCCAACCAGAGGATTTTATATTTGGTCTTCTAGCTAACAGGAAGCCAGTGGAGAGAATGGGAGAGTGGGGGTGGGAGAAGAGGATGATGTGGATCAGATCAGTGCTTTAAGGAAGACCATTTACCAGCCTAAGGGAGAATGGAATGGAGGTGTTTTTCTGTTGCCTCTTTCCTTTCCTTTATATGAATTTTACTGTTGTTACTGAGTATGGGGAGAGGAATTCCCAGAACTAGAGGGGACTTCTGAAGCTAGGCAATCTTATTACATCAGAATAAGAATTACTTCTGTAGCATTCCTCAGAAGTGGCCTTACCAGGCCTGTTGCCTTTCCTGGAGGCTTCTTAGCAAGGGATAACCCACTCCTATAAAGTTGCCCATTTCATTTTTGGTAACTTGAATCTTTTCCTTGAGAATTTCTTGGAGGATGATTTCTAGGTTTTTCGTTGATCATGGCTTTCAGGTAGTCCAATAATTTTTAAACTACCTCTCCTGGATCTGTTTTCCAGGTCAGTGGTTTTTCCCATGAGATATTTCACATTGCCTTCTATTCTTTCATTTGTTTGGATCTGTTTAACAGAATCTTGATTTCTCCTCAAATCATTAGCTTCCCTTTGTTCCATTCTAAATCTGAAGGAATGATTCTCCTCAGTGAGCTTTTGAGATTCTTTTTCCATCTGGCAAATTTGGCTTTTTAAGGCAGTCCTCTCCTCATTGCCTTTTTGAGGAGAAAATTGTCAAAATTGCCGTTTGAGTCAGTCTGTTTTTTAAGGTGTTATTTTCCTCAGTCAGGCTGTTGACTCTCATTTCATACTTTTCTTGCATCGTTCTCATTTCTCTTCCCAATTTTTCCTCCACTTCTCTTATCTGCTTCTTAAGGTCCTCTGTGGCCTATAACCAGCTCGTATTTTCCTTTGAAACTTTTGGTGCAGGAGTTCTGACTTCACTGTCTTCCTCCTGTTCCATGCTTTGCTCCTTTTTGTCCCCAAAATAGGAGTCTAATATTGGATTCTTCTGTTTGTTTTGCTTCCTTTGTCTGGTCATGTTGCCACTCAATTACTTGACTTTTGGGCTTTTTGCCACAGCAGGACTCTGCCACCAGACAGGGGAGCTTCCGTCCCAAACACTGGGGTTTTCTCAGCTGCCTGAGGTATTAGCTGGGTGCCCTTTCTGAAGCCTCCACATGCTCTGGCAAGCTGGTCACACACCCCAGGATCTCTGCCCTAGACTGCAGTCCAGATCCAAGCAGGTTAAAGCAAGAGCAATTACCCCTCAGACTGGTCGCTTGGTCCCCCTAAATTCTGCAGGCCAGGAGCTGAAGCTGCAACGTGCCACCATCAGGGCATCTCAGCGGCTTCTCACCCTGGGGGCAAAAGCTGACCCCCTCCCAACTACTGATCCCAAAGTCCACACTGCACTGACTTCTCACTTTGTCCTTCGCATCTGTGTGTTGATAAATCTGGAAATGGTCACAGCTGCTGGTTATCTGGAGTCCCTCCAGCTGATGGTTGGTCAGGCCTGCCCTGGGGTTAAAACCTGTGGCGCTGGCCTATTCCTGCTGGCCTGCCGGGCTGTCCTCAGCAGGAGGTTAGCTTCTTTGTGTCTTTTTGTGGGTTCTGCAGCTCCAAAGTTTGTTCAGAGTTCCCTTTTACATGGACTGGGGAAGGTGGAAGCTGGAGCCAAGCAGAGGTCCTGTTTCTACTCTGCCATCTTGTCTCTGCCCCTGGTAACTTGAATCTTAAAGATGTTTTATTATATCATATTAAATATGTCTCTTTTACAACTTCTACCCATTATCCGTACTTCTGTTCTCTCTGACCAGACAGAACAAGTCTATTGTTTTTTCCACATTTTCTTCTCAGGTACTCTTTATTCTCTTAAAAATTATTGAAGACAAGGGCTGCTAGGTGGCACAGTGAATAAAGCACTGTCCCTGGAGTCAGGAGGACCTGAGTTCAGATCTGGCCTCAGACACAACACAAAAACTAGCCGTGTGACCTTGGGCAAGTCACTTAATCCCAATTGTCCTACCTTCCCCCCCTCCAAACAAAAAGCAAAAACAAAAAATTATTGAAGAGATTTTTATGTGGGTTATAATTATTATTTACCATATTAGAAATTAAAACTGATAAATCTTTAAAATGTTTTCATTTAAAAGCAATAAACTCATTTCAAGTTAATTTAATTAACATTTTTATGAAAATTTTTTTTTCCAAAGCAAAGTTTAGTGAGAAATATAATTTTTTTGGGGGGGAGAGCAATTGGGGTTAAGTAACTTGCCCAAGGTCACACAACTAGTATTTTGTGTGTGTGTGTGTTAAGTGTCTTAGGCTGGATCCTAACTCAGGTCCTTCTAACCCTGGGGCCAGCACTCTCCTCACTGCGGCACCTAGCCGCCCCCTGAGAAATATAATTGCTTTACTAGTGAGATGTGGTACCTCAGAGTTGTTTTAATTTGCATTTCTCTAATCAATAGTAATTTAGAGCATCTTTTCATATGCTTATATCTATAATTTCTTCCTCTGAAAACTGCCTGTTTATATCCTTTGAACATTTATTAATTGGGGAATGATTTGTATTCTTATAGATTTGACTTAGTTATATATTAACTCAGTCTTTATATCTATAGTCATATATTTACTTCACAGGTCATGTAGCCTCTGGAAAACTCCTTAAGCTCATGAGACAATGAGAAGGGAAAAAGGCTGATAGTGATGTAGCATTAATATGAAAATAATTTTGACCTGCAGAGTCAAAAAATTCAGCAAAACTAACCAGTGTAGTGTGCCACTTGTGTGTTCCCCCCACCTCTACCAAGAAGTAGGGAGAGGTTTCTCTTCATATCTCTTTGGGGTGGAGCATGGCCATGGCCATTATGATTGATTTTAAAGCATTCCTTTTCAATTGCTTTGTTGTCATTGATACATTGTTTTATTGGCTCTATTTAATTCACTCTGCATTTGTTCTTACATGTCTTTGGATGTTTTTCTATATTCATCTTTCTGTTAGATTTATCAAGTTCTGAAAGAATATACCAAAGTCATCTATAATTTTTGTCTTTCTGTCCTATCCATTTTATGTAGTCATTTTCTTATCAATGGTGTCTTTAATTTTTTTAATTAATTAATTAATTTTTAGTTTTCAACATTCATTTCTACAAGATTTTGAGTTATAATTTTTTTCTCCCCATCTGTTCCCTACCCCACCCCAAAATAGCAAGCCTACTGAATACCCCTTCACCCAATCTGTTCTCTCTTATATCCTCCCCCATCACTCCCCTAACTTTATAGTAGGGCAAGATGGGTTTCTATACCCCAGTACCTGTATATCTTATTTCCCAGTTGCATGTAAAAAAACAAATTTTTAAACATTTGTTTTGAAAACTTTGAGTCCAGATTTTTTTCCCTTCTTCCCTCCTCACCCATCTCCACTGGGAAGATAAGTAATTCAATATAGGTTGTATGTGTGTAGTTACCCAAATCATTTCCATAGTAGTTATATTGTGAAAGACTAACTATATTTGCCTCCATCCTATCCCCCCCCCCACTTATTCTATTTTCTCCTTTGACCTTCTCCCTTTTCAAAAATGTTTGCTTCTAAGTATCCTCTCCCACAATCTGTCCTCCCTTCTATCATCCCCTCTCTTGTTCCCTACCCCCCTATTTTCCTGTAGGATAAGATGCCCAATTGAGTGTGTATGTTATTCCCTCCTTAAGCCAAATTTAGTGAGAATCATCAGGTTGTCCCATTCCCTTTCACCTTCCTGCTCTTCCCCTCCATTGTAGCAGTTTTCTCTTGTCTTTTATATGAGATAATTTACCCTAATCTATCTCTCCATTTCTCCTCCTCCTAATAAATTCCTCTCACCTCTTAATTTTATTTTTTAGATATAATTCCTTCATATTCAGCTCATCCTATGCCCTCTGTCTATGTATACATGAACCTACATATGCCCACACTCACATAGATACTTATATACACATACACCCTCCTATACATACATATATGTCTGTATACATATATATTTCCTTCAACTATCCTCACTCTGAGAAAAGTCTTAATGAGTTCAAATTATCATTTTTCCATGTAGGAATATAAATAGTTCAACTTTGATAAGTTCCTTATGATTTCTTTTTTCTGTTTACCTTCTCATGCTTCTTTTGCTTCTTGTATTTGAAAGTCAAAGTTTTTGTTCGGCTCTCTTTTTTTTTTTTTTTTCATCAAGAATGCTTGAAACTGCATTGTTCCATTGAATGACCATATTTTTCCCTGTAGCAGGATACTCAGTTTTGCTGGGTAGGTGATTCTTGGTTTTAGTCCTAGCTCCTTTGACCTCCAGAATGTCATCTTCTAAGCTCTTCTATCCTTTAATGTAGAAGCTGCTAGGTCTTATGTTATCCTGATTGTGTTTCTACAATACTCAAATTTTTTCTTCCTGACTGCTTACAGTAATTTCTCCTTGATCTGGGAACTCTGGAATTTGGCTATTAATGTTCCTAGGAGTTTTCTTTTGGGGATCTTTTTCAAGAGGTAATTCGTGAATTCTTTCAATTTCTGTTTTGTCCTCTGGTTCTAGAATATTAGGGCAATTTGGCTTGATAATTTCTTGAAAGATGGTGTCTAGGCTCTTTTTTTCATCATGGCTTTCAGGTAGTCCAATAATCTTTAAATGATCTCTCCTGGATCTATTTTCCAGGTCACTGATTTTTTCCAATGAGATATTTCACATTGCCTTTTATTTTTTCATTTGTTGGGATCTGTTTTATAGTATCTTGATTTCTCTTAAAGTCACTAGCTTCCATTTGCTCCAGTCTAATTTTGAAGGAGTTATTCTCTTCAGTATGTTTTTGAAATTCCTTTTCCATCTGGTAAATTTGTCTTTTTAAGGCATTCTTCTCCTCACTGGCTTTTTGGACCTCTTGCCATTTGAGTTAGTCTATTTTTTAAGGTGTTATTTTCTTCAATATTCTTTTGGGGTCTCCTTTAGCCAGCAGTTGACTCACTTTTTATGATTTTCTTCCATCATTCTCATTTCTCTTCCCAATTTTTCCTCCACTTCTCTTACTTGAGTTTCAAAATCCTTCTTGAGCTCTTCCATGGCCTGTAACCAATTCATATTTTTCTTGGAGGCTTGTGAGGCAGCAGTTCTGACTTTGCTGTCTTCCTCCCGCTGCATGCCTTGATCCTTTTTGTCTCCAAAAAAGGATTGTATGGTCTGTTTGTGCTTCATCTGCTTGCTCATCTTGCCAGCCAATTACTTGACTTTTGAGCTCTTTGCAATGGTAGAACTCTGCTTCCAGAATGGATATAGCTTTGTCCCAAATCCCTGGGGTTTTCTCAGCTGCCAGAGCTATTAGGAGGCTACCCTCTCTACAGCCTCCACAAGCCATGATCCAGATCCAAGCAGGTTAAAGCAAGAGCGATCACCCTTTGAATGGTTGCTTGGTCCCCCTATGATCTGCAGGCCAGGAGCCATGCTGTAGTGGCTGCTGCACCTCCAGCTGCTTCTCACCCTGGGAGTGGTGGCATGACTTCACTCTTCAGTCCCCTACCCCCAACAGAGTTCTGCACTGGCCTTTTACTTTGTCTTTGGCATTTATGGGTTGAGAAGTCTCTGGGGCTGCCCTGGGTGCCACAGACCCTTCCTGTCCACCTTAGCTCTAAAGTTTGTGTAGAGTCATTTTTTACATGTGTTGGAAGTGATTGGAGCAGACCACGCCAAGTTTGTGCTTCTACTCTACCATCTTGGCTGCGTTCTATGGTGTCTTTAAATATAATGGAATCACCTTCTTTGCCTTCTTGACGTTGTCTTTTTAATATGAAATTGTGAAGGCCTGATTGCAGCTCCTACATTTTTTAAATTTACTTGAAGCATATATACATTTTATTTGAGTATCCATTTTAAATATATATCTTAATTTTTAGTGTGTTTTTGGCATGCAGAAAATTGCTGGGTTCTATTTTGTAATGAACTCTTCCCTATGTTTCTGTTTTATGGTTGAGTTTAGTTCTGATATGATATATTTTTATTACTCAAAAAAATTTGGAAAATAAGTCAGTTGAGAAAAAGGTAGAAATATCTCCTTGTGAGTAAAAGGAGGAATTATTAACTTGGTTTTATAGCATACTTGCTGGGTGACATTCCTGTAGTTTCTTAATTAAATGTTTTAAGTTTATATTGCTGAGTTGAGTTCAACAAATTATCAAGTATCTAATGAGAACCAGATTCTGTGCTGGTTTCCATCAGAATGATAATTTAGTTTTAGTTTTTTACAATTTTGCAAGTGCTTTCTTTACACAATCCTGTGGGATAGGTTGTAGTTAGTATTATCATCCCCATCTCAAAGAGAGGAAACTGGTTCATTGATTACACGAGTGGTCCATTGTCACACAAGTACTAAATATCAGAGCTTGGCAAATGAATTTGGGTCTCCTGATTCCAAGGCTGGGGCCCTTTCCACTACAATATACCGACTCTCAATATATGTAAAAATCCTAATGATTACTTGGGGAGAGGAGCTATGAAATTTTTCTCAAAGTTATTGGAAAAATCAGTAGTTATTTAAGTGCTTACATTGTTCCTGTTATTGTGCTGTGAAAGTAGGAAAAAAGTGTAAGACACAATCTTACAGGCTTATAAAGGATTTGAAAAGAGAAGACTCTTGAATTCATGAACAGCAATAGGAGACTTTGTAGTAAATTGCTTAATTGTGAAGGACAGGTAATTAGTGAATAATTATAACATGATGCATGATGACAGTAAATTAAATTAAACAGTAAAACAGTAAAGTAAATTAAACAGATAAATTAGAGGAAGGAGAGGAAGCCAAATTGCTACAGTATCCATTATTTTCTTTGGAAGGTTTTTATTCTTTATTCTGTTACATTATAATTCTTAAAATATCAATTTAAACATGAATTTTCCTGTTCTTAATCATGCTTTGTCATCATACCAAGAAAATTTCTTTCTCATGTTTTTGATTTTTTTTTATGAGTATGTTTCACTTTCCTGCCTCAGATTATTATCCAGTTTAATATCCTGGAATGAAGAGGAGAAAAAAATTTTTCCTCTTGCTTTACTTTCCAGCTGGGCCCCATAGTTTGTAGCATCCATGATTGTTGTGATGTCTGTTTAAAAGTGAAAGACAGCAATCGATTTATCAGAGTGAAGGGTTAGTCCATCCCACTCAGGATAATAGCAAGTGTTTTCTGTTTTAGTCCTTTGACTTAGTCCTGCAGCAGAGTTGATAGCAAAGAAGCAGTAAGAGCTGTTAAAGGCAGTTTTACAAAGACCACTTCTTCAGGGTTAGAGAGTAGTTAATCCAATGCCACTTCCCAAATCTGAACTGATTTCCTTATATTAGTAATAGATCAACTAATATATATTGAGTTTAAATATTTATTTATATAAAACATCATATTGGTTCAAACATCCTAATTAGTTCCATGAGAGATAATGTTGGGTGTAGCTGCTTTATAGGAACACTTAAATTCAGAGGTGTTAATGGTTTAATGATGTAGTCTAGTTTAATAATGTTTTGGTAGAATTTGGTTACATTGTATTAATGCCAGTATTGTGGATCCATTCATTTAGTTAGATTTATTAAGCACCCACTCTATCCCTTCTTTCTTATTTTCCTAATGCTGTCCAAGGCACCACCAAGGTACCATCATCCTGTGAGTTACCTAGGCTTCCAACAAAGGTGTTACCTTGACTCCAGATTCTCAGTCGACATATCCAGTCAGTTGCCAAGTGCTGTCTTTTCTACCTTCCTAGCATTTCTCACATATACCCTCTTCCCTCCTCTGACATTCAGAACCTCATCACCTCACTGTTGTAGTAGCCAGCTTCTTGGTCTCACTACCTCAAGTCTCTCCTCACTGCAGTCTATCCTTCACTCATCTGTTAAACTCATCTTCCCACAGTGCAGGTCTGGTCATGTCCCCTGTATCCACCCTTCCATATTGAGTGAACATCAGTGGTTCCCTTTTACCTCTTGGATAAAATTTAAAATGATCTGTTTGACTTTGAAACTCTTCAAGACCTGGCCCTTTCCTACCTTTCCAGTTTTCCTATACCTTACTCCCCTTCTTGTGTTCTCTAATCTACTGACATTATCTTCCTTACCCAAGATACTCCATTTCTTCATTTTCCCTGGCTGTGTTCCTATCTCTGGAATTCCCTCTCTTGTCATCTTCATATCTTGGCTTCAAATCTCCATTGAAAATCTCATTTTTTGTGAAAGAAGCTTTTTCATTCCATCTTAATGCTAGTGCCTGCCCTTTAAGATTGTGTCTAATTTATCCTGTTTGTATAATTTATCTTGTTTGTATATAGTTGTTTGAATGTTGCCTCCCCTATTAGATGGTAGGCTCCTTGATGACATGGAAAATCTCTGTCTTTCTTTGTATCTCCAGTGCTCACCAGTGCCTGGCAAAAGTAGGCCCTTAATAAATGCTTATTGACTAACTGCTAAGTGCTGGAGGCACAGACAGACTCATATACCTCCTAGAATGTCTGGAGGTGGGGGGTGGGGAAGAGAAGAGGGCAAACAAGATTTCAGGTGAGATAGTATTATGTGGGCTATATTAATACTAGAGAAGGCCCTTGCTCAGAAAAGAGATCCATATGAAACAGCAAATAAAAGTATCTTATGTTTCACCATGATCTGCCGTGTGACCTTTTACCTTGGTGACCTTGAATGTTTCCGTTCATCTTTTTGAGCCTCATCTTCCTCATTTCTGATGTGAGGCTATGGATTGCCTCCAGGACCTGAGGCAGTGTGGCACCATGGAAAGAACCATGGAATTGGAGTTTTGCCTCTGACTACCTCCCTGGCCTTGGCCCAGTCACCCGCCTTCTCTGGGTCTCTGTTCTGCATTTGTAAAATGAGGGGGTTGGAAGAGAGGAATTTTCAGGTCCCTTCCAGCTCTAAATCTAGGATCTTGTGGTTCCTTGTTTATATTCTGATTTTTAAAAATAGGCTGGGGTAGCTTGGTGGCACAGTGAATAGAGCACTGGCCCTGGAGTCAGGAGGACCTGAATTCAAATTCGGCCTCAGACACTTGATACGCTTACTAGCCTTGTGATCTTGGGCAAGTCACTTAACCCCAGTTGCCCCGCCTTCCCCCCAACCCCAGTTGCCCTGCCTTCCCCCCTTCAAAAAGCCCCCCCCCAAAAAAAGGAAAAAAAAGGCTATGTTGTACAGCAGCAAGTTTTATGTCATGGCTTCTAACTTCCCTTCACATATTTATCTTAGCCAAACAAAATCACTAGCTGTTCCCCAAATTCAGTGTCTCCGTGTTTGTATATTTGTGCACGCTTTTCCCAATACCTGTAATGTACATTCTCTTCATCTCTAATTCTTAGAACCCTTTGTCTTCAAGGCTTAGCTTTGGTGCTTCCTCTTCCCTCAAGCTTTCCCCACATCCTGCCAGTTGTTAGTGCACTTTGCCTTCTATTATATTTATGTGTGTACCTTCTCCTGTATAATGGAGGTTACTTGAAGGAAAGGACTGTTTTGTCTTTGTATCCCTAGAGTTTAACTTGGTGCACATAGTAAGTATTTAATACATATTTGTTCAATTAAGTGGAGATATACAGTATATCCCTGTTTTTTGAGTCTCTGGAATTATAATCAGCCCTTGTTCCAAAAGAATTTGGGATTCTCTTATTGGAAAGCAGATTAACCAAATAGAAATACGGCAATCACTATATGGAAAAGTAGAAATAACATTGTTAGAAGCCAGTTCAATATTCTGAGTGTTATGATCCAGCAAGCAGAGCTCTGATTTAGATGCCTGACTCTGTATACATTTAATTGTCAGAGTTTATACAAAATGTACCAGGGTAAGGAAATTGGAGCTTGATAGTGATCAGTTTTTACAAACTTGAAAAGAACATCTTGCTATTACAACAGCATTTTAAAAGATATGCATGTTTGGCCTTTTAAAAATTTGTCTATGTGGGACGGCTAGGTGGTGCAGTGAATAGAGCACTGGCCCTGGAGTCAGGAGGATCTGAGTTCAAATACTGCCTCAGACACTTAACACAAAAACTAGCCGTGTGACCTTGGCAAGTCACTTAACCCCAATTGCCCTCCAAAAAGCAAAAAAAAAAAAAATTTGTGCTTATATGTAAGTGAGTTTCCCTTGTATTTTTATAACACTAATGACAAATGATGCCCAAGGTGATAGAATATAGTTTCTATTCACCTGAAACTGAATTTGATTAAGTTATAAACTTATAATATAAACAAAATTATATAATATATTATTGACTAATGTCTATGGATATAGTGTTTTATTAATGTTTACTAGTCATCGTGTTAATTATCAACAATATTATTGAGAATCAGAATGCCTGAGTCCTAGATCCTCCTGTCTCCATCTAACTGTGTGACTTTTGGGAACCTTATTTTCATTTCTGATCAGTGAATTGAAGGGGTTGGACCAAGTCCTTTCCAGCTAGTTCAAAAAAAATTACACGAAACTCTGAAATTGTGTTTTTTTAGTAATGCAAATAGATTTTTTTCCTCACACTTTTACCCCCTCATACTTTTGATGATCTATGCTGAATTTTAATGCTTGGCACTTTGAATTGAAAAGATAGGTGATACTTGGTTTGTTTTAATTTGTTTCATTTTCACACATATGGATTGAGAATGAGGAGGTTTAGTTACAATAGTTCCATCAGTGGTCTTTGTAACTGCAATAATTTTTGATAAGACACTTGGTTTGTATTATAGACTGTTCATATTATATAGAAATTCATCAGATTATGTACATTAGTACTTCAAAAGAAAATAGCTTTGTAGGCACTAAATTATAGTCATGACAGAGTTATGCCCTATAAGCATTCTTAAGTGGCCATGATCATCCTGCAAGTTTCCTCATCTGAAAAATAAGGGAGTTTGACTGATGGTCTCTAAGGGCCTTGTAGTTCTAATATAATTTGTATGGAGTGCATATTGGTTTACAAAAGGAATAGGCTGGAGGGGCGCACATCCATCAACATTACTAAAAAGAAGTTAAAACACATTTCTGTACTACCAGCACAATCTTTGTTAAAATTTTATTTTAGCAACTGCTGAAGTATTTTTCTAACTCAGTTTTGAGAATCCATGTATATAATCTAATGTGACTTAAAAGGCAAGAGGATAGCTTCTGTAACAGAAAACTGTTTCTCTTAATGATGTCTTTCCAGATATGCTACCAGACTGTGGCTGCAGCTGGATTGAGGGGGAAGTACAAGACAGAGATTTGTGACCTGGAAAAATAATGGAGAAGAGTAGGAACTGGGCTCTCCTACCTGATCCATGATATCAGCATGTAAGAAGTAGAAAAGATATATATGACCAGGAAAGGAGGCAAGTTGGTCACATGGTGAGCCAGAGATGGGGCAGATGGACAGCCTGAGCCCAAGTTGTATTGATTTGCACAAAGCATTTTTTTTTCTACCCAGCTCCTGGGCTGTTCCATGAACTAGACCCTCTATCTCTTAGCTCTGGGCACTTTCTCTAGCCATCCTTCACGCCTGGAAGGCTCTCCCTCCTCCTGTCCCCCTCAAGATCTACCTTGGCCTTCCTTCAAGTCCCCACCAAAATCACATCTTTTATAGGCAGCTTTTCCCAACCCCTCTTAATTCTTGTGCCTTCTTTCTGTTATTTGTTATTTACCCCATATATAGCTTGCTTTGTATATATTTGTTTTCATCTTGTCTTTCTCATTAGACTATAAGCTCCTTTAGGGCAGAGACTGTCTTGGCCTCTCTTTGTATCTATAGCAATTAGCATAGTGCCTGGTACATTTTAGGAGTTTAATAAATGTTTATGAACTGACTGATGGATGGGTGGAGGATATGATAGCTGTCTTCAAATATATGTTCTATCATGTGGAATAGGGATGTCTTATTATTTGATCCCAGAGGGCAAAACCAGGAGCAGTTGGTAGAAATTTCAAAGAGACATATTTAACTTTGATATAAGAGAAGACGTCCTAAGAATGAGAGCTATCTGTCACTGGAGTGCATTGCTCGAGTCCCACTGGAGGTTTTCAAGCAAAATCTGAATAGCCACTTGTCAGGTATGCGAAGATTGAATCTCCTTCATGCAGAGGTTCTCTGAGTCTTGTGAACTTGGTTTTTTTAAACATATTTCTAGAAATGTATTTCAATATTGGTGATTTCCTTTATAATCTGATTTTATGCATTTAAAAATGATCTTTTTTTTTTTCCTTTTTGGAGGGGGGAAGGCAGGGCAGTCAGTATTAAGTGACTTGCCCAATGTCACACAGCTAGTAAGTATTAAGTGTGTGAAGTTGGATTTGAACTCAGATCCTCCTGACTCCAGGACTCTTTTTTTTTTTCGAAACACTTTATTAACTTCTGATTTACATCATTCATTTCCGCCAGATTTTAAGTTTCAAATTTTCTCCCCGTTTTTCCCCTATCCACTGTCCCAAAATAGCAGTCCCACAGGATATCCCCTCCTCTAATCTGCTCTCTCCCATATTTTCTCCCATACCCCTTTCGACTTTTCCAGTGGATCTCTATGCCCCAGTGCCTGTGTATCTTATTTCCCAATTACATGAAAATAGTATTGATAATAGTATACACACACACACACACACACATATATACACATACATATTTGAATATTTGATTTTAAAACTTTGAGTTCCAGATTCATTCCCTCCCTCCCTTGTCACCCACCCTTACTGGGAAGATAAGCAATTCAGTATAGGATGTACATGTGTGGCTAATAAAAGACTGACTATACTTCCCTCCCTCCTATCCCGCCTCCCACTTGTTCTATTCTCTACTTTGATCCCATCCCTTTTCAAAAGTGGATCTATTTAACAGGTCATCTTGATTTCTCATAAAGTCATTAGTTTCCATTTGTTCCAATCTAATTCTGAAGCAATGATTCTCCTCAGTGAGCTTTTGAGATTCTTTTTCCATCTGGCAAATTTGGCTTTTTAAGGCATTCTTCTCCTCATTGACTTTCTGAGCCTCCTTTGCCATTTGAGTTAGTCTGTTATTTTAAGGTGGTACTTTCCTCAGTCAGGCTGTTGACTCTCATTTCATAATTTTCTTGCATTGTTCTCATTTCTCTTCCCAATTTTTCCTCCACTTCTCCTATCTGCTTCTTAAGGTTCTCTATGGCCTGTAACCAGCTCGTATTTTCCTTTGAAGCTTTTGGTGCAGGAGTTCTGACTTCACTGTCTTCCTCCTGTTCCATGCTTTGCTCCTTTTTGTCCCCAAAATAGGAGTCTAATGTTGGAATCTTCTCTCTGCTTTGTTTCCTTTGCCTGGTCATGTCTCCCCTCAGTCACTTGACCCCTGAGCTTTTTGCCACAGTAGGACTCTGCCACCAGACAGGGGAGCTTTCATCCCAAACACTGGGATTTTCTCAGCTGCTGGAGGTATTAGATGGATGCCCTCTCTGAGGTCTCCACACGCTCTGGCAAGCTGGACACACACCACAGAACCTCCACCCTAGACTGCAATCCAGATCCAAGCAGGTTAAAGCAAGAGCGATTACTCCTCATATTGGTGCTTAGTCCCCCTACACTCTGTAGGCCAGGAGCTGAAGCTGCCACGTGGTGCTGGCTGGCTGATTGTCCTTCATTTTTCAAAGAGGACCAGTGACATCACAGGTGATGGGTCGTCTTGTGCATGAATTGTATTGAAGTAAGGCAGAGTTAGTCATTGAAGTCCAGTGGGAGGACAAAAGTCAGGACGACTGGCCATGGCCCAGGATTCAGTGGATGATCTTGGTGCCTTTGAGGTCTGACCAGACTCCAAGGAAGCACTCTTCAGTGCCTGCTATATCTGCTTTCATGTCCATTAGACCAATTTTCTCATTCACCCATTCCACTAGCTTAGTATAGACAGCCCATAACTCACCAACAAGTTTGTTGCCTTCCAGTTACCATTCAGCCTGGTTTTGCCCATATGCTCAGGTGGTTTATTTGAGTGTGGCCCCTGTGCATATTGAAGGTTCTTGGAGCCATAGTTGGGTTGGGTCAAGGTAGATACCAGAGGTGGATGAGCAGCCCTAAAAAGGGTTTAGCAAGCCCTCCCACTAGAGGTACCATTCTTTCATAAACACCCGTACACCCCAACATTCAAATACTGCATATACAACTGACTCATTAGCCACAGCTGATGTTACCATGCACGGTCCATTTTGCATAGCTCTGCCTTGGACAGTCTTTACCTGTGGCCTGGCCTAGACGTTATTAAATGATATGAATAGTAAGTAGCAGAAGTGTCTGCTGTGGTGGCTAAACTTAGCATTTGTGAGATAATGATAATATTGTGATAAAATTGTGAACATTGCCTTTGAAATATATGTATAATAAGCTTATCAGCCTGGCAGTTGGAAGTCTGTTGTGGTGTGCAAATTGTGACTAAACCTTTTTGAATAAGGTAATACACCAACAATTCAATCCAAGTATTTTTTGAGTGCCTGCTATGGGTCAGGCACTGTTCTAGTCACTAGGGGATATAAATAGAAAAATATTTCTACTCTCAGATATTCCTCTGAATATTGATTGTTTCATTGTGTATCCTGACCAAGTTTAGATTATTTGAAAAACAGACTAAACAGGGTTGATTTCCCTGTGTTTCTCTAGGTTGTTCAAAAAGCACGTTCCTGCCTTAGCAAAAGTTCCTTTTCATGATAGAGATTGTTGTGTTCCTTTGTACTGCTAACCTTAACATAACTGTCGTTTCAGACTCAGCTAAGGAGAAGATACATTCCCTTTTTTTCTTTGCAGGCATAATCAATAATTTATTGAGCACAAGTTGCCTTTTTCTTCTTATTGTCTCCAGCCATAATTGGAACCGTTAATACAGAAACTTTTGTGACCTATCCTGTTCCTTCCCTTCTCTTCTTTTCTTTCACAGTAATTAGGTTTGTTTTCTCTCTCACCTGTTTGCCTTCCATCTCACATGACAAATGCTTAAGCATTTAGTCTTTCTTTACAAGAAAATAGAACATAGTTGAGAGAGCAAAATACACACTGCATATATGCTAAGTAATTAGATGAAGCCAGGAGTTCTCTTCGTTTAACTTTAAGTTCCTTTTGGACAGCTTATGTTCTTATGGATTGCTCCATCAAAACTTGTTTTGCTGTGAGTAGTGATATATAATTGTCACAAAAATAAACTTCCCCTCTGTTAATTTCTTGCATTATTAAAAAAAATTTTTACTCCTTGAATATGCTTTTTAATAATGTACTTAATTTTCCTTAGTTTGCATCAAATCTAGAATGAGCTGTTGCTTTAATATCAAGGTACTTTCTCACAATGTGAGAATATGATTAATAATTACTAGAAAAATTCATTGAGATTTATCAGTTTTCATTTCATATCATTAGTATCCTGGTGTGGTGGAAAGGGTTAGGAGATATGGTTTCAAGTGGTCATCTAGTCAGGAGAGAGATAAGTTCAAATCCTGTTTCCAAAATTTACCAGCTGTGTAATCACAGGCAAGTCACTTAATTTTTAATGAGCCTTATTGTCCTCTTTTGTGAAGTGAAGTGAAGATAATAATACTTGTAGTAACTTAATTTAGCTGGTGGTTGTGAGGATTTTGAAAATTAAATTAATGTGTAAAGCCTGCATGGCATGTGGTAGATATTGAATAAAAGTGCTTTGAAAATCTTAGTGCCACATAAATATAAACTGTCATTAATTCATAGTAATATTATTACTGCTATTAATAATCACAGTAATGTAAATGTCTTCAGAATGGTATAAAGTCATTTGATTTTGGACATAGCACAAGGTACAACAGAATGATGAAATTAAGGTTGTAGTCGAAATCAGGTCATAACTGAAAGGCAAATAAAAAAATAGATTTTACTTGATAGCTTTTGTTTTTACATTGCTTAGATTTTCCTCTGCATAATTGCCCCTTAGCCAAGAGCTATTCCTTATAACAAAAATTTTTTTTAAATGAAAAAGAGGGAAAATAGGGGGAAAATTTAGTAAAACTGATCAGCACCTCAAAGCAGTTTGACATGTAATCCATTGGTTGTGCTATGGTTGTAACACCCAATCAGGAGACCTGAGTGTAGAAGTAGAAATTCAGTCAGTGTTCTTTCTCTTTTTATGGTATTCAGTTGGAAAGAACATCAAGCTGTGAACTGAGCTGCCAGCCAGCTTTAGACCTAACTCTATCATTTAGTTATGACTTTAGTCAAGTTCCTAGACCTTTCCATTTTCCTCAGCTGCAAAAGGCTCACTTAGTGTTGTCTGTCAAGGTAAGAGAGAGAACCATATGGTGCTGCAGTATGCTTCAAAGTACATTGCGGGGGAGGGGGGGAGCTTAAGAGTATCATATAAATGGAAACTCAAAAAATTAATATCCAGGAATTTTTAGTTCAGGAAGATATTCAGTTTTCACCTACTGAATTTTGCATTGACCTCATGGTGATTCACAAAGTGTTAGAATTCCCCAGGTCTTCAGTGCTGTTTGTAAACTATTGCTTTATAAGTAAAATTGTTTTGTCAGGTATCATGGAAACAAATAATTGTGGCTCTTTTTTTAGGAGCTTATATTTTTTTCTTTGACTTGGAAACTCTGGATTTGAACTTTGATACTCTAGAATTGACCTGTACATTTTTTTTGTTTTTACTTTGCCATCTGGTTCTATGATTTTAGGACAGTGCTTAGCACAGTGTCTGGCATGTAGTAGGCACTTAATAAATGTTTATTGATTGATTGACAATTTTTGTTTATCATGTTCTAACATAAATTATCCAGACTTTTTTCTGATTATAATTTATTATTTTCTGTCTGGGCAATTCTAATTTTCAAGGCAATCAGTTCTTGAGTAAGAACTGCCTTCCAGCCAATTTTCTTTGCCATTCTTCCCTCCCTGGCTTTTCCATTCTTTATCTCTTGTTCTGTTTGCTCCAAGTACACGTACAGTCTCTGTGACCAGGACTTTTTTTTTTCTCTAATCCTTTACCTAGACTTATTATGGGACTGCTGTTTTCTATTAAGGAAACAGTTATCCCTTAGGACTCTCAAACCAAGATATTTCTTCATGGAGTTTGGAGTTTCTCTTGGGTGCCTTGTAGTGCTTAACCCCGATTGAATAGTGTGAGTAGGGCCTGCTGGACCCTGAGTATAGAGTGCCAGAATAGATACCTTTTTTAAGGGACTCTGGAGCTGCTCCAGGACGGGGCGCTGTCTGAGGATGCTCTTTTTTTTTTTCACAGGGCTCCAGGATCTCTCCTGAATGTAGGCTTTATCTGTTACCTTTCCTCTTGCAGCTATATTCAGGGGTTATCCCTTACTGTCCTATAGAAAATATTGTGTACTTACTCTGTGCCAGCTAGCTGGTGCAGTAGATAAGAGTGCCAGGTCTGGTGTTAAGAATACTCGAGTTCAAATCCAACCTCAGACACTTGTAACCCTGTTTGCCTTGGTTTCCTCATCTTTAAAATGAGCTGGAGAAGGAAATGGCAAATCCCTTCAGTAACTTTGCTAAGAAAACCCTAAATGGGGTCACAAAGGTCAGACACAACAGAAACAACTGAACAACAATAGCTCTGTGCCAGGCTCTGTACTAAACGATGGTGATAAAATGAGGCAAAAGACAGTCCCTGCTTTCAAGGAACAATTTGCAGTTTAAGATTGCAGCGAACTTTGCATATATTATCTCATTTTCCCCTCAGAACAACCTGAGCGAAGTAGTACTATTGTTGTCCCCATTTTACAGGTGAGGAAACTGAGGTGGAGAGGTTAAGTGATTTACCCAGAGTAATACACCCAGTAAACGTCTGACGCGGGATCAAACTCCGGTCTTCCTGACCTAAAGTCTAGGGCTCTATCCACTGTGCCATCTATTCAACTGTGCCAAATATTCAGCCCTAGTATATCTACCCTGACCAATCAGTCAATCAGTAAGTATTTATTAAGTGCCTACTGTATGCCAGATACTGTGTTAAGCAAAAGACAGTCTTTGTCCCCAAGGAGCTCACAATCTATTGGGGGGGGGGGCGCAACAAGCAAACAAATATGTACCAAAATGTTCTATACAGGGTAAATAAGAAAATGAAGAGAGGAAGGAAAAGCTTCCTACAGAAGTCAGAAAAACCAGTAAGTGGAGGTGAGGAAGGAAGAGAATATTCCAGGCATGGGGGTCAACAGGCTTCAGAAATTGCATTTTCTCCAAGGCTTTTTTCCTGAAGCTTGACTCTGGCAACTGGTCCTCTGCTGGTCCCCATTGTTGCTCTCTCCTGAGATAGGGCTACAATTAGGCTGTGTTTCAGGGTGTACTAAATGCGCAAAAAGTCCCAGTCTGTCCTGGGTTTCAACAGGACTCTGGGGTCTCTCTGGATTACTAGGTTGGGTAAGGGAGAGTAAAGCTGATTGTTTCTATGGCTTAGTATAGTGATGCATCTCTAAATTGCCGATTTACTCTATCACCTTGACTTTGCACAAGTTGTTACCTGCACTTGGAATGAACTCCCTCGTCATTTCTTCAGCCTCTATTCCAAGACTCAGCTCATGTATCATCTTTTATGTGAAGTTTTTCTTGATACCCCTATCCCTAGACTCTTTTTCTCCCCTATTATCCCTAGACCCGTTTTCTCCCCTTTTACCTTATAACTATTCTGCAAATACCTATGTACATGTTTGTTTATTCTGACAAAATATAAGACCTTTGAAGGCAAAAGACTTTTAATTTTGCCTTTTTTAAGACAGTAGGTATAGTAAGGAAGTGTAAGTACTTGAATTCTTCTGGATTTATTTGCCATCGAGGAATAAATAAGTGATAGGGCAATTGGTTGGCTTTGGGGAAAATGGTTGTGAAGGAAAATAATGGGTAGCATGGTTGAGGGTTGTGAGGTGTTTGGGGTGGAACTTAAGCATGTGTGTAGGCAGAGGGGAAGGAGCTGATGCAGGATGGCTCCCAATAGGTTCAGCAGGGACTCTGATTTTATCTTAAGACCAGAACCTGCGATTCAGTCTGGAAAGAATTCAGCTCAGGCTTACTTGGAGTCGGAGTGGAAAAAGTTTATTATACACCTTACAGTGGACAAGGATCCTTAGGGGACCTGCAACCTTAAAGGGGTAGAATTAAGGTTTATATAGAATTATCCATAGTAAAACCCCTGCCAGTTATGCTAACTAGGTGATTAAGGGTGGGATTAGGGAGGAGGTAAGGTGAGGCCGGTGTAATGTAACTGCACAGGTGTATTACCCATGATTCACTGGGTAAAAGCCCAAGATGGGGCTACCTCTCTAGAGGTGTGGTTTTAGGCTTGAGATGTCACTAAGTCAGTGAGCGGTCAAGGGCTGATGGAGAAGTGCCCAGTCTGCCACCCATCAGTGTCATGTTTGACAGGATTGATGTTTGGGAACCAAGGTTAGGGAAAGATAATGGCTTAAGGAGTTAACCTAGAAAGGGGGTATTGAAGGATTCATGGGGCAAGGAGGCACTATACAAAGGGGGAGATAATAGTCACCTAAGCTAGAATGTTTATAGATACTTTCGTGAAGGATTGATAGGTATAGCTTGTTAGTGTTTCAAGGCTGAGATAAACAATCCATGAGTTGTTGCTGGGCACAATTAATGCTTTGAAGCTTGGG
>NW_027186473.1:57873691-57916347 GCF_028583685.1 Petaurus breviceps papuanus
GGGGGGGGGGGGGGGGGGGGGGGGAGAAGGGACAGAGTTAATGCTCTGAGACTGGGCAGGGGGAATGGAGTGTGATTTTACAAACTGGTTTTAAAAATTCATGTTACAAAGTTTTACAGACTGATGTTACAAATATAGATCCCAAGCACCCCATCAGAGCTAGTGGAGAAGAGAGGAGATTGCAGAGGAGGGGATAATTGGTGAAGCAAGGACTTGACAAATGGAAAAGAGTGGAGTTTGTGATGAGATGGATCGATGAGCCTTAGAAAACAGGCAACAGGAGGGTAAGAAAGGCAAGATCAGTAAAGCTACATTGTGTCCTTTGGAAACAGCTTGTTGCTATTACTTTCTTACAAAAAGTTACTTGCTTTTAAGTAGTTTTCCTCATCCTCAAAAGGGTGGGAAGAATTGCTAAGCTTCTCTGTCCTCTAGAGCTGCTGGTATCTGGTTACATTATCTTGGCTCTCACATATATGTAAATAATGCCCATGTTGAAATATTTACTAGCAAAATATTACTACAAAGACAAAATCGCAGCAAAAATAGAGACCACTTATTTGTTTGTTATTTGGTATTAATGCCATCTTGATTTGTTTTCTTCTTTAGGAGTCTACCATGGCTCAAGAATCTCCCAAAAATTCAGCAGCAGAAATTCCAGTGACCAGCAATGGAGAAGTGGAAGATTCACACGGGCATGGCTTTAGCAGGGTATGACATATTTTTTGGTTTTAAAGCAAAGAATCACTAAATCATTGTTATTCCTTAAATGTTAAGGTAAAGATAACAGACAAAAGTTAGCATAAGGATACTTTTTGGGGAAGGAATATTTCCATGTATTAAATATTAATGTGATGGGATGCTGTAATGCCATGCACGAGCAGCTTTCCAGAAGAATGCTACTGTCAGCAGCTTTTAAGGTTCTGATTACACAGTGTAGTGAACACTGTATGTATTCCATAATAAATCAAAGCAAAACAACTTATCACAGAAAATCACTGTATAGTATTCACAACAGCTTATCATTAAAATGGCCACATAGTTTTCACCAAAGTGGTAATAATATTTAGAACAAAGAACAATCATCTCAAAGTACAGTAGTCAAAGTCTTCCACTCATGGGGCACACTAAATTAACTCAATCAGTCACTAATTCAACAATGATTACTAAGTATCATTAATCACTAAGTATAATCATTAGAGAATACACAAACCCTCCACCCCTTAGGTCATTAGTAAACTGTAATTCCATAATTACTCAGTACCTAAGGAGAGGTCTTTTCATCTTGACTTGGGGCCAGTTCTCAGATTCCCTGTATCCCCTTCTGTGGTCCCAGATTCTTCCAGGGTTTACCAGACTGTTACCTGGGTTCAGTGGCAGACAGCTCCCAGTTCCTTGTCCAGCTCTCTGGGTAGGTCCTGCTCCACAAAGAAGTTCACAGGGTCCAGTCCATCTCAGATCCTTCACAATTTCTGCTACCAGAAATTCAAGGCTCTGGAATATTTAGATACATGGCTGGTTACCCACCACCACATACATGCTTCTTTTTGCTAAAAAATTTAGCTCATTTAGGAAATCCTTACAAAAATGTAGACGACTTAAAACAGCATTTTCTTTCATTCTTAAGTTAGTTATGTATAACCATCCATGATATCCATATCCATAATAAAGCTAGGTCTTCAGTTAAGTGTTTTCTAAGTATATAGTTTTCCATAGCATCCAAAAATCAATTAGTGGGAATTGAACCTTGAAAATTTTTATTGTTTAAAAGTTTGAGGGTTGTTTTTTTTTTTTTTTTTTTTTTTTGGCTTTTGCTTTTTGGAGGTAGAGGAAGGGCAGTGGGGTTAAGTGACTTGCCCAAGGTCACATAGCTAGTAAAGTGTGTCAAGTGTCTGAGGCTGGATTTGAACTTAGGTCCTCCTGACTCCAAGGCCAGTGCTTCATTCACTGTGCCACCTAGCCACCCCTGTTTAAAAGTTTTAAGGATTGATTCCACTTGTTTGAAGTAAAAATCTGTCACTTTGTCCATTTAAAAGAAGATGAATTTCCTGATGTATAATTTAATTGAATAATATTGAAAAAAAAATCCACCTGAACCTGAAACTTTAAACTTGAAGCATCTTTATTGTAGCATATTCTTAACATGGGATTTCAGCTCTCTCAGTCAACATAGAATGTCTTACAGATGAAGAGAACTCTTAAAAATCTGAACACATATGGTGTTTTCACTCTGGGTTTCATTCATTCTTATGTTTGACAATGTGAACACTCACATTGTCACAAATAAAAAGAATTTGGTGTATAAATGATAATACTTCATTTTAAAAAAATAAGGTTCAAAATTTGC
Source organism: Petaurus breviceps papuanus (assembly GCF_028583685.1). NCBI lineage: Eukaryota > Metazoa > Chordata > Mammalia > Diprotodontia > Petauridae > Petaurus > Petaurus breviceps. The sequence goes on from NW_027186473.1 coordinate 57,876,036, forward strand.
CATGTATAGAGTTAAGAGATGAATTGTTATTGGTTAGCTTTTAGGCAGGATTGAAAAAGTAAAAGATAAAAGAACTTTTTGGTAAGATGTAGAATTGTTTGGGACCTTAAGAATATCCAGTTCAGCCCACTCTTTTTAGGGCTGACAGAACTGTGACCTACATGAGTAAAGTGACTTGTCCCAGGTCACACAGGTAGTAATTGGCAGAGCTGAGATTTTAGCATTCTCTCTACTATATGATGATAGCAAGAATTTTAGCTGGTTATAGAACATTTTTTTTTTAATTAAGTAGATAATAAAGAATGCTTTTTTTTTTTATTCATGAAGAATGCTGTACCAGAGAAATGAAAACCAATAAATGCACTTCTTGAGAACTTACTGGTGTTTTCATATCTTGCTGTCCTTTGGATTTTTATCCTAAATTGTCTCCCTAAAATCCTACCAGAGGAAAAAAAATGCATTCTTCATATTCATTATCCCCAAAATGGATATGAACTTTATGGCATGATGTGTCTAGAAGGGTGCTTGACCACAATAAGCCAGTCAGTCTCTTCTCTTCACCCTCTTAAATAAAAAGAATTCTAATCCCCAAACTTCTGTTTCTAATGCTGCCCTCCTGTTGTAAACAAATACATCACACAGACCTCTTATCCTTTCAGTAAACCAGAAGTCTGGAATCCTTTATTTAAAATGCAGAGTTTTAAAGGACAGTTGTCTATAGAGAGCAATCAGTGGAACAGATTAGGGCATACCATATAGAGAAGGAAATGAAACTATTCAATAAATCCCCAAACCCCAGTTACAGAGGTAAGAACTCAACTTTTGACAAAAACTGTAAGGAAAATTTGACAACAGTTTAACCCAAATTAGGTTTAGATGAATACCTCACAAGATGTATATACCCAGAGAAGCTCCAAATGTATCCATGACAAATATAAAAGGTCATATCATGAATAAGTTTGAGCACAAGGAAGAAATTATCTTTCAGATCTATGGATGGAGAAAGTTTATGACCAAACAGAGCATAGAGAGATTCACAAAAGATTAAAAATAGACAAGATTTATTGCATAAAATTTGCAAGTTTTTGCACAAATATAATACAGCCAAGATTGGAAGGGAAACAATCAATGGGGAGAAAACCCTACAGTAAATTTCTCTGATAAATATCTTGTTTCCAAGATAGCTAAGAAAAGGATTCAAATTTGTAAAACTAAGAGCCGTTATTCAGTTGATAAATAGTCAAAGGATGTGAACAGGAAAAAAATTAATATATTAATAACCTTATGAAAAAATTCTCCAAAATCATTAACAATTAGGAAAATGTAAATTAAAGCAGTGCAGTACCTCTCACCCATCAGATTGGCAGAGTTGACAAATTGACAAATATTTGGTGGACAGGCACATTGATGTGCTATTGGTGGTACTGTAAATTAGTATAGCCATTCTGGAAAGCAGTTTGGTACTATGCCCCAGTTTTTAAACTCTGCATTCCCCTTTGGTCCAGTGATGCTGCTGCTAAGCCTTTGCCCCAGAGAGATCAAAGAAAGAGGAAATGAACATATATATGAAATATTTTAGCAGCTCTTTTTGTGGAGGCAAAGGATTAGAAACTGAGGGGGTACCCAGCATTTGGGGAATGACTGAATAAGTCATGGTATATGAATGTGATGGAATACTCTTATGCTATAAGAAATGATGAAGTGAATGGCTTCAGAGAAACCTAGGAAGATTTGTGTGAATGGATGTAATGTGAAGTGAGCAGAACCAAAACTATTTCTACAATAATAACAATATTGTAAAGGCAAAGAGCTTTGAAAGACTTGTTTGGTTGGGGGGGCGGGGGCATAGCTAATGTGGGGGTTTGTTTTGCTTGACTATACATATTTGTTACAAGGGCTTTTTTTTTAATGGGGAGGGGAGTGGGGAATGGAAGGGAGAGAAAATAAATCCTTATTAGTTTAAAAAATTAAAAATAAATTAACTTGTCTTTATCAATGTTTAGGCAGGCATTCAAAATGTTAAAATATGTTGCATAATGAATTCTTAAGGTGCACAAGATCCTGCCACCATAAATTTACAAAATCTTCCTTTGTATCTTTAATAACAGTAAGTGGGAGAGTAATTATGACCCTATATGACAAAACTTTTATATTACTTTTTTACTTTGGTCCAAATTCATTGAGGAAGTACAGTTATTAAAATTATATTGCATAATGTGGTCATAGGCAGTGAAGACCACTAAGTCAAAGTTGTTGTCAACAAAAGAATTTAAAGATATTTTTTTAACCAGATCTGCAGAAACACTTGAATAGTTTATTTTTCACCAATTTTCCCCTTCTTTAAACTCATTAGTATCTGAACAGTGTCTTTTACTAATTTTATGTGGAGTGCTTTGACAGTGTTGCAGACTCAAGGGATTACTAGGTTTGGTCATAACTTGGCTGCCCAGTAGAGGCTGCTGTGACCTAAGCTGTGGAATTGGAAAGAGCACTTTTTAGGTGGTAACTGTAACTGCTTGATTTCTTGGCTTCATTAATGGTTTGCTTTTTTAACCTACTCATTGGGATCTTTGTGATACTCTTGTATTTATATTCTGAGGCTCTCAAATATGTAGTGTGGAGGTTGTAATGAAGAGTATTCAAATAAAAAAAATATTTTGTCATTGAATGACAAAAATTGGCCATCTTTTCACCTCTAGGTTTGATTCCTCTTTTAGATAGGTGTAGGATAGCTTGTGATGGAGCAGTTTTGAGTGATGTTAGCATTGATCTGCTATCACTGGAAAACAGAATGTTACATTTTTCTGTCTTTCTTGTCACAGCCCATGGATAGGGCTGCCATCTCCTCACCAGCAATACGCCTGCCCTCAAATACTTTTGAAGCCTGAAAGAGTAAAAAAGTTCATCTTGTACTGCCGAAGATAAACTAAACTGGCATACATCAGGAGCCATTGACACCAGTGTGAGAAGATGATTGAAGGGCCATATCTTTGGACTAAATACTGTTTATTAAAACCATAATAAGACAAATTACATGCTACTCAGGGGAGTAAGGAAATCTTTGGCACAATATCACAGACCTAGAAGTGCACCTGAAGTGCAGGAAATCTTCACTGTGCTGAGATTGCCCACAGTATTCCCTCTTAAGAATTAATTAGTAGAGAGGATTGCCTCCAGCCATCAATACCATCAACCCAAATTCTTGCCTGAGTGAAGAAAATGAGCAAACATTTTTGTGTTACATAAAACCTCAAACTGCAATAAAATAAAAAGTCTTCTTTTCCAATCAGTGGCTAAATGGGATAAATTCCACCCTCCTTCTCCTCAGACGTTTTTTAAAAGCTTAGAAATCTTTAAGAAAAACTGTATAATACTTTTTGACCTTATAGCATGTATCCAGAATAAATGCTATTATCATGTCTGCCACAAGTGTCAGGACTTTACTTTGTAAGTGATTCTTATAGTACCACCTTTCCCTTACTTCAGCCTCTCCCCACGCCTATTACCATGCTTTGCATGTAATGGTTCAGTATTTGTGTATTGGTGTCAATATTAGTGAGTTTATTAGTTAATTATATCTTCAGCAGTTTTAAGGATTGAAAAAATAAAAGGATAGGGAAATGATACTTTGAGCTTTGTTAAATTTAAGTTGCAAGCAGGGTTTTTCCATCTTCCAAGTACTGGCCTTTTGAGGGAATGCTTTTCAGATAAACTATTAAATAATTTAAAAGTCTATGTCTCTTAAACATATTAAATTATATTAAAATTATGTGTCAGGCCCCCTGTTGATAAAAGACCTGAACTAGAGCGGTAGCTGTGAGAAATGAAAGATGGGACAAGATGCTAGAATTCGTTAGGTTCAGTAAGATTTGACAACTGATTTGATATAGAGGGAAAGGGAAGAGTAAAAGGTGTTGATAATAATTTACATAATACTTAATAAATGATGTAGCACTTTAAGGTTTATAAAAGCTTTATATGCATTTTTAAAATTTGAATCTTACAACTCTTTCATGTAGAGACTACAGGTATTAGTCCCATTTTACAGATAAAGAAATTGAGACTGGGGAGGTTAAGTAAATTACTCATAATCACACAGCTGTTATGTGTCAGAGGTAGGGGTTTAAATTCCACGTCTGGAATTCTACCTGCTATAAGCTCCTTGAGAATAGAAATTGCTTCGTTCTTTGTATTTGTGTCCCTCATGCCTAGCACAATTTCTGGCACGTAGTAAGCACTTAAGAAATATTTTTTGATTGATTTATTATACCAAACTGCTTCCCAAGGCTGGTTCCAGCAAAATCTGGTAGGATGGAGATGCTCTCAACAGAAATAGGAAAGTCTGAAGAAGTAAAAGGGTTGGAGAGATCTAATTAGTTGTAGTTTGGACTTGTGTTTGAGATGCCAATACCGCAAGAGTTCTTAAACAATTTTGTATCATGTACTCCATTGGCAATCTGAAGCCTATGAACCCCTTCTCAAATTCTTATAAAATTCATTTTTAAAAAATAGAGGATTACAAAGTAAAATAATTATATTAAAATAGTTATTAAAATATTTTTTAAAATAAACTCATACAAAAACTGGGGCAGAGTCAAGATGGTGAAGTAGAAGCAGGACCTCCTAGCAGTTCCGGCTTCCACCTTCCCCAATCAGTGTGAAAAAGGGACTCTGACAAAGTTTGAAGCTGCAGAACCCACAAAATGACACAGAGAAGCTAACCTTCTGCCGAGGACAGCTCGGCAGGCCAGCAGGAATAGGCCAGTGCAGCACTCTGGGAGCCGAGCCCAGGCCCAGGTGAGCTGGAGGTTGACCAGCCACCGGCCAGAGGGAATCCAGATCACCAGCAGCTGTGGCAATCCAGAATTATCAACACATAGATGTGAAGGACAAAGTGAGAGGTCAGTACAGTCTGGATTGGATACAGCAGAGTGTAGGGGGACCAAGCAGCAATCTGAGGGGTAATCGCTCTTGCTTTAACCTGCTTGGATCTGGATTGCAGTCTAGGGTAGAGGTCCTGGGTGTGTGTCCAGCTTGCCAGAGCGTGTGAAGGCCTCAGAGAGGGCACCCATATAATACCTCCGGCAGCTGAGAAACCCCAGCGTTTGGGACGAAAGCGCCCCTGTCTGGTGGCAGAGTCCCACTGTGGCAAAAAGCGCAGGGGTCAAGTGACTGAGGGGCAACATGACCAGGCAAAGGAAGCAAAGCAAACAGAAGATTCCAACATTAGATTCCTATTTGGGGGACAAAAAGGAGCAAAGCATAGAACAGGAGGAAGACAGTGAAGTTAGAACTCCTGCACCAAAAGCTTCAAAGGAAAATACGAGCTGGTTACAGGCCATAGAGGACCTTAAGAAGCAGATAAGAGAAGTGTAGGAAAAATTAGGAAGAGAAATGAGAACAATGCAAGAAAATTATGAAATGAGTGTCAACAGCCTGACTGAGGAAAGTACCACCTTAAAAAATAGACTAACTCAAATGGCAAAAGAGGCTCAAAAAGGCAATAAGGAGAAGAATTCCTTAAAAAGCCAAATTTGCCAGATGGAAAAAGAATCTCAAAAGCTCACTGAGGAGAATCATTGCTTCAGAATTAGATTGGAGCAAATAGAAGCTAATGATTTTATGAGAAATCAAGATGCTGTAAAACAGATGCAAACAAATGAAAGAATAGAAGGCAATGTGAAATATCTCATGGGAAAAACCATTGACCTGGAAAATAGGTCCAGGAGAGATAAGTTAAAAATTATTGGACTACCTGAAAGCTATGATCAAAGAAAGAACTTAGAAATCATCCTCCAGGAAGTTCTCAAAGAAAACTGCCCTGCTGTTTTAGAACCAGAGGGCAAAATGGAGGTTGAAACAATCTACCAATCACCTCCTGAAAAAGATCCCAAAAAGAAAACACCTAGGAATATTATAGCCAAGTTCTGGAATTCCCAAATCAAAGTGACAATATTACAAGCAGCCTGGAAGAAACAATTTTAATATTGTGGAAACACAATCAGGATAACCCAGGATCTGGCAGCTTCTTCACTGAGGGATAGAAGGGCTTGGAATATGATATTCCGGAGGTCAAAGGAGCTGGGATTAAAACCAAGAGTCACCTACCCAGAAAAACTGAGTATCATGTTTCAGGGGAAAATATGGTCATTCAGTGGAATAGAGGACTTTCAAGCATTTTTGACAGAGTTGAATAGAAAATCTGACATTCAGATGCAAGAAGCAAGAGAAGCATGAGGAGGTAAACAGGGAAAAGAAATAAGGAACTTATCAAAGTTGAACTATTAACATTCCTACATGGAAAAACAATAATTGTAACTTATGAAACTTTTCTCAGTAGTTGAAGGGAATAGAAATATATATATATATATATCTATATATGAGGGTAGATGGGCATATGAATATATATGTGAATGTGTGTATATATGTTTACAGGTATACATAGATAGAGGGCACAGGACCAATTTAATAGGAAGGAATAATACTTAAAAGGTGAAATTAAGAGGTAAGAGAAGAATATAATGAGAGGAGATGGGGAGAGACAGAATGGGGTAAACTATCTCATATAGAAGAGGCGAGAGAAAATGGTTACAATTGAGGGGAAGAATAGGAAGGCAAAAGGGAATGGGTCAACCTTATTCTCATTGAATTTGGCTTGGGGAGGGAATGAAATACACACTAAATAGGGTATCTCACCCTTCAGGAGTGTAGGAGGGAAAGGGGATGAGAGGGGAGATGATGAAAGGGAGGGCAAGCTGGGGGAGGGAAGTTGGAAGCACCCACTTTTGAAAAGGGACGGGATCAAAGTAGAGAATAGAACAAGTTGGAAGTGGGATAGGAGGGAGGGAAATATAGTCAGTCTTTTACAATATATCTACTATGTTACTGTTTTGCATTAGCTACACATGTGCAACCTATACTGAACTGCTTATCTTCCCAGTCAGGGTGGGTGACAAGGGAGGAAGGGAATGAATATGGAATTCAGAGTTTTAAAATCAAATGTTTAAATATATATATATATATATATATATATATATATATATATATACATATGGTATTATTAATACTATTTTACATGTAATTGCGAAATATGCCCACTGGAAAAGTCGAAAGGGGTATGGGAGAAAATATGGGAGAGAGCAGATTGGAGGAAGGGATGTCCTGTGGGACTGCTATTTTGGGGCTGTGGGTAGGGGGCAAACGGGGAGAAAATTTGTAACTCAAGTAATTAATATTTTTAAATTGTTACTTTAAGAGTATGCTTCAAAATTTGGTGTTTGGAGAAGATATAGTCACTCCACCAACCACTTACTACATACATTGAGAAAGGAAAAGAAGAGGCCCAGTATAGAGCTTTGGGGGACATGTTGGCTTCCAAAGTGAGAGATGCATGATGATTTAGCGGAAGATTGAGAAGGAATAGCAAGAAGAAAATCAAGACGGCAGTGTCACAGTAACAAAGGAAGAAGAGAGTGTTCAGAAAGAGTGAGACTGACAGCATTAGAAGCTGCAAAGAGAGCAAACAGAAGTAAGGCTGAGAAAAGACACTTGTATATATTGGAGATCATCATTGACATTTAGAGAGCAGTTTATCCCATAGTGGTGTCAGAAGCCAGATTGTAAGAGGGTGAGAATCTCATCATTTTCCTTAACCTTTTAAATTATAGTACTGAATTGCTGACAGTGCTCTGCATGTTTCCAATTATGTGTACTCTCCAGTATATTTGGTAAGTGCCCTATGTCATATGGTGTTTGGGTATGTGCCCAGTTCAGAACATCTTTTAGATGGGGCAAAGTATGCTTTTTAAAGTCTGTTAACATGGTAAGTTCTTCCACCAAAGTCCTATTCTGGTTTGTGGCTTGGAGGTGACTCTGGGTTCTTGAAGGCTATACCAGTGGAGCACAAATTCTTTCCAAGTTGCAAAAGGCCTTGCAAAGAACAGGCCTTAAAGATATAGACCTGTTGTCTGAAAACTACACTAGCATAGTTAAAGAAAGTTTATCACTAATTTAGCTACAGTGTGATCACTTTTATTTATTTTGCCAAAAGAGACCCTTTCCTAAGATATCTGTGCCAAAATATTTTAGTTTTATGTAATCAAAATTGACTCTTTTATCTTCAGTGAATCTATTAAGATGGGTTGCAGTCTGCCTTGGTAGAAGGATTGCTCACCTGAGTGAAATCCTGGATCTTTGGGATATTTAAGTAATATGCTAGCTTATTCTGCACAGTCTAGCTTTATTGTGTCCTTGTTTCATGAATGTTACTCTGGGTTCTTGAAGAAAGAAAATGCTTGTGGAACACAAACTCTCTCTGGTTTTAGTATTCTAGAAAGATTTTGAGTATAGTTCCAGCGACAGACTATATCTGCTATATGGAGATTAGCCTGGCTGAATATGGGGAGACTCACCCCCTGTAGGTGGTAATGTGTCTTTGGTTAAGACAAACTCATGAACCAGAGAGAAATAGAAAATGGCCTTGGTCTTGTATTATTCCCTTACGATTCTATAAATAACAGTGCCAGAGTGACAGAATTTGTATATAGTAACTTGGCACTTTAGAAGCTAGGCCCTGGAACAGTGACTGAGTGGACCTAATACAGGAATGAAATTATATGTGTGTCCATTACTAATATTGTCATTGAAAAACAGGAAAAATTAATGAAAGACAAGCCATAAACATAGGCTATCATCATTTTCTAAGGAAGTTTAAATAATCCAAATCATTTACCATGACAAGGAGACCAAAAGGACCTTTGAAAACTCTATAAACAGATGATCTTCTTGGGGTAGAGAGGAGTTAAGCAACCAAGTACAGCCTTGGATTCGAAGATAAATTTGTTTATAAAATCTTAGCAGGGGTAATGGTAAAGATTAAAAATGTCATTGCCTCATGACATGCCAAGAAGTAGTTTACATAAAGTTTGTTGGTGAGAGATCTAATTAAGCCAGCTAATCCTGAGATTATGTAAGATTGAAACTGGGAGGAAGATAGCTCAGAAATGAAAAATAGAAGAAATCTGTAAAAGATTTCCGTAGCAAAATCTTTTCTCAATCAGTTACAGTAGAACCATCACATTTTTACTGTTATGAAAGAGAGGGAGAAAAGCTAGACTGGACCACATAATGCCCAGAAGAGGTCTGTGCTGGAAGCAATTCTATTCTGAGGGCATTGAGGAACCAAATCTTAAAATAATCTGAAAGGAGGGAAACACTTGAAAAGAAAAATCAAAATCTTCAAATTATTGTTTTCAAAGACTATCCGGAAACTGGCAACTACTAATCTGTCTCTTAATTTTTTTTCTTTTTTTTTCAAATGCTTTATTAACTTATGATTTACATCATTCATTTCCGCCAGATTTTGAGTTACAAATTTTCTTCCCATTTTTCCCCTACCCACTGTCCCAAAATAGCAGTTCCACAGGATATCCCCTCCTGCAATCTGCTCTCTCCCATATTTTCTCCCATACCCCTTTTGACTTTTCCAGTGGATCTCCACGCCCCAGTGCCTGTATATCTTAATTCCCAATTACATGTAAAATAGTATTAATAATAAATAGTATGTATATATATATATATGTATTTGAGTATTTGATTTTAAAACTTTGAATTCCAGATTCATTCCTCCCTTGTCACCCACCCTGACTGGGAAGATAAGCAGTTCAGTATAGGTTGTACATGTGTGGCTAATGCAAAACAATAACATAGTAGATATATTGTAAAAGACTAACTATAGTTCCCTCCTATCCCACCTCCCACTTGTTCTATTCTCTACTTTGATCCTGTCCCTTTTCAAAAGAGAGTGTTTCCAACTTCCCTCCCCCCAGCCTGCCCTCCCTTCCATCATCCCCCCTCTCATCCCCTTTCCCCCCTACTCTCCTGAAGGGTGAGATACCCTATTTAGTGTGTATTTCATTCCCTCCTCAAGCCAAATTCAATGGGAATAAGGTTGACCCATTCCCTTTTGCCTTCCTATTCTTCCCCTCCATTGTAACCATTTTCCCTTGCCTCTTCTATATGAGATAGTTTACCCCATTCTGTCTCTCTCCATCTCCTCTCATTATATTCCTCTCTCACCTCTTAATTTCACCTTTTAAGTATCATCCCTTCCTATTAAATTGGTCCTGTGCCCTCTCTCTATGTATACCTGTAAACATATATACACACATTCACATATGTATTCATATGCCCATCTACCCTCATATATAGACATATATATATATATATATTTCTATTCCCTTCAACTACTGAGAAAAGATTCATAAGTTACAATTATTGTTTTTCCATGTAGGAATGTTAATAGTTCAACTTTGAAAAGTTCCTTATGATTTCTTTTCCCTGTTTACCTCCTCATGCTTCTCTTGCTTCTTGTATCTGAATGTCAGATTTTCTATTCAACTCTGTTTTTTCCATCAAGAATGCTTGAAAGTCCTCTATTCCACTGAATGACCATATTTTCCCCTGAAACATGATACTCAGTTTTTCTGGGTAGGTGACTCTTGTTTTTAATCCCAGCTCCTTTGACCTCCGGAATATCATATTCCAAGCCCTTCTGTCCCTCAGTGAAGAAGCTGCCAGATCCTGGGTTATCCTGATTGTCTTTCCACAATATTCAGATTGTTTATTCCTGGCTGCTTGTAATATTTTCTCCTTGATCTGGGAACTCCAGAACCTGGCTATAATATTCCTAGGAGTTTTCTTTTTGGAATGTTTTTCAGGAGGTGATCGGTGGATTGTTTCAACCTCTATTTTTCCCTCTGGTTCTAAAACATCAGGGCAGTTTTCTTTGAGAACTTCCTGGAGGATGATTTCTAGGTTCTTACTTTGATCATGGCTTTCAGGTAGTCCAATAATTTTTAAATTATCTCTCCTGGATCTATTTCCCAGGTCAATGGTTTTTCCCATGAGATATTTTACATTGCCTTCTATTCTTTCATTTGTTTGGATCTGTTTAACAGCATCTTGATTTCTCATAAAGTCATTAGCTTCCATTTGCTCCAATCTAATTCTGAAGCAATGATTCTCCTCAGTGAGCTTTTGAGATTCTTTTTCCATCTGGCAAATTTGGCTTTTTTAGGCATTCTTCTTTTCATTGCCTTTTTGAGCCTCTTTTGCCATTTGAATTAGTCTATTTTCCAAGGTGTTATTTTCCTCAGTCTGTCTGTTGAGTCTCATTTCATAATTTTCTTGCATCATTCTCAATCCTCTTGCAAATTTTCCCTCCACTCTCTATGAAGTACTTGTAGTAACCCCAAGCTTTTCTCTGAAACAGAGGCTCGCTGACAATCATTATTCTTCTAGTGATACTACATGTTTGTGAGGAATTAAGGTTGAATGTCACCAAAAGGCAATAAAAAAGTATGTGGTCAGTGTGAGTATGCAGTATGTTATGAACGCAGAATTGTACAAGAATGACGTATAACTACAGATGTGTATAACCAGAAAGAGATTGTTTGAGACACAGCTGATTGCCAACACATCTGCTCTGTTCACATTTATGCAATATCAAGAAGTCTAGAAGAAGGGCCTCCAGGTGTTAGATGAAGCCCCTATGAGGGATTTATCGAGGACATAAACCAGTCACATGGAATGAAAAGGTATGGAGGGACCTCTTTCTGAACCAGCTGTAATCTGAATCATTAGAGATTGTAACATTAGTGAAGTCAGAGATGGATCAGACTGTGCTGTCATGAACTTAAAATTGAGCAAACTTCTCTACCATGTATCTTAGTTAAGTGGAAATTATTTTGGTTGTGAATGGTCAAACTCTAAATAGACAGCTTTATGGCCAATAACATGAACATTTTATGTCCCTCAAACAAATGATGGTAATAAAATTTATTTAGAATTAATCCCCAAAGTCATCATGTTGTGGATTAACTTGATTAATCTGGAAAATGATGTATTAAAAAGTTGAAATACTTCACAAACATTAAAACAAACTGAATGGAAATTGAATTGAGTTAAAGGGTCAGAATTAGGAAGAGACCTAATTTTACCTTCTGATTTCACAAACAGAACATCGATGCTAAGTGACTTGCTTAAGATTACATAATGGTGGGAGCAGAATTGGAACCCCAGTCTTCTGGATCTGCTTCTAGCATATTTTTGTCTTTGATCTCTGCTGCACAAATTTTGTTCGAGTTTGCCAGAAGGTCATTGAGCTAGTCTGAATCTTCGAAAATTGCATATTGATGGCAAAAAAAAAGGTTTATCTTCCATTCTTATCTCTGAAGGCCCCAAATTTGTTTTAGTAACCTCAAAAATTAATACAGTGGTAGATATTCTAAGTGCCTGGCCTACTCCTGAGCTGAGTTTATCACCCTAAAGCCTTTAAAGAAGACACACGTGTGTTGTATTCATTGCCTGATCAATCATGGATTATCACTCTTTTTGCATTGCATTTGGATGCCATACTACTGTCAGAAAGGTGCTTCTGTTAAGGATCTAAAGTGATCCATGTGTACCATATCAAGATAGGAGAGACCCACTCTCAGAGCTGAAGCTACCTAGAACTAGTATTATTTTTATTTGATTTTTACTTTTGCTCTTTTTAAGAGTAGTGGTTTACTGAGCAACTAATGAATAGCAAATAACCTTTTTTAGTTTTGTTTTTATTGAATGAATTTCTTTAGATCATAAGTATAATGTTTGATAAATTATTAATCATTAATACTAGAGTCATCTATTTTCTAGGAGATGTATGTTTTGGGGAAAGTCACATTTTGACATTTCCATGTCTTTTTTTTAAACTTACTTAGTTGAGGATGTTCTATTATCTAGCAAACTGATTACCATAATATGTAAAAGAGCTGCAGTATTTTTTTTTTTTTTTGCTTTTTGGAGGGGCAAAGGTAGGGCAGTTAGGGTTAAGTGACTTGCCCAAGGTCACATGGCTAGTTTTTGTGTTAAGTGTCTGAGTTCGGATTTGAACTCAGGTCCTCCTGACTCCAGGGCTGGTGCTCTATTCACTGTGCCATCTAGTTGCTGCAGTATTCTTTCTAATATGGAAATGTAAATAATGAATTTTGACAGAATCATGTTTCAAAAGGACCAAGTACACTGATATTATGTTTCATAGCAGTGGTAAAGATGGTTGAGAGACTTAGATGAGAATTTTCCATTGTTTGTTGCTGAAAGGTGTTGAGAAAGATGAATTTTAAAAAATAAGTGGTGTGCTGACTAGTGGTCGGAAGGAGGTCTGGTTCTTTGGCACTTTGTATTTTTAAGATATATTCTTTTTTACCCTTTGCTGCTAACAATCTTGTTGGGCTTTAAGGGACATAATTTCCTAAAAACCAATTTTCATACTGGAACAGTATCAGTGTCTTTCAACTATTTTAACAGTATATATGAAGGTTAAACAGTGATAAGCTTCTTCATATAAAAATTAAGACTATTTTGATATAGATGTAAATATTTGTTGATTTGACTTAGTATGAATAATTGTGTTTGAGTTTTTTATGTTAAATGGAGTGCTATAGCATGCATAGTAGTATCACTTTTTGAAGAAGTGTGAGAAGTAGTTATGGGGGAATTAAAAAAAAATAATTCCTATGAGGAATGTTTCTTATTATTTAGCATAGGTAAGAAACTTACCTAGGAAATGATATAAATTCAAGGAAATGATATAAAAGGGTTGTGGAGTGTTATATATTTGGCTGAAAGGGGTAGAATATGGACTTTTGAGTTTTTATTTCAAAATTATTATTAGCAAATCATTATAAAAGTGAAAGAAGGAAGCCTCAAGAAATCTATGCAGTAGGTTTTAAATAATATGAGGAAATCATTTTTATTTTGTGCCAGAAGGAAGTTGACCATTAAGAAGGACTTGAATTTCTTTGTCTAAATCCAAGGGTTTTAACCTTTTTTTGTATCATGTACTCCCTTTAACAGCCTGCTAAAGCCTATGGATCCCCTCTGCAAATAGTTTTTCAGTGCATAAAATAAAATACATTGGATTACAAAGGGAACCAGTTATATTGAAATATGGTTTAAATTTTTTTTTCAATTCACTAACCCAGGTTAAAAACTCCAAATGTAAATAAATTCTTTGATAAGAAGTGTTTTTCAATTGCTACTTTGAAGTATGCTTCAAAATTTGCTTTTGAGAGAAGACATGTGTTATGTATATAAATGTTTGTATTTATGTGTATGTATATATAATATGCGTATATGTGTGTGTATATATATATGTATGTGTGTATACACACATGATTGTGGGTGGGGGAAAGGGGACAGAGAATTATAGTTATTTGTGTCTATATTTACTAGCCATAAAAAGTTAGTATTTCATTTCAGGGGTAAGTACTAAAGTTGTTTTTTTTTTAAAAAAGTTGATTTTCTAAGTCTGTTAAATATCTAGTTCATGAGTAGAATTTGGTGCTTGGTGAGATAAAAATGAAGAATTATATTTAAATGTACCTTAAGAATAAGTATATAAAAGAATTACTTACATCCATTACTTGTATAACGTTACTGTGGGTGATGTTTTTTAAAATACTCTTAGTACTGAGGCCTGTCTAGTTTAATCTTATTGACACTTCTCTGATGATATTAAATTTTAGTGATTTAGTATTTGGAGTGGGCATGATGTACCTCTAGGAATCAAAATTAGTTCTCTGGGCTCTTAATGAGAAAATAACTGGGTACCCACATACATCCTACATTGTTTTTTATTCTATTATCTGATATGATAATTACATAGTATATGCACAATAAATACTAATCTACATCTGCTCCCAGCTCTTTGATCTATCCTCATCTCTCAACTATCTCTACTTTTTAAAATCAAAATAGGTCCAGAATGTATGTGAAAGTACAGGGTATAAAAGTATATTAACAGTGACAGTGTTGTGTCTCTGATAAGGACTATCACCTACATTATGTCATTCTCTTATAGTTTTGACATTTATTTGGAATTTTAAATTCTAGACTTTGTAAAACTTTTTGTAATTTTACCAGAAAAAAAAAAACCTTCTACTTGATTCTGTATAATAACATTTGACAGTGGAGCAGCCAGAGTAGTAAAGATATAGAACAGTTTTGTTTAGTCCCTTTTTAAGTTGACCTTTTTTCTTTCTAATGTTTGTTTAAAAGAACTTGTCCCTTGAAAGTCTGCCTTCTTGTTCTTGACCTTTCAATCAAGTCCCAAGTGTGTTTTGTTAGATATTTCAGTTGCTATAGAAATAACTGTCAGAAGTTCTACCATTTACTGGGAGGTCACCAGGTAGAGAAAATGAGTGGGAAGGAAGAAATCCCTCTGGCTGTTATTTAACTCACTTATTTAATGTGCTGATAGTTATGTTGCTTGAATTTGTAGAGTTGCTTGTGTTTTTTAAAATAGATAATGTAGAAACCCAGAAATTGTATATAAATTATTAATTTTTTATTGCAGTCCTACTAGTTAGAAAACTTTACATTTTATGTAATTCTGGGTAATAAACTAGCATATTTTTTCTAAAAACTTTTATGGATTTTTTAGGAGGGAGTCTAGAGAACAGATAATTTTTAGAATTAGAGGATGTTTACTTTTCCTTGCATTTTTATTGAGTATAACAAATTTTACTTCATATATGTAAATTATTTCTGGCTGATTATTAGCAACTAACTCTAGTTATACCATCAGATAACCGTAGTAGAAACATCCATGACTAATGATAGTTTTCTGATTATTTGCTATGATATATTATAATTTGTAATTGCTCATTGCAAAACTCTTGAGACTAATGACCTATGTGGCTTATCAGGGAACTTGTGGAACTGGAAAATCAAAAATCATGTAAAGGTTATATTTGTAGACAACTCAAAAGGGTTGTTTGTAGCAGGGACTAAATAATTTGGCTTTTTCCCCCTACATAATAGCCTGATGAACTTCAGACCTAAAGGTTCCCTTTGTCTTTAAATTGGAAGAAATTTATTTAGAACTAAGAGCAACCTCATTTCATAGGAACACTTATGTCATATAATAATTGTTTGTAAAACATATATACCTCCCACGAAACCTAAAACTGCTAGACTCACACGTTGAAACATTAAGGCTTATTTTCTCTCCCTTGATAAGTAATATAAATTTTAGGGCTTTGAAAAGTTAGAAAGACAAGTGATACTCAACTAAGAGCCCAAAAGTTACATAGAGTATGTAGCTGGTAATCAAATTGCTTAAGTAGGAAGGAAAAGAAAAAAAAAATACTTAGCTGTGATCAATCTAAACATATATCTTGCTTCAGTCTGAATTGAATGATACTCTGAGAAAAAGGTTTCTCCAGAGGTCTGCTGTGTCTAACTTTTCTAAAATTCTATCCACTTCCTTAATTTTTTTCTTTTCTATTTTGTGGTTAGATTTATCTAGTTCTGGGAGGTCAAGTTTGAGGAGCCCCACTAGTTTAGTTTTACTGTCTTTTTCTTCATGTAACTCAATTAGGTTCTCTTTTGATCATTTGGATATTATACCACTTGGTCCATATATGTTTACTAATTATATTATCTCATTGTTTATGCTATTCAGCTGAAGCATAAACTTCAGCCTTTTACCTGTACTCTGTGTGTATCCCTGTGCTTCAGATGTGTTTCTTGTAAACAACAGATTATTTCTACTCTGCTCTCCATTCGTGTTTTATAGGAGAGTTCATCCCATTCACATTCACAGTTATGATTACTGTATCTTTTTCTCCATCCTGTTTTCCCCCATTTATGCTTTTCTCTCCTTTCTCCCTTTCCCTCCTCACTTGTGTTTTGCTACTGACCACCACCTCCCTCAATCAGTTCTCCCTTCTGCCTACCCACTCCTTCTTCTCCCTCCTATCCCCTCCTACTTCCTATTGGGTGTGTTAGATTTCTGTGCCTGAGTGTGTTATTTCCTCTTTGAGCCAAGTCTGATGAAAGTTTCAAACAATGCTCACCTCTCTTCCTTCTTTCCCTCTACTGTATTAGGTCTTTGTACCTCTTCATGTGATCCCTTTTCTGCCTCCTCCTTCCCTCTTCTTCCAGTACAATCCCCTTTTTTTATCTCTTAATTTTTTTATCATCCCATTGAAGTCAGGTTATACCCACACCCTCTGTTGAATGTATACCCCTTCTAAATGCAGTAATAAAAGTACAGTTCTCAAGAGTTACAAGTATAATCTTCTTATGTAGGGATGTAAAAAGTTTAACCTTGTTGAATGTCATGGCATTTTTTACCCTTTCCTGTTTACCTTTTTGGTTCTTGTATTTGAAGATCAGATTTTCTGTTCGGCTCGTGTTTTTTTTTTTTTTTTCATCAAGAAAATTTAGAAATTACCTATTTCATTGAATGTCAGTCTCCTCCCCTAAAAGATTATGCTTGGTTTTGCTGAGTAGTTGATGCTTGGTTGTAATCCAAGATCTTTGCCTTCTGGAATAACATATTCTAAACACTCCAGTCCTTTAATGTAGAAACTGCATAATCCTGACTGCGGTTCCATAATATTTAAATTGTTTCTTTCTGGCTTCCTGCACTATTTCCTCCTTGAACTGATAATTCTGGAATGTGACTGCAACATTCCTTGGAGTCTTCATTTTGGGATCTTTTTCAGGAGGTGATTGGTAGATTCTTTTAATGACTATTTTACCCTCTAGTTCTAGGACCTCAGGGAAGTTTTCCTTGATGATTTCGTGAAAGATGTTATCCAGGCTCTTTTTTTTTTGATCATGGGTTTCAGATTGACCAATAATTCTTGAATTAGCTCTCCTATATCTATTTTCCAGGTCAGTTGTTTTTCCAATGAGGCATTTTACATTTTCTTCTGTTTCTTCATTCTTTTGATGTTTGTTTGACTAATTCTTGATGTCTCATAGAGTTATTAGCTTCTACTTAACCAATTCTCATTTTTAAGGAATTGTTTTCTTCAGTTAGCTTTTGTGCCTGCTTTTCCATTTAGGCAATTCTACTTTTTAAGGAGTTGTTTTCTTCCTTTTTTTGTCCTTCCTTTTCCAAGCTGTTGGCTCTCTCTTGTATACTTCTCTTTTCTTTTCCTAGTTTTTCTTCTACCTAAGCCATTTGATTCTTTTGCCTCTTTTATATGAGATAATTTACCCTATTCTGTCCCTTCTTATGGCTCTCATTATATTTCTATCTCACCTCTTTATTTTTTAGATATTATTCCTTCCTATTCAACTGATCCTGTGCCCTCTGTCTATATATATATGTGTACAAATATACACACACTCACATATGTATTTATATACACATACACTCTCCTGTATAAATATATACATGTATGGGGGGGCGGAGTCAAGATGGTGGAGTAGAAACACGACCTCCGAGGGGCTCCGGCTTCCACCTTCCCCAATCAATGTAAAAAGGGGACTCTGAACAAACTTTGGATCTGCAGAACCCACAAAATGACACAGAGGAGCTAATCTCCCACTGAGGACAGCCCTATAGGCCAGCAGGAATCGACCAGTGCAGCTCTCTGGGAGCAGAGCCCAGGCCTGGGTAAGCCAGAGGTTTTAGCCCCAGGATGGGTCTGACCAGCCACCAGCCGAGGGACTCCAGATAAGCAGCAGCTCTGGCCGTTTCCAGAATTATCAACACATAGATGTGAAGGACAAAGAGAGAGGGTCAGTGCAGTCTGGACTTTGGGACCCAGTAAGTGGGAGGGCTTGGCTTTTGCCCCCAGGGCGAAAAGCTACTGAGATGCCCGGCACAGCCAGTCAGCAGGTGGCAGCTTCAGCTCCTGGTCTGCAGAGTGTAGGGGGACCAAGCAACCAGTCTGAGGGGTAATTGCTCTTGCTTTAACCTGCTTGGATCTGGATTGCAGTCTAGGGTGGAGGTCCTGGGATGCGTGACCAGCTTGCCAGAGAGTGTGGAGGCCTCAGAGAGGGCACCCATCTAATACCTCCAGCAGCTGAGAAAAACCCAGTGTTTGGGACGAAAGCGCCCCTGTCTGGTTGCAGAGTCCTACTGTGGCAAAAAGCCCAGGGGTCAAGTGACTGAGGGGCAACATGACCAGGCAAAGGAAGCAAAGCAGACAGAAGATTCCAAAATTAGACTCCTATTTGGGGGACAAAAAGGAGAAAAGCATGGAACAGGAGGAAGAGAGTGAAGTCAGAACTCCTGAACCAAAAGCTTCAAAGGAAAATACGAGCTGGTTACAGACCATGGAGGACCTTAAGAAGCAGATAAGAGAAGTGGAGGAAAAATTGGGAAGAGAAATGATAATGATGCAAGAAAATTATGAAATGAGAGTCAACAGCCTGACTGAGGAAAGTACCACCTTAAAATAACAGACTAACTCAAATGGCAAAGGAGGCTCAGAAAGTCAATGAGGAGAAGAATGCCTTAAAAAGCCAAATTTGCCAGATGGAAAAAGAATCTCAAAAGCTCACTGAGGAGAATCATTGCTTCAGAATTAGATTGGAACAAATGGAAACTAATGACTTTATGAGAAATCAAGATGACCTGTTAAATAGATCCAAACAAATGAAAGAATAGAAGGCAATGTGAAATATCTCATGGAAAAACCACTGACTTGGAAAATAGATCGAGGAGAGATAATTTAAAAATTATTGGACTACTTGAAAGCCATGATCAAAGTAAGAACCTAGAAATCACCCTCCAGGAAGTTCTCAAAGAAAACTGCCCTGATGTTTTAGAGTCAGAGGGCAAAATAGAGGTTGAAAGAATCCACTGATCACTTCCTGAAAAAGACCCCAAAAAGAAAACTCCTCAAAGTATTATAGCCAGGTTCCAGAATTCCCAGATTCAAGGAGAGAATATTACAAGCAGCTTGAAAGAACAATTTGAATATTGTTGAAACACAATCAGGATAACCTAGGATCTGGCAGCTTCTACACTGAGTGATCGAAGGGCTTGGAATATGATATTCCAGAGGGCAAAGGAGCTGGAATTAAAACCAAGAATCACCTACCCAGCAAAATTGAGTATCATTTTTCAGGGGAAAATATGGTCATTCAGTGGAATAGACGACTTTCGAGCATTCTTTTTTTTTTTTTTTTTTAAAGCAATTGGGGTTAAGTAGCTTGCTCAAGGTTACACGGCCAGTTATTTCTGGGTGTGGTGCTAAGCATCTGAGTCCTAATTTGATCCCCAGATCATCCTGACACTGGGGCTGGTGCCCTTACTCGCTAATCCACCTGGCCGCCCCTACTTTCAAGTATTGTTGATGAAAAAATCAGAGTTGAATAGGAAATTTGACATTCAGATACAAGAAGCATGAGAAGGTAAACAGGGAAAAGAAATAAAAAGGAACTTATCAAAGTTGAACTATTAACATTCCTACATGGAAAAACAATTGTAACTTATGAAACTTTTCTCAGTAGTTGAAGGGAATAGAAAAATATATATGAGGGTATATGGGCATATGAATACATATGTGAATGTGTGTATATATGTATAGACAGAGGGCACAGGACCAATTTAACAGAAAGGGATGATACTTATAAAGTGAAATTAAAAGGTGAGAGAGGAATATAATGAGAGGAGATGGGGAGAGACAGAATGGTGTAAACTATCATATAGAAGAGGCAAGGGAAAATGGTTATAATGGAGGGGAAGAATAGAAAGGCAAAAGGGAATGGGTCAACCTTATTCCCATTGAATTTGGCTTGAGGAGGGAATGAAATACACATTAAAAAGGGTATCTTACCCTCCAGGAGAGTAGGGGGAAAGGGGATAAGAGGGGGGATGATGGAAGGGAGGGCAGGCTGGGGGGGGGGGGGGGAAGTTGGGAACACCCACTTTTGAAAAGGGACGGGATCAAAGTAGAGAACAAGTGGGAGGTGGGATAGGATGGAGGGAAATATAGTCAGTCTTTTACAATATATCTACTATGTTAATGTTTTGTGTTAGCCACACATGTACAACCTATACTGAACTGCTTATCTTCCCAGTAAGGATGGGAGACAAGGGAAGAAGGGAATGAATATGGAATTCAGAGTTTTAAAATCAAATGTTTAAATATATATATATATATATATATATATATATATATATATACATATGCTGTTATTAATACTATTTTACATGTAATTGGGAAATAAGATATATAGGCACTGGTTCACAGTGATCCACCATGCCCTACTGGAAAAGTTGAAAGGGGTATGGGAGAAAATATGGGAGAGAGCAGATTGGAGGAGGGGATATCCTGTGGGACTGCTATTTTGGGGCAATGGGTAGGGGAAAAACAGGGAGAAAATTTGCAACTCCAAATCTGGTGGAAATGAATGATGTATATCAGAAAAAAATTTTTTTTTAAATATACATGTATGTATGCATATATTTACATATTTATTTTCTTCAACTATCTTCATACTAAGAAAAGTCTCATGAGTTACAATTATCATTTTTCCATGTAGGAATGTAAATAGTTCAACTTTAGCAAGTTCCTTATGATTTCTTTTTCCTGTTTAACTTCTTATGCTTCTCTTGCTTCTTGTATTTGAAAGTCAGATTTTCTGTTCAGCTCTGGTTTTTTCTTCAAGTATACTTGAAAGTCCTCTCTTTCATTGAATGACCATATTTTCCCCTGAAGCATTATACTCAGTTTTGCTGGGTAGGTGATTCTTGGCTTTAATCCCAGCTCCTTTGCCCTCCAGAATATCATATTCCAAGCACTTTGATTCCTTAATGTAGAAGGTGATAGATCTTGTGTTATCCTGATCATGGTTCCACAATACTCAAGTTGTTTCTTCCTGGCTGCTTGTAATATTTACTCCTTGACCTGGGAACTCTGGAATTTTGTTATGATATTCCTAGTTTCCTTTTTGGGATCTTTTTCAAGAGGCAATTGGTGAATTCTTTAAATTTCCATTTTGCCGTCTGTTCTAGAATATCAGGGCAATTTTCCTTTGAGAATTTCTTGAAGGATGATTTGTAGGTTCTTTTTTTTATCATGGCTTTCAGGCAGTCCAAATAATTTTTAAATGATCTCTCCTGGATTTATTTTCCAGGTCAGTAGTTTTTCCAGTGTGATATTTCACATTGCCTTCTATTTTTTCATTTGTTTGGATCTGTTTTATAGTATCCTGATTTCTCATAAAGTCATTAGCTTCCATTTGCTCCAGTCTAATTTTGAAAGAATTATTCTCTTCAGTGAGTTTTTGAAATTCCTTTTTCATCTAGGCAAGTTGACTTTTTAAGGCATTCTTCTCTTCATTGGCTTTTTGAAATTGGGGTTAAGTAACTTGCCCAAGGTTACATGGCTTGTTTTTTTGTGCGGGTGTTAAGTGTCTGAGGCCGGAACTGATCTTGGGTCCTCCTAACTATGGGGCCAGCACTTTACTCGCTGCACCACCTAGCTGCCCAGAGTTAGTCTGTTTTTTATGGTGTTATTTTCTTCAGTATTTTGGGGGGTCTCCTTTAGCAGGCTGTTGACTCACTTTTCATGATTTTCTTGCATCATTCTCATTTCTTCTTCCCAATTTTTCCTCCACTTCTCTTAACTTGATTTTCAAAAACCTTCTTGAGCTCCTTCATGGCCTGTTACCAGCTCATAGTTTTCTTGGAAGCTTTTGATGCAGGAGTTCTGACTTCATTGTCTTCTTCCCATTCCATGCTTTGCTCCTTTTTGCCCCCAAAAAAGGATTCTGTGGTCTGATTGTGCTTCCCCTGTTTGCTCATCTTGCCAGCTAAATACTTGACTTTTGAGCTCTTTGCCATGGTAGAACTCTGCTTCCAGAGTGGAGAGCTTTGTCCCAAATTGCTGGGGTTTTCACAAATGTTGTCAGAGGTGTGAGGAATGCTCCCTCTCTACACAAACCATTCTGGCACACTGGCGTTTCTCACCCCAGGACCGTCGCCCAAGACCACAACCCAGATCCAAGCAGGTTAAAGCAAGAGCCATTACCCTCTGAATGGTCTCTTGGTCCCCCTACAATCTGCAGGCCAGGAGCTTCAGAGGCAGGCACATAGTAGCTGCCACACCCCTGAAACCTTGCCCCAGGAACAGGGGTGGAATGTGCTCTTCAGTCACCCAGTTCCAACAGAGTCCCACACTGACCTTTTATTTTCTCTTTAGCATTTATGGGTTGAGAAGTCTGGAAACTGCCACAGCTGCTGGTGATTCACTCTCCTAAAGTCTGCTCCTGCTATTTGACTCTTAAAATGCTTTTTGAGCTCTTCCAAGATGGGTTTTTGGGCTTGAGACCAATTCATATTCCTCTTTGAGGTTTCAGATGTAGAGATATTCACAACATTGTTCGCTTCTGGTTTTGTGTTTTGATTTTCCCCGTCTCCATAGAAACAGTCTTTGGTCAGTGTTCTTTCTTGCTATTTGCCTATTTCTTGACTTTTAAAGTTGAACTTTGCTTCTGGGGCACAGGGGGCACTCCAAGCTTGTGCTGGAGGCCAGGGGCAGGGTCACTGACTTTGTCTGCTGGGACCTCAGGTGCTGGAAGCTGGAAGCTGTAGGGGTCTGCTAGCTTACCTGGTGGTAAGTTGGAGTTCTAATGGTGTATCAGCGTTTGCTGAGGCCAGGGATTTTTATGCATTTCCCTGGGGCTACATTCAATCATGTGGGGGTCCAGCCTGCTTGCCCAGGGCTGTCCTGGAGCATGTGGAGGCTTACCCCCCTGCCCGTGGCTGAGTCGGAACACAGGGAGATCTGACCTCTAGAGGAAACCTTCCCACCAGGGGCTTTGCTGAAGCACTGGGAGGTCTGCTGCTAGAGGATGCCTGCCTAACTGGGGCTGTGCTGGCATGTAGGGTGGTTCTCTCAGCTAGAGTTTGAGGGTTCCCTTGGCAATGCTAGAGTACATGGGGGTCCTCGTGTTGGTGTTTGCCTACTCCACTACCCTGGGGCTCAGGATCTCCTGCTGCTTTGCTGAGCTGGAGTTTGTTGCTGGCTTGCTGGGATGCTTCCTGTCTTGGAATGCACTTCCCTTTTACCCAAGTGAAATAGATCTTTCTTCCTGTTCCTGCAAGTTTCCCCAGTTAAAAGACTGTTTTACCCTGTCTTTCTGCTGACTCCATTGTTCAGGGATTTTCCTGAGGTGCTATTTTCTCTTTTTTTCAGAGGTCAGTAAGGGAGAGTGACAGTGACTTGCTATTTCTTCTGCCATCTTGGCTCCCAGAAGTCTCAAGCCCATTTCTGCTTTCATAGCATCTCTTGTAGATGCCTGTTTCTCTCCTGTGACCCTGCAGCCATCTTGGTGCTCTCCCTTATTACCTCAGAACTGGACTATTGCAGTAGCCTGCTAGTTGGTGTCTCTTCATGTCTCCCCACTTCAGTCCATCCTCCACTTAGCTCTTAAATTGGCCTTCCTAAAATTCAAGTCTGACTATACCTCTCCTTTTCCTCAATAAACTCTCCTAGTTCCTTGTTATCTCCAGGATCATATATAAAATCCTCTGTTTGCCTTTAAAGCCCTTTGTGACCCAACTCCATCCTACCTTCACAGCCCTCTTAACATCTTACTGCCTTTCAGTGACAATGGTTTCCTTGTATGAAATACTGCATCTTCTGACTCCCAGAATTTTTTCACTGGTTAGCCTCCATGCTTGGAATGCTTTCCCTTTTCATCTCTGCCTCTTAGCTTCCCTGACCGTCTTCAAGAATTAAAGTCCCATCTTCTCCAAGAAGCCTTTCCTTGGTCTCCTTAACACTAAGGACTTTCATCTGA
The DNA here is from genome assembly GCF_028583685.1 of Petaurus breviceps papuanus. Lineage (NCBI taxonomy): Eukaryota > Metazoa > Chordata > Mammalia > Diprotodontia > Petauridae > Petaurus > Petaurus breviceps. The sequence continues at coordinate 57,900,639 of NW_027186473.1, forward strand.
GATTGTTTCCATTTTATCCCATATGTATATTGTTTGTAGGTAGGTGGTTGCATGTTATCTCCTCCATTAGACTGTGAGTTTCTTGAAAACAGGGATTGTTTAGTAGAGCACTTGATCAGTCTTAATTGAGTGGGTGGTGTCAGAGGGGGTTCCATAAAGGAGGTAGTATTTATTTGAAGACCACTGTTACACCCTCACCTATCAGTCTTCTCTTCCCCAGGCTAAATATTCCCAGTTATTTTAACTGATTAGAGGCCTTGTGAAGTAATGGATAGAGTGACAGTTTTGGAGGTAGGTTCAGATTCTGCTGCTGGTTCATATAAGCACATACTAGCCATATGTAGGAGGAAGGAAGAAAGAAAGGGAGGAAACAGGAATTTATTAGGTTCCTATTTTGTGCTAGGCACTGTGCTAAATGCTTTATGAATATCTCATTCAGTCCTCACAACAACTCTGAAAGGTAGACACCCCAATTTTATAGTTGAAGAAGATGAAGCAAAAAAAAAAAAAAAAGGTTAGGTAGGTGCTTTGTCCAGAATCACACAACCAAGAAATTTCTGAGGCAGGATTTGAACTCAGGTCTTCCTGACTGCTGACCGAACCCTCTATCCACATAGTCACATAGCTATCTAGGGTGCAAGGGATTCCACAGTAGAAGACAACATAAAGTTGAATTAACTATTTAGAGTCTTGTTTGGGAAGGGAGGAAGGTATAGCCAGAGCATCAGTATCAGTCTTCAGAAAGCACTGAAGGGTAGAGGGACTGGTGTTCATGGAGAGGATAGAAGAATACATTTAGAAAGATTAGAGTACAGGAAGAAATAGAGTGATCGAGATTGTGGTCAGAGAGGAATTTCAGAATTTTTGATCATTTAAATAGAATACTCATGGGCAGTGGTTTGGTCAAGTGTCTGATCTTTCCCTGTGTGTGATTGAGGTGGAATAAATATATGGGTTTTAGAGATTGAGAACTAGTTAACAAAATTGTGAAGGCTTTTGTCAATTAGTGCCTAATTTCCTTCTGTAATGTCTTAATAGATCTCTGCCTCCAGTCTTTCCCAGCTCTAATCCATTTTATACATTGTCACCAGGTTGATGTTTCTAAAATATCAAATTATATTTTTGTTACTTCCTTGCTGAAAGACCTGGGATGCCTTCCTACTCTATCCTTGATTACCTGTCCACCACGATCTCCATCTGTACCTGATATTTCACTGTTGAGTTCTTCAGTGTTCCTGCACACCAATTCTTTATCTTCAAGACTTTACTCAAGCTTTTCCTTCTCTCCTTCACAGCTATCCCCTAAATCCCCCAAAGTCAGAATGTTGTCTGTGTATGTTTAGGGCTCACTTCAAGCCTAAAATGATGCCTTCTGATTCCAACTGACAACATTTACTTTCTCTGAATTCTTGTAATAGTTACTGTCTTTATGCCTGACTTTGACAAAGTGATGGGCTGTCTTATCTGACAGTTTATCTCACTGATTTATGTCTGTATGACTTTTCTCATTAGTGATAATTCTGAGCAATGGTTCTTACTTTAGTCACAAAAGACTCCTCTCCTTTGTAACAAATAAGCATAGTCAAACTAAACAAATTTATGTTACCTCTCTGTCAGGAGATGGACATGCTTTATCACAGGTTCTCTGGAGAGATAGTTGATAATATCTTTGAACAGCATTCTTAAGTCTTTCAGAGTTATTTTTCATTTAAATGTTGTCCTTGAAAAACTAGATATCCTGGTTCTACCCACTTTATTTTGTATCAGTTCTGTGGAATCTTCTTTTTTATCATTTCTTATACAGTGCTGCAACATTCTGTTACATTCTAATACCACAATGAGCTCTGCTCCCCTTCCAAATCCTTCTCTTTCAAAACTCCACCACCTCCCATCTTAGATTATGGTTCTTTTCTTTTCTTTTTTCCTTTTTAGTACCCCTTTCAGGATCAGGAAGTTTGTTTTGCTTGTGACTAGTCTTTCCTAATTGAGATTTTTTTTTTCTCTCTAGATTCCATTACTTTTTAAAAATTATTTTTGGATGGGGGGAAAGCAATGCAATTGGGATTAAGTGACTTGCCCAGGGTCACACAGCTAGTAAATGTGTCAGGTGTCTGGGACCAAATTTGAACATAGGTCCTGCTGAGCGCAGGGCCGATGCTCTATTCATTGTGCCGCCTAGCTGCCCCTATTCTATTACTTTTCTAAGAAATTCAGTGCGTCAAAGAATTCTAGATGCCAGAAATATTACAATTATATGGGAAGAGGAAGGGTACAATAAAGATGCTATATTTGAAATAATTTTTTTTTATATAATATAGTGACTCCAGAAAAAGTGTCTCGGATATATTCAGTCTCAAACAAAATATCAAATGCAAGGATGTAAAAGCTTTTATTAGAGGAATTCTGAAAACCATAAGTGAAAATCTAAAAAAGTTATTATATTCATAAATCTACACATCTGTGAGTGAATTAACATCACTCTTTCCTCCTAGTTGTGATTTATTTGATAAAAATTCTAGCCTCACTGGCATACACTCTCTGCTACCTTTGATAGAATAGTCTTTTCTACCTAGATTCTCTATAAAACCTGGTAAAGACTTTCTTTTATTCTGGGCACCTTAAAGGAGGAAACTTCTAGATTCTATCAAGTGGCAGTCAGGCTTCCTCTTCTACCCTGAGTTCTATGATGGATTCCTCACTTCCTGCTTCATCTGTTTTCCACTACTCCTGTGGGTCTGTGGTCTCAGTGATGTCAGTGTGCCCTCTGGGGATGCACAGCACTTACCTGTTATAACTTCTCTTGTGTACCATTTGTCCATAGGTGTTCTCTCAACAGTTTATTATAAGTGTGCTCCACACTGTACTGAGAGCCTTTCTCAGGTTCTCTGGACACTTGTGACTATACCATTTAGAGCATGGATGGGCCAAGAGTTATCCTGTTCTCTCATCATATGGCCAACCCAGGTCTTTTTTATTTTTACATTTCTTTGGCAAAACCCTTTAAACTGCCTCTCTTTCACAGTTTCTTGTTTGTAATGGATTGTAGTCTGCTTATGGCCACCATTCACCTTTCCATTGCCCTTTTAGTAACTGTCAGCTTAATTTCTTCATAGGTTATTATCCTGTGATTTGTAGCCATTCAGTATCATCAAAAGAAGATTAATATAAAAAAGGTAGACTTTTGTTCCAAGGAAAAAATTGGGGTCATTAAAATAGCTTTGTGTTTTTCCAAGGTATTCCAGCTCTTCCTCTCCAGTTCAATTTTGGATCACATTATCCTTTTGATAAGATTTCGCACCAGCGAAAAATTATATAAACTGATGTAAAGTGAAGTATGTACACAATAACCACAGCAAGACAAATAGAAACAGCAACAAAGCATTCAAAACCGAATGCCAAGAAATTACAGTGACCAAGCTTGACCCTGAAGATGAGATATGAGAATGTACCTCACTCCCTCTTTTCAGGGGAGTGGGGAGGGTGTGATTTTGAGAACAGAATTACATATGATTTAGGATGTCATTGATATATTTATTTTTTCTGAACTGATTTTTTGTTTTTGTTAAAAGGCATGAATCTCTAGGAGGGGAAAGGAAAAAGTTATACTGGAAAATGAAGGGGTTGTAGAAACAAAAGATACCAATAAATTTTTTTTTTTTTTTAAGATATACTGTAGGGGTGGCTAGGTGGCTCAGTGAATAGAGCACTGGCCCTGGAGTCAGGAGGACCTGAGTTCAAACCCAGACTCAGACACTTAACACTTAATAGCCATGTGACCTTGGGCAAGTCACTTAACTCCAATTGCCCTGCCTTCCCCCCTCCAAAAAGCAAAAAGCAAAAAAAAAGACAAAACAAAACAAAAAAAAGATATGCTGTAGATAATCTTGTATCTTGTTTAATCAAGCAAATTATAAAATAGGAATCCAGTGCACTACCAGAGATATTGGGCAGATCCATCTCAGCACAATTCAAATAGTGTTGTCTAATAAATAGGTCACATGTCTCCTTCTTGTACCCCTTGACAATCTGACCTACAGGAGGAAAAAAAAAATCCCTAGAGTTGGCAGCTAATTTTTATGCTCTGCTTTTAAAAAGCACTTTATATATACAATGGACTATTTCTAAGTTCTTTGTCCCCATGCCCAGGGATCCAACTTCTTTGTGGTACTTCTTAGGTTGCAGTTGATTTTGGGTATAGAGATTTCTAACTAACAATTATGTAGGGGCCTAGGAATATTGAAGTTGAAATCTTACTATTCATTTACAGGGAAGAGAAAATCTCTCAGCTTTTACAAATGGCTTCTAGCCATATTTACTTGGAAAATGTCCACTTGATAGGAAACAAGGTATGCCAGAAGCCACCAGTAATGGACTTTTTCCATCATTTCAAGTGAGCCTTTCACATTTTCGGAAAATACAGAAAGGGAGCTCTGGGCATAGCCTCCTGCCTTATACCTTCTCTGTATGTAGCTCAGTGCCATCTAAATTTAGTAAGTCTGCTAATTTTAAGATTCTCTGATTTTAGTTTCTATATTACTTATTAAATCTTAGCTGCCCTGCATCAATGAAGTCTTTCCTAGAAAGTATGCATCAATTCATACTGATGACTAGCGAGTTTTATTTTCCTGTTCATGCCAATTTTCTTCTTCCTGAATGTCACTTATACTGCAGTGATCTTTGCCTTACTGACCCTTACGTTGGATTACAGTAGTGCCCCTGGGAAGACTTCCTTCTAAAATTACATACAAATTTTGTGGAAAATGGTAGGATTCTTTGTAATTTGACTTCCTGAATTCTTATCACAAAGAAGATGAACTAAAAACTTTTGGCTAAGGTGCTGAAATTAATCTTTTAGTTTGTTTTATTTTAAAGCTATAGACATTAGAAGTTCATGATATGATTCTGTATTTCTTGCTCTAGGCATTTACTTAGATTGGTAGATTAATAATATGAATATATTAAATGAGTAGAGGGAGTAGGAGGTGTTTAACATGATCCATTTCTGGTTGGAATGGGAAAGGACAGTTCTACAATCTGGGAGCAGAGGCTGCTGATAGTCAAGCACTTTCAGATTTCTCGTGTTAATTGGTGCCTAATTCTCTGCACCTTATCTTTCAATAAAGTGATATTTTTTGTTACCTACATTCTCAGACATAAAAACTTGAATTTGGTCATGCAGGAAATCAATTCAATTCAATAAAAATTAGAAAATGCATATAAAATAATTCAGTGGATGGAGAGAAGTGGTGACAGCTGAGGAATCCAGAAAAGCCCTATCTAAGAGATTGTTTGAGATCATTCATCCTAGGAAATCTTTTTATAAACTTTGTAATTATTAAATTTCAGCCAAATTAGTTAAATTTAATGTACCACCAGCCCACACTGGACCCCTCTATTCAGCCTCTTCAAATAGGCATGACACCCTTATGTACTTCTGTGCAAAGTTTAGTGTTCAGTCATGTGAAGTGTACCAGGGACTTGGTGGTTCAAACATCAGACTTGTGGCAACCCCTGCCAACTTCCCTGGGGGTAATGACATTCTCCCTCACAAACCTGCCCTTGTTCCTGGAGTATGACGCTATGTTAGGAGGGGGTAAATACCATCTTTCACTTCTGCCTCTACTCCATGCTGGGCCTCCATTAATGGCTAATTGTTGCCCATATGTTTCTTAAATTTTCTGACCACACTCTAACCCTATTACTCATGATCGTTGAGGTGAAGACAATTTTTTCTGCAATAGGTGCATCACCTCCCAGACCATCAAGCAGAGAAATACACAGGCCAAACCTTGCAATGGCATTTACAATGCTGTACCACTAGAATGATTGGTCCATTCTACTTTCTGCATCAAGTTTTTGTTATTACTAACTTAGTTACCTTGTCCCCCAGAACATGTGCTAACTATAGTACAAACTATATAGTACAAAACCCTTGTTCTTTTTCTATGAATAGGTAGCTTGAGTCAGATAAAGTCAGTTTCCTATATACCCAGTATGTTGCCTATTCTTCCAACTGACCTCCCAACCTGAATCTCTACTTCTGTAAGTGTTTTTTCACTTTGCATCTATCCCTTTGACGCTGGAGCTCTAAAGAAATCCTGATACCAACCTGGCCTGGCTTTTGGACTATTTCTGTTCTGTGTCTTATTCAACCCCCTCCTGTCTTTCCAGGCCCAGTGATTGCCATAATCATTATAGTGTAACTGCAGGATAGGATACAATATGACCATCTAGTCACGTAGCTCCTATTCCTGAATGATTGCAGTAGTTTTCTAGTTTTGGCCTCTAGCCTCTCCTGCATGTCTTCCCTAGGAGCCTTCCTACCCTGAAAGATACCTCCACACTCCTGCAGCCACCTCCTCTGAATGATGAGGTTCCCAAGGAGACGCTTGAACCAACTATGCTCACTTCCCTTTTTAACTTCATGCCTGAGTCACCAGACTTCTCCATCTTCCCTCCCTCACTACTTCCTTGCTTTTCAACTCCCTTTTATTTGTTATCTTCTCACGTTAGAATATAAGCTTCTTGACATCAAGGACTGTCTTAATTTTTTTTTTAAGCAATTGGGGTTAAATAAATTGCTCAAGGTTACACAGCCAGGTGTTTCTGGGTGGGTGCTAAGTGTTTGAGCCCGAATTCAATCCCAGGTCATCCCAACTCTGGGGCCGGTGCTCTTACTCGCTGTGCTACCTGGCCACCCCTGACTGTCTTAATTTTTGCTTATATTATTTGTATTCTTAGCACTTGACACTATGCCTGATAGATAGTACTTAATAAGTGCTTTATCCAATTATTTATTTATGAAGCATTTTACCCCTTCCCTCAGTCTTGTATATATTGCCAGGTAAATCCCCATGGCGGGGCAGGGAACCATTTTGTCCATGTGATTAGCTTGCTTAATAACTCATAATATCTGCATGTTGCTTTTTGTATTAAGCCCAAACTCTTTGTGGCATTCTAGGTCTTCCATAAACCATCCTTGCCTTTTCTATTCAACCTCACTTCTCATTATTCTCAAGCACAGACCATCTATTTATGTTGGTACAGTGAGCTGTCTTCTCTGTATAACATGGTAATTTCTGTCTCTGCCTTTGCTTATCCTGCCTTCTCCTCTACCATCCTTCCCACAGCACACTCCAATCCCTTTAATCTGGAGTGCCCTCTCCTCCCTCAGTCATCTTCCCATTCTTAATCCCTACATGTTGAAAGACGCCTTGAATAATCACCTTCAAGTCCTTCTTAATCAACACAATCTATAATATAATTTTTTCCCTTCTTTAAATCTGTATCATAATCTTCCATTGATCATGTTGTTTTCTACTTTTCTTCAGTTGAATGTGAGTTTCTCTGTATGAATATATATATATATATGTATGAATATATATATGTATATATATATATATATAAAATCTTACACAGACTATAATTAATACAGACCAAATTTTTCCTCTCCCAAAAGTCAGTCACATATTCTGCTAGTCATGGTACAAGTTTAAGAAGCAAAAGATGAAATAGCCCAGGAATATCAATAAAAGAAAAAAAGGACCCATATGTACAAAAATTACAGCAGCTGTTTCTTTGTGATGACAAAGAATTGGTAGTTGTGGAGGTGCCCATCAATTGGGAATGGCTGGGCAAATTATTTGGCTTATAAATGTAATGGGACACAACTATACTATTAGGGACAGTTTCAGAGGAACCTGGGAAAGCTTATATGAACAGAGTCAGAGTGAAGTGAACAGAACTAGAACAATTTATATAATAACAACATTGTAATGACAAGGATGGAAGGGAGGAGAAGGGAATAAGCATTTAGATGGCACCTAATGTTTCAGACACTGTGCTAAGCCCTTCTTACAAATATTTCATTTGGTCTTCACAGCAACTCCATGAGTTATTCCCATTTTGCAGTTAAGGAAATGAAGTAAATAGAAGTTAAGTGACTCACCCAGAGTTACACAGATAGTATGTGTCCAAGGCTGAACTTTAACTCAGGTCTTTCTGCCTGCAGGCATAGCACTCTTTACACTGTTCCACCTAGTTGCCTTAACTTTGAGACAAAACATTTCAAAAACTCAAGAATCCTCCTAGGTACAGTGACCAACCACTGTTCCAGAAAGCCAGTGATAATGCTACTCATCTCCTGAGGGAGAGAGGTGATCAACTTAGCTTTCAAAATTGAGAAATACCTGTTTTTGGACATGACCAGTGTGAAAATTTGTTTTGCTTGGTTGTATGTATTTGATAGATTTTTTCTTTTTTTTTTTTTTTTTTTAAAGCAGTTGGGGTTAAGTAACTTGCCCTAGATTACATGGCCAGTTATTTTGTGTGGGTGTTAAGTATCTGAGGCCGGAACTGATCCTGGGTCCTCCCGACTCTGGGGCCGGCGCTCTTACTGTACCACCTAGCCACCCCGAGATTTTTTCTTTTTAATTTTTTTCTTCATTGGGGGGAAGTTGAGGAATAAAATAGATTTTTGTTCATTTCAAAAATTAAATTATATCTTTTTTTTAAAGCAATGTTTGATCTAAAATATAAGAAACATCACAGGCTGGGCAAACTTTTAATAAATACCTGTTGAGTAAGTGAATACAGCACTTCTTTGTCCTTAATGATGTTCCCCCAAATTTGAAGGGCCTATAAAGATCTGCTTACAATTTTAATATATCAACAAGTTAATTTACTCATCCATCTTAATCCTTTTTGTCCTCTTCTCCTATTTCTAAGGAAAACTAATCAAGATAACTGATAGAAAGAATAGACTTGTCTTAGACATAATGCTTTTATTTCAGTGTACTTCCTACTAGGTTCTAGATATATGGGCTAGTTTGAGTGACTGTGTAATAATTAACTGTTACACTTTATTTTAAATCGATATGTAAATGAGACAGTTTTTTGCCTTAAAGGGAGTGAGAAATGTGTGCTTAGACTAGCATTGATAAAGAGGGCATTGTATTTGTTGACAGTGTTTTGAGTCCTCATTATTTTAGACATTTTTACCAGTAAGTCAGAAAGTGTTTGTCAGGAGTGGGCTGGCTGATAATCCGTTACTTGATTTTGAGAATGAACTCTGTTTAGAATATATTTTCCGCCTGCTTTTGCAGGAAGACCTACTCATTTGGAGATTGACAGTGAGCATGTAGGTTGCCTTCATCTTCTTTTCATTAGTATCATGCAGTTGAGTAATAATATTTTGTCCAATGTTTAGTATTCAATATAAAACAAATGAGAAAAAAATGCCCATAGCATTGTGAACTTCATGGGTAACCAGTCTTAATTTATTGCCAGTATTTCGCCAGGGGAATATTTAGCATCTCAAAATAATGTTTTGTGGGGTTTTAATTCATCTCGAGCATTAGCTAGCCATCAGGATAATGTAGGATATTCTGCTATTCTTGAACCTTAGCTAGAAAATAACTTTCCTCCTTGTCCATCCTAATTTTACTTTTTTGCCAATTGTCTGAGGTCAGGATGTTATAAATTTGAAAATACACTTTTTTAATATCACCAGACCATTTAGTTAATAAAAAAGGGAATTATTTGTTCTCTGAAGCCTATGGTACCTTTAAAAGCTTTTCTTATCATTTTGCTGCTTATGCATCACATTAGAACACTATGACACCATAAACAAATTCCAGACACCAGAGAGAAAGACTAGTTTAAGATATGATTAAGATAATACAACCATGCCTAAGCATTATTTATTGTGGGATTTTTACATGAATTTTCCCTTTTATTCAAACATTACTAAGGATTTGAAGCATTCATTACCAGCTGGACTTGGTCTATCAGAAACCCAAATTACATCTCATGGCTTTGACAGCACCAAAGAGGGGGTCATTGAAGCAGGACCATTTCAAGGTAAGATCTCTTCCACCCATTTTCTTAATTACAAAAACTCATCCAATTAATAACTTATATTTTATTAATTTCTCAAATGCTTATAACTACTAACAAAGCAGTATTAAGTAATCATCAGTGTAATCATCAGATAATCAAAATAATTTTTAATAATTTTCTTCATGTAAACAATTCAGTATTCACAACAGTTTCTTTGGCCATGTTTTCATATAACTTTAAAAATTAGTTTTGTAATCTTTAATTAAGAGCATAATCATTGTAATAAAATATCAAATTGAAATTGTTTCTTCAAAGACTGAGGGAATGCTAAGGGTTTGTTTTTGGTTTTTTTGCAGAAATAGAGAGAGGGAATGGACCTATGATTTCACGGGTATGGAGGGCTATCAGGTGAAGAAACTCCCTCTACCAATGCAGGTTGGCACTTTTCTGTGCAACCTAATAGTGTTAGAGAGTTGTCCAGAGCACTAAAAGCTGTACTTTTGATTTGCTTTGTGCATATGTAGATTTCCTTTACATTTTAAGATCATTGATTAAAGGTAGAAATACCCATATGTATCTTTGTGATGGGGGGTAGGGAGAGAGACATAAGGCTATTTTAATATTATTACCAATATAGTCAGTGAAGATTTTTCTCAACTGTTTTTGAATTTTCAGAATACTTCAATTCATTGCTAACAGTTTAAAGCAAAACTATGGAACTGGAATTCTATTAATGGTATCTGAGCTATCACAGATTTAATAACATGGAACATTTAAGGATCCCGGATTTTGTAGGTCTTGAGTCCTGCCTGTTGTAAATCACAAACCCCTTAAGAGAGGTAGCCTTTACATATTGCCTAGTGAACCTCTCCAAATTTGGCTGTAATGGTTATCTCACAACAGTCAGGCAACAGGTATTCAGAAAGTGGGTACTCTGTTTCCATATGCTGGATGCTGTGCCAGCTGCTAGTGGTCAAAGTATGAGAATGAAGTGACTCCTGTTCCAGAGGAGCTGAAACCTAATAGAATATTGCAGTCTGTCACACTTTTTAAACATCTTTTTATGCCTTTGTTAAGTTAGCATCTTCCTACAAGTAAAGTTTTTGTGTTTTTATAATCCTAACACATATCACTTTAATCAAATGAAGTTATATGAAGTATATATCTTTATAGCATATCCTGCCAGTAGATATTTAGAATAAACTCATAATTCAATTCAGAGTTGAATATAAAATGATATCACCTTCTTTTAATCCTTACTGTTCCAAAAAAAAATGGTAGGTGCATGTACTAAAAATGCATGCAATTTTACAGAACTCTTTATCTGAAGAAAATTGAATGTAAGATTATGAATGTACATCTGGTCGTATTAAGTCTTCTTTACCTAAAGTAGCTGCATTTATTTTTAAAGTTGTTTGGCAAATTACACATGAAAAATATTTTGCTGTTCTTTGTTAGCATTTTGAATGAAAGAGTTTAACTGACACATGTCTTTCTTTAAAAAGCAGATCAGTAGGGGTGGCCAGGTAGCCCAGTGAGTAAGAGCACCGGCCCCAGAGTCAGGATGACCTGGGATTGAATCTGGGCTCAGACACTTAGCACCCACCCAGAAACACCTGGCCCTGTAACCTTGAGCAAGTTACTTAACCCCAATTGCTTAGGGGCAGCCAGGTGGCACAGTGAGTAAGAGCACCAGCTCCAGAGTTGGGATGACCTGGAATCGAATCCTGTCTCTGATACTTAGCACCACACCCAGAAATAACTGGCTGTGTAACCTTGAGCAAGTTACTTAATCCCAATTGCTTTAAAAAAAAAAAAAGCAGATCAGTGTAAAATAATGCCATTAATAAATCTTGTCATCAGTTTTTTGAACTTAGTCATTGAGGTCCTTGGGCCCATAGTTCATAAATTGAATAACTTAAGCTTTAATAAATATTATACAAAGAATCAAAGTTTCTTTGGATTTTGAAAAAAATACTTTAAACAAAAAATGAATGTACTACAAGAACATATTAAAAGGGAAGCAATCGTTCCGCCATATTAGAATTGTTAAAACCCATCCTAGGGTTGTATTTAATTTTTGTATCCACATTGAAGGATGGAGAGATTGGTCTAACCAAAGAATATCAACAATCATAATTCAAGGATTTGAAAATAGGATGTGTGGAAAAGTGATAGAGCAGTTAAGAGTTGACTTTTGAGGACATAGGAGATACGAGAATAATGGGGAAATCCAGGCCAGTCCTCCCCCTGGGAACCACCAGATCCTTACCCTGTGTTGTGCTATCCCATGGCCAGAGCCTTGGAGGGAATCCCCATGAATGGTTGCCACATTAGTCAGCCAAGCAGCTGCTCCTGAACTTTAGCCCCAGAGCTGCTGCCCCAGGTACTGGGAACCATTCTGGGTAGTGCAGGTACCTCAGCCCTCCTTCTCTGTCTCCCCACCCTAGCCACAGAATGAAACATTAAATGGACCCATGATGGACTCCTCCACAAACTTACATACATGCACATGTTCTTGATAGATTCAGCACTCCAGCCAGCTCCTCAGAGCCCCTGTTAGAGCAACCTGGTGGGGTGGGGATGGAGTGAGGGTGGGTGGCCCCAACCACTCCTGGAGAATAGGATCACCTTCCCTTCCCTTTGCAGACAGTAATAGATGCTCCCCCAGCATTTGGAGCCAGTTGGTTGGGCCATGCATATAGACACTCCTTTCCTCCTGCCCATTGTTGCTCATTGTGCTGCCAAGACACTCTCAAACTTCTATCAGAGGGTTGACTGTTGGGGAAGTTTACCAAGCAAGGGTCATCAGGTACGATGCTCAAGGCCCACACCAGTCCTCAATTCATACTCTCCACATCATGGAAACCCCTCCTCTGGCAAAGGACCAGCCATGGGTACATTTTTGCTCACATTTTTATGGTTTGTAGACTGTATGTAGATTTAATTATTTCCTTATTGATGATAAAATCTAAATGGAGAAAAAAATAGATGACTTAATAACTGACTTTCAGGTAGGTGATATTTGTTATTAGGCTAACATTGGCAAGCTGTTTCCTGCAGAAGACAGAATTTAAAAAGGAAATTGAACTAAATTTGTAATGGGAATTTCTACAATTTCTTGATAAGAGAGTGCCTGTGAGTAAACATTTATTAAGTGCTACTGTATACCATACACCGTGCTAAGTAAACACTGGCGTGGAGATACAGGGAAATGTGAAGAGCAGGCCCTGCTGTCAAGGAGTTCAGTCTAATGGAGGAGACAATGTCAGACAGCTGTGTTCAGGCAAGCTCTCTCTAGAGGATAAATTGGTAATGATCAGCAGAGGAAGCACACTAGAATCCGCCAAGGGTTCCAGCTACTAAGGAAGGCTGTGGAATTAAGTAAAGATAACTAATTTTAATATTTAAAAACTCCACAAATCCCTCAGAATTATGTTGCAGAAACTTGTTATACTGAGTGTGTTGCTAGAAGTTAGGTTCCTGATTTGACCAGATGTTCAGGGTAAAATGAAATTGATTCTATTCTTAGTTAACTTGAGACTGAAATGTTCTGAAGCCACAACATTTAGCCAATGCATGTAGCCTCATGGTTAGCCTGTTCATTCTCCGTGGTCCTGGATTGTTGTGTTTGGTTTTGATGGGTGGTTGAGGAATTCAAAGTGTTTGAGTTTGTTCTATCTCTAGATCAAACTATCCCTAGTTCTATCTCTGCCTCCCACTACTGAGGGAGCAACTGACCTGAAAGACAATCTCCACTCACCTGAGCATGTGGGCAGGCTGCTGTTAGACACATTAGGGAGTAATGGTGCTGTTTACAGGAATCTCAAGATTAATCTTTTTGTGGATTTTTTTTACTAGACAGAACTAATAGGGCCTTGTTACTATGGACATTCAAGGAACATGAAAATCTGTGTTTTAAAGCTATAATAGCATTTAATCTTTGTCTTGACTAGTTTAAATGTTGTCTTTCCTTAAGGGTGGTATTTATGCTAGATTATTTATCCTTCTAATCCAAGATTTCCATGAATAACTTTTTTTGTTTTTTCAATATTGTATTTAGTGGAAAATACAGTGAACTTAGAATTGAGAACTTATGTTCTGATGTGGTTGTATTACTGCCTATAGTAGCTTTGCTTAAAATCATTAGACTTTCAGGACCTCAGATTCCTTATCAAATATTGATAAAGTTGGTTGTTTTGGTTTATCTCAGAAATTCCCAGGGCCCTAAGTGTTTTTCAGTACTTATGGGGAGAAGCACCATTTAGTGGAGTGACTGATTTAAGTACACATTTTAAAACTGTTTTTACTGAATTTACTGAAATTGAAATTTCCATTGTATTGGTGGATCCCATCTAAACGTAAATTTCTTAATTTCACCATTATCTTGGTTGAAAATTTTTTTTAAAAAATCATTTGATTCAGGAGAACAAAATGCAACCTTATAAGTTTGAACAAGGTATCACCTTTGTATGTATTAAAATCATAGGAAATTCCTTAAAAGATGAAAGAAGTTTCCTCATATGTAAAATGTGGAGGTTGGGATTAAATTGCTTCTAAGGTCCTTTCCTGCCATGCCCCCTTTCTGGATACCATATCACATTGTTTCCCTATACCACCTTCAGATTTAGCACTTTTCTCACAATAACCTTGTAAGATAGGGAGTGTAGGGAGACCCCAGGAGGTTGTGTGACAGCCACATAGGCAGCAAGCTTCAGAAGGAGGATTCAGTCACTCGTCCTCTGACTCCCGAGCTAGTCTTTACACTGTGCCATGGTGCCAAGTGGGTCTTCCAGTTAGACCTCATATAATAATAGCAATATTTATGTAGAGCTTGCTATGTGCCAGGCACTGTTCTAAGCACTGCAAATTATCTCATTTGATCCTTACAACAACCCTGGAAAGTAGGTGCCATTATTATCCCCATTTTACAGATGAGGAAATTGAGGCAAAAAAAAAAGAGGTTAAGTGACTTGCGGGGGGGGAGGGGGAATGGGTTGATGGGGAGTCACATGGCCAGTGAGTGTCTAAGGCTATCTTTGAACCCAGGTCATCCTGAGTCCAGACCAGGTATTCACTCTATACGCTAGATCTCTTTGCTACTCTCAGTGTACATTGAGGAATATAGTGAACTTGTTTCCACTAAAAGCAGTGGGTAGGCATACCTTCATGCCTATCTTTGCTGACCATCAAGGAAGAGTCCCATAGACAGTAAAATGGGGATGGCAAATTGTTTGCTACCAAGTCTGAAGGGAAGAGGGATACCCCATAAGATGTTGGAAGGCCTCTTGTTTGCAGATGATTTATACTGATAGCATCAAGCCGTGGAAAATGCAGATCCATAATCATTCAGATGCTCTCCACAGGGGACCAGTCAAGTAGACAAAGAATCCTTACTTCCCTAGCTGGGAACTTCTAGCATAGTCAGACTTATGGAGTAGTATGTTGAAAGAATGTCTTCACAATCACTTTCCACTCTCTATATACTATAAGGCAGGTATAGTTTGTTTAGAATCAAAATCTATAGTATAGTTAAATTTGTGGCCTTTTAGTCTAAAGAAATTTATATATGTCTCTGTGATTTGTAAAAACAGGTGGTATGGTCTAAAGACTTTTTTGGACTGCTAGACCAGTAATTTCATTTGCAATTAAAACCCTATGAGGAAACCTTGCAAATACAGATAAGCAGCTGTAAGTCAGTCTTAGAGAAGATCCCAGGGCACTGAGATATTAATGACTTGTGTTCAAGTCTTTCTGACTCCACTGGGGTGAGAGAGCCACTAAATCAGGTTGCGTTTTTTTCAGGTTTTTTTTTTCCTCTGTGTGTGTGTGTGTGTGTGTGTGTGTGTGTGTGTGTGTGTGTGTGTGT
>NW_027186473.1:57916357-58036896 GCF_028583685.1 Petaurus breviceps papuanus
TGTGTGTGTGTGTGTGTGTGTGTGTGTGTGTGTGTGTGTGTGTGTGTACACAGACATGTATATATTCATTCAAAGCTGAAACCCAGGTTTTTCGAATATATCTATATCACGTATGTATATGTTTCTAAATTTCGGTTTTCTCCTGCAAAATAATCTATGTAAACACACTAAGGGCTGATGATTTAAAGATTTTGGATTTACTTCTAATAACAGAATAACCAACTTTAAAATGTTTTCATGAGCTATCTAAATAAAAGTGACTGTCCACTGAGAACAGCTATTGAATTATATAAGTAAACTGTGAAGGGCAACTATACACAGACATACATATATATAACCTATTGAAATGTGCCCCGCAATTTGAAGAAAAAGTTTAGGGAAGTTCAGTCCAGAAGCTCTCCAGTTGATGAACTCTCACCAAAGATTTCAGCTCTTCACTACATCTTTTCATTCTCATTTTAGCCTATCCCAAAAAAAGAAACTCATTTGTCAGTGAAAACAATCTCTGTTTAATATATTGGAAATGTACAGTGTATGTTAAGAGAAGAAAAATGGATTTTTACAGTTCAGTGTATATACCCTTTTCAGGTTCCCCAGCACCAGCTATGTCTTCTGTTGTATCTCCTAGCAGTGCTGCAGCTAGCAGACTGGCTGAACAAGGAAGGGATTTAATTGGTCCTACAGGTATTCAACAGCATTGACTGGCTAAGTCCCTCTTTGCCGCTGCTGAAGCTACACTAATTTCCCAGTTTATAGTCATTTCTCTTGTATTTTTAGGAGTTTGTTTGTGTGATCCCTGCTTTTTTGATGACTGCCACTTTTAACACTTTTATGGAAGTAATTTGTGCTTTCTGTACTTAGTACATCTTTCTGTCTTTTCTATCATTGGTAGGATGAGCTTGTAAATCTGACATTTTACCTTGTCCTAAGGTAAAATATGTGAAATGTAATGCTAATTTGTAACCTCCTTGCTTAGTCCTGGAAAATTTGTTTATCCCTAAACTCTCAGCTTCATTGCTTTGCAGCTTTATCCTGCCTTTCTAGCTAAACCACACTTCTTTAACTTGGGTAATTTTGTAGTGGGAATGGTGGTTTTCCTTTTCTTAGTTTTTGTTTGCAGTTGGCCTGGGTATAATGTACACATCTAATGATACTAAATAAGGTGAAAAGGGAAAAAAATCACCTTTAAAAAATTGTAAACATATTTGAGTATTTTATGACTTTATCCACTTGTGAATGAGATTTCTGTATAAATTTCTTTTAGACATATCTAAAGTTCTCTTAATATGTTGAAATGGCAAACAGTAAGAAGAGTTGAGTGTGAATATAAAATTGCATGGGGCAACTCAAATGCTTGTGGATACTTCCCTTTTCTTTTAGAAAATCCTTTGCAGGTGTTTTGTTCATAGGAATCATAGATCATAGGGTTTCAATCTAGAGTTAGGAGAGCTATGAGAAACTATCCAGTCCAAATCATTTATTTTACAGATAAGAAAACTGAGACGAATGTTATGTGAAGTCACATGGGCAGTGTGGGAAAGGCATAGTTTCACTGTTGGCCCTCTGACTCCAGAACCACTACTTATTTTCCCTTTTGATCAGACTAATTAAATAAGTCTCTCCCCCCCCCCTTTTTTTTTTAAAGCAGCTGGGGTTAAGTAACTTGCCCAAGGTTACACGGCCAGTTCTTTTTTTGTGTGGGTATCTGAGGCCGGAACTGATCCAGGTCCTCCCCACTCTGGGGCCTGCGCTCTTACTCACTGCACCACCTAGCCGCCTCTAGTCCCCCCCCTTTTAATGTCCATTCTAAATGCTTATTTTAATTATTTGGTAACTTAAAGATTTTTTTTTTTTAGATCTGAAGCAGTATTCTTTACATGGCCATAATTAGCAAACTTTTTGTATAAAATTCCTTCATTTTCAAATTTTTGCATGACAATACTTGATTAAAGAGTGACTATCACTGCTTCATGCAGAATCTCAAGGTTCCGGGGTTTTTTGTTTTTTTTTTTTGGTGTCATTTACTATTTATTGCCCCTTCTCCCTCAGTTAAAGGAGTTTGACAAGATAACAATTTCAACTACAGCATTTTTGTAAATAATAAAGAAATTTTAGTGACTATAAGTTTTCACAGATTCCTTGAATTACATTCAAGCTAAAAAAGGACATTAGAAATAATATAGGCCAACCATCTTATGTCAGAAATGAGGTTAAATGACCTGTCCAAGGTAAATTTAGTAAGAAAGAGCTGGTTAATAACAGACGCAGAGCTAGTATTTTACTCTTGATGGTAAAAGATTATTCTCCCAGTTTTTTCTGTACGCTAAAGCTTGCAAACACTGGGAGTGTGTGTTAAGGGTAAGATGGGAGGGGAGGACTATTTATTATTTAGATGTAAGGTAGTGAGGCTATGTGTGAAGTTTATGAGTGAGTTTATTCTTTCTCAACCAACATAAAATTTGCATCAGAATATGTTTAGAATGCTTTTTGGCATTTCTAAGCTGCTTTTATATATAGAATAGGAGTTATTTCCTCAGTGGGAAAGTTTCATAGATTTCAACAAGTTTTAGACTTTTATAGAAAATTATTTTTTCATAGTTAAGTAATTTGAATAAGACTATATCAGTGTTGGAGTTTTTCTTTTTATGTTTACATGTATTTTGTTATTGTCATTTAGGTGGCCAGAGAATACAGCAAAAAAGTGGACCAGTTATTTTAGCAGATGAAACAAAAAATCCTGCAATGGAAAAATTAGAGCTTGTAAGAAAATGGAGCCTTAACACCTATAAGGTTTGTAAATTTTGTCACAGAATTGTATTGTATATTCCCATAATAGTGTGAATAACTGCAAAACTTATCTCTAGGGGCAGCTAGGTGGCACAGTGAATAGAGCACCAGCACTGGAGTCAGGAAGACCTGAGTTCAAATTTGGTCTCAGACACTTAACACTAGGTGTGTGACCTTGGCAAGTCTCTTAACCCCAATTGCCCTGCCTTCCCCCCTCCCAAAAAGCCAAAAAAAAGACCTGTCTATAAATTTTCAGAATATTGGATAAAATTAGCACAAGCATAGTCAACTTTAGTCCATGTAAAGACCCCCTTCTTTGTACCTCATGAAGGGTTGTGCTGTCTACTAGGGCACATGATAAAATTATGTCTGCCTGATTCTCAATGTGATTCTTAACATAGTCTTCAGATTTACAAACTGGTTGTTTTGCCAAAGTTCATTTTGTAAGCAGGCTGTTTAGAACATAGAATTTATATGTGTACATATTATTTCCCCCCAAGTAGAATGTGCTATAAACTTATTGATGGCAGGGATTATTTGGGGTTGGGGATGGGAGAGGTAGATCGTTGTACCACTAGCACCTGGCATATATGTATTTAAGTAAATAGTTGTTGATTGATTCTTGTAGAACTATGCCTGTAATTCACAGTTAAATTCTAAGGGCAGCCCATAGAAACCTATTTATTTAGCCCATAATATTGTTGAAATAGTATTAGTAGACTTTTAAAACTCCAGAATTCTTTAGAGCCAATCTGAGTGGTTATGGGTTTTTTTTTTTTTTTTGGTCTTTATTAATTCGTTCGTTTACTTTTAGTGTACAAGATTCAGTTCCACAGTTCTTTGAGTTACCAATCTGAGTTTTGAAACATGAGGCTCTCTGAAATCTGGCTGTGAGAATAATGGAGTAGGATATTCATTGACATTCTCTCTAGGGCTTAGGTAATTCTTATGGCAATGTGGGGCATTGGGAGGGAGGAGAGAGATGGGGAGGGGGAGAGAGTAGGGGATAGGAAGGGGGTCTCTGTCCAAAAAAGTCTACAACAAGCAAGTAGCCTAGGAGGGCAAAGGATCTAATAGCAGCCATTTATATGTATGGATTAGAGGATTTAGGGTCAAAATGATAATTTCTAAATGTTTGGAAATTGAGGACTGCATATATAGATAGGTATATATAATTATAGATATGTATCTGTGTGCATGCATGTGCGCAAACACATACACACACACACTTATATATCTCTTTGTCTTACCTAAGATTGCTCTGTTGAAAAGTAATCTTAATAATGCCAGTATCCCTTATGTTATATAGAATATGTCCTGAAAAGTTGTGCATTACTAATTTTTTTTTGGAGAGGGTTAAATGACTTGCCCAAGGTCACATGGCTAATTTTTGTGTTAAATGTCTGAGGTCGGATTTGAACTCAGGTCCTCCTGACTCCAGGGCTGGTGCTCTATTCACTGCTCCACCTAGCCGCCCCTGCTACTCATTTCTTATAACACAATAGTATTCCATTACATTCATATACCACAACTTGTTTAACCATTCCCCAGTTGATTGGGCATCCCCTTAATTTCCAATTCTTTGCCACCACAAAAAGAGCAGCTATAAATATTTTAGTACATGTGGGTCTTCCTCCCACTTCTATGATCTCTTTGGGATACAGCCCTGGAAGTGGTATTGCAGGGTCAAAGGGTATGCACATTTTTATAGTTATTTGGGCATAGTTCCACATTGCCCTCCAGAATGGTTGAATCAGTTCACAACTCCACCAACAATGCTTTAGTGGTCCAATTTTTCCACATCCTTTCCAGCAGTTGTCATTTTCCTGTTTTATCATCTTAGCCAATCTGGCTGGTGAGATGTGGTACCTCAGAGTTGTTTTGATTTGCATTTTCTCTAATCAGTAGTGATTTAGAGCATTTTTATATGCTTATAGGTATTTTTAATTTCTTCCTCTGAAAACTGCCTGTTCATATCCTTTGACCATCTATCATTTGGGGAATGACTTGCATTCTTTTTTTTTTTTTTAAAGCAGTTGGGGTTAAGTAACTTGCTCAAGGTTACACGGCCAGTTATTTCTGGGTGTGGTGGTAAGTATCTGAGCCTGGATTCGATTGCAGGTCATCTTGACTCTGGAGCCAGTGCTCTTAGTCACTGTACCACCTGGCCTCCCCTAAGCAATTGGGGTTAAGTAACTTGCTCAAGGTTACACGGCCAAGTGTTTCTGGGTGGGTGCTAAGTGTCTGAGCCTGGATTCAATCCCAGGTCGGGATGACTCTGGGGCTGGTGCTCTTACTGGCTGTGCTACCTGGCTGCCCCAATGACTTGCATTCCTATAGATTTGACTCAGTTCTCTGTATATTTTAGAAATGAGTCCTTTATCAGAGACACTGGTTGTAAAAATTCTTTCCCAATTTTTCACTTCCCTCTTAATCTTGGTTACATTGGCTTTGTTTGTACAGAAACTTTTTAAAATTTTTAATAGCTTCTTTTATTAAATCTTTTTCTTGCAGAAGATTCTGGACCTGTAGTTTCATAGGTATAGGGAAGTCTTAGGGAAGAAACTCCCTCCAGGGATACAGATAGGCAATTTATAAGTGCTGCAAATTATAATCATAGAAAGACACCAAGATACTGCAAGATTATGTGACTTGTCCAGAGCCACACATTTATGAAGTGTTTGGGGATAATACTTGAATCCAGTCTTCCAGACTCAGGCTAGATCCTCTAGATAGCAGGGCATATTGCCTTTCAAAATTAAATCTATAGCTACCTTGAATTAGGTCAAGAAAGAGCTCACAGGAACTTTTTTCAGGTGAGCTGGTTCCTTTCTAAAATTTCCACTGTCTTTTTAAAAGCATTATTAAATGAGGTTAATTTAGTATATATAATTTTTTTTTATTAATTTGTTTGTTTCCTTTTAGTTTACAGGATTCAATTCCACAATTCCTTGAGTTTCACATTTTGTCCCCCTCCCCACCATGGCGGCATATAGTCAAGTATAGGATCTGTAAATACTTTCACATTATACATTAGTCAGGTTATAAAGATGGATTGTATCAGCTGGAATGAAAAATGGTAAAGAGGACATAAAACCAAATAAGAGAACGAAAAAGATCAGGTATTTTGCTTCCACCTGGATATAAACTCATTTCTTTCTAGTTCTTTCTCTGGATGCACGTATTTCTCTCCATGATGAGTCTTTGGGGATTGACTTATATTACTGAATTGCTGAGAAGAGTCCAGTCTATCAAAGTTGGTCATCACACGTTATGTCTGTAATTGTGTACAAATTTCTCCTGGTTCTACTCTTCTCACTCAGCATCAGTTTGTATAAGCCTCTCCAGGTAAATGTGAAGACCGTCTGCTCCTCGTTTCTTATAGCAAAATAGTATTCCATAACATGCATATACCACAACTTGTTCAGGCATTCCCCAATTGATAGGCACCCCCTTAATTTCTAATTCTTTGCTACCACAAAAAGAGCTGCTATAAACATTTTTGTACATATGGGTCTTTCTCTCATTTCTATGATCTCTTTGGGATATAACCCTAGGAGTGATATTGCTGGATCAAAGGGTATGAAAGTATTTATAGCCCTTTGGGCATAATTCCAGATTGCCGTCCAGAAAGGCTGGATCAGTTCACAACTCCACCAGCAATGCATTAGTGTTCCAATTTGCCCACATCCTCTCCAGCATTTGTCTTTTTTCCTGTTTTGTCATCTTAGCCAATGTGACTGGTGAGGTGTGGTACCTCAGAGTTGTTTTGATTTGCATTTCTTTAATCAATAGTGAATTAGAGCATTTCTTCATGTGCTTATAGATAGCTTTAATTTCTTCCTCTGAAAACTACCTGTTCCATATCCTTTGACCATTTATCAATTGGGGAATGACTTGTATTCTTATAAATTTGACTCAATTCTCTGTATATTTTAGAAATGAGTCCTTTGTCAGAGACATAGGTTGTAAAGATTCTTCCCCAATTTCCCACCTCCCTCTTAATCTTGGTTACATTGGCTTTGTTTGTACAGAAGCTTTTCAATTTCATGTAGTCAAAATTATCCATTTTACATTTTATAATGTTCTCTAATTCTCGTTTAGTCATAAAGTCTTTTCCTCTCCACAAGTCTGATAGGTAAAGTATTCCTTGTTTTAGGAGACTGCTTACAGTATCAACCTTTATAGGGAAGGTGGACTAGCTATACCGGATTTCAATCTGTATTATAAAGCAGCAGTCATCAAAACTACTTGGTACTGGCTGAGGAATAGAGGAGTGGATCAATGGAATAGATTAGGCACACGAGATTCAGAAGTCAATGACTATAGTAATCTATTGTTTGGTAAACCCCCAGACACTGGTTTTTGGGATAAGAACTCACTATTTGACAAAAACTGCTGGGAAAACTGGAATATAATATGGCAGAAACTGGGCATAGACCATTATCTAACACCATATACCAAAATCAAGTCTAAATGGGTGCATGATCTAGGCATAAAGGTTGATACTGTACAGAAACTTTTCAATGTAATATAATCAAAATTATCCATTTTGTATTTTATAATGCTCTCTAACTCTTGTTTGGTCATAAAATCTTCCCTTCTGCATAAATCTGGTAGGTAAAATATTCCTTGCTTTCCCAGATTGCTTACAGTATCAGCCTTTATACCTAGATTGTGTACCCATTTAGACTTGATTTTGGTATATGGTGTTAGATATTGGTCTAAACATGTTATTTTTAAAAGCTTCAGAAAAACCTGTGGAAAATATTCATGGCTTCCATGAAAAATGGAAGCTGATTAAATTTATTCCCTGGGAAAATTATTTATTCATTTTAGCATATGTTTCCTGCATTGCAGCCTGTAAGTATCCTTTGTTAGCTGGTTTAAAAAACTTTTTAAAAATACTTATACTTTAAATAACTCCTATCAGTGCCTTTGTCTGTTATATCAGTATACTTCCCACTATGGCACCAAATAAGCCCTTTCTTGTAACAAAGAATTATTTGGGGAGAACTGAAGGACACCGAGTACTCGGCTGACTCTGCTGTAGGTCTCACACCCTGCCTTCTCTACCAGAAAGAGGGAGATGCTGCCTCACCTCTTTCTCAGGGCCAAGATTGGCCAATACAGTTACTTAGTCATGTGTTGTTTGGTGTAATTTTCATCTACGCCATTTTCTTCCTTTTATGCATCATACTTGTGGTTTAACCTTACTGCACATCAGTTCACACAAGTCTTCCCGAGTTTCTCTGAGTTCCTCATATTCACTGCTTCTTACAGAGCATTCATATTAGCCATTTCCCATCAGTGGGTGCCTTCTTTGTTTCTTTTACTAACTCAAGAAGTGCTGCTACAAGTAATTTGGTGCATACGGGATCTTTCTTCTTTAATCTTCTTAGAATATATGCCCAGTAGTGGAATCTTTGAGTCAAACTGTATAAACTCTACCGACTTTTTCCCCCAAACAGTTGCGGTTGTTTTCCATGGTACTGCTCTATCTGTAGCACATTAATGTGCCTGTCTTCACATAGCCTCTACTTGCTTATTGTTGAAAGTTTTTTCTTAATGTAGACCTGTCTATATTACAACAGAATTGGGTTTGAGAGAAGTATTTTGTTTGATGGGGATGTCACTTTTCCATTTAGTACATAGCCTGTGCCTTTCTAAATTAGCCTTAATGAATATATTTTGGACCTAAGATATATCATGATAGAATTCTTCTTAACTAACATCTTTATAATTAAGTGATCAGTGTTTATACTTGTTGTTCTTAAGTCGTTTTTCGGTTGTGTCTTATTCTTTATGACCACATTTAGGGTCTTCTTGGCAAAGATACTGGAGTGATTTTCCATTTCTTTTTCCAACTCATTTTACAGATGAGGAAACTGAGGCCAACAGGGTTAAGTGACTTGCTCAGGGTCACCCAGCTAATAAGAGTCTGAAGCTGAATTTGAACTCACTCTTGGCTGCAGGCCCAGTGCTCTATCTGTTGTACCACCTAGCTGTCCTATCAGTATTTTTATGTTGGGTCTTATTTCTATTTTAAATAAAGTTGTTACTTGATGAGAGTCTGTATGGAAGTGACAGTTTGGGGTCATAAAAGTGGCTGTTTTATTTCAAACTAATTGAGGGGAGAGGGCAAGCAATACATAACTGTATCAAATCTGTTGTCATGTTCTGGCTGCCAAGTGTGAACCCTTGCCTAAATGAGCATTGAGTAACCTTTTAGGCTCACCCATGGGATCAGTCCATTAAGTCACCTTCTATTGCAAAGAGTTAGCCTAAGAATCTTAATAGTTCAGAATTCACCTTTCTGTGTTTGTCTTTATAACCTATAAAGTTATTACTCTCATTGGTTTCTGATTGTAGTTAACTACTTAAATACTAGTTTTGGCCCTGGCTGGATCTTGGGGGATTGTGTTTGCTACTTCTTTCTCCCATTCTGGGTGCCCTGGATCTTCTTCCTAAATTTTACCCCCTTTCTTAGACTTATGACTCACTTCTGCTGCCTTAGAAGAACTCTCATGTCACTTCTGATTTTAGTAGTCAGCCCTAATCTCTGACACTTTTTTCTAAAGATCTATTGCAAACATTTGTTGTATGATATTAAGAAGATAGTTCTGTTAAATCAGAACCTGACTGCTTTTTCTTTTTTAAGCCCAATCTACACTAGGAAAAATAAATATTTGTATTCATGTTATTTTTTAAACAATTATTTATGACATGCCTACTCTGCAATTTAGTATCACTAAAAAGGTTGGACATTAGTTTTATATTAGATCAACTTGCCTTTAGTGTTACTTTCTCAAACTGCTGCTTTTCACCAAGAGTATGTGGAAAATAATTATGTATGTTCCTTTCTTTTGTTCTAAAATAGGAGATATAGAAGAAATCTATGTATACTTTATTAGAAGAATAGCCTAGGTCTTGGTCTCCAGAGTGGTTTTACCTGGCATGTTTCCCAAACACTAAGTGCCCTAAAAAAAATCATTTAAAGTCTGTCATCAGTGTTCACACTGAACCTCATCCTCCTCAACTTTCCTTTCTCTTAATGTAGTATCTTCTGAACTTTCAGGCCTGTTTTTCTTGTTACCTTTGTCTCATTTGTTCATTGGCTGTCCTGTTAGCCTGCTAATTTGTTAATATTTTCACCTGTGTCCCTGAGCTCCTTCTTTTCCTCCCTTTGCTCACTTTTTAATATCTGTCTTTTGTACCTAGGTAGCTTTTCTTTCCCCAGGGTCCTTTGTTGTGTAGTTGCTTGACACTACAGAAAACATTAAATTGATATGGACCTACCTACTTACTTTTTAATTAACACTGACGTTCATGACCTATGTGTTCATTATTCATTTTATTCTTTTTTTCCTTAATAATATTTATATATATTTAAGAGTTTACAAAGTGCTTTATATACATTATCTCCTTAGAAGTTCATAGAAGCTGAGGAAATAAGCACCTTAAGGTTAGGAGGCTTGCCTCTGTTCACATAGAGGCAGGATTCAAACCCAGGTACTGTTTGAATCCAAGTCTAGCACTCTTTTCATTCCGCTATGCAGCTTCTTGACATAGGGCCAGGTCTGTAGCAGGCCAATAACTTTAGGCCTCTTTGCTTACTACTGTTTGTAAGGAAATTTTTTTTAAATGTTAGCAAAAATCAGTGCTTATGAAAAGATCTATTTTTTATCACATTTTCCCACAATCAGTATTTTTCCCTTATAGATTTCCTTTTTAAATCTAGCATTGAAGATTTTTAGAGGTAGCTGGTAGCACAGTGGATAGAGCTCTGGGCTGTAAGTCAAACTTAGACTCAGATATCTGCTAGCTGTGCTGCCACACTAATGATGAGTTCTTCAGTTTGAAAAGACTACAAGCCAAGACCAAAGTGCAAGGCGTGTTGGTCCGTGATTTTTTGTTTGCAGATGATTGTGCCTTCCATGCAGCCTCTGAAACTGAGATGCAACAAAACATAGATCAATTCTCTGCTACTTGTGCTCATTTTGACCTAATAATCGACACCAAGAAAATGCAGGTGCTTCATCAGTCACCACCACACCATCCATACGTGGAACTATCAGTTACAGCAAATTGAGTAGTCTTGAATGCCTTGGATAAGTTCACTTACCTTGGTAGTGCACTTCCCAAGGTTGTATACATTGATAATAAAGTTGACACATGCATTGCCAGAGCTAGCTTAGTGTTAGGGAGGCTCCCAAGAAAAATATGAAAGAGAAAAGGTATTAGACTGACTACCAAACTGAAGGTTTACAGAGCTGTTGTGCTGACCTCATTGTTGTATGCCTGTGAAACCTGGACAGTCTACCAGCACAATGCCAGGAAACTGAATCACTTCCATTTGAATTGTCTTAGGAAGATTCTGAAGATCACCTGGAACGATAAAGACCACTGAGGTCCTTTCTTGAACTAAACTGCCAATCATTCAAACTCTGCTTCACAGAACACAACTACAATGAACTGACCACATTGTTCAAATGCAACAGCTTGCCAAAAAGACTATTTTATGGAGAACTCACACAGGGCAAGCGCTTACATGGTGGTCAGAAGAAGTAATACATGGACATTCTCGTGGTCTCTCTTAAGGACTTTGGAATTGATTGTGTGACATATGAGACACTGGCACAAGACTGTTCAGCATGGTGTTCCCTCATCAGAGAAGGTGCTGTGCTCCATGAACAAAGAAGAACTAAAATAGCTCCCAAAAAAATGCAAGATTCACAAATTTGGAGAATCCACTCCAAATGTTCACATGGCCTATTTGTGCCCAACCTGTGGTAGAACATTCCAACCTCGTATTGGAATGATCAGCCACAGCCACAGTTGGATGGATACACTGAAACTTGACTCTAGCACAGTAATGTTATTCTGATCCTCTTCGAGAATGAAGGACAACAACCAACCAACCAACCAGACCTGGGCGTGTCACTTAACCGTTGTCTACCTCAAGTTTCCTCATCTGTAAAATGGGTATAATGATAGCACTTAACCTCCTATGGTTGTTGTGAGGATAAAATGATGTAATATTTGTAAAACACTTTACAAATTTTTCTATATAAATACTAATTATTATTATGATTATCATTCTATACCCCATTACCTCCAAAATTAATTTTTTATAGAAAAACATGAAAAACTAAACAACATTAATAAATGGAAACATAGAACCATAGAGATAATCTGATAAAACTGCTTCCTCTTATAAGTGAGAAAACTGATAGTTCTGTTATTTTCATTGTCAAGACATTAAAGTAGAGACAAGGAAATAGGCTAAAGTCCCTGATATATGTCATTTTAAAGTTGGCAGTTTGAATTCTTAAGTACATCTGGAAACAGTTTATATTTTTTGAGGCTTCCTTCATGTGTCATGTGACCAGATTTATGCTGGGTCCTAGTGAATGATGCATTATGAATCCTCTTTTTACAAAAGGCAGCTAGTATAGTAATCTGCAAAGTCTGTGTTGACAGGCTATGAAATGTTCTCATTTCCAGATCACTTAGATTTCTTGTAGATATTATATAGATGAGATTGCCTTATCTACATTTAAAAACACAAGTTCCTTAAACAGTTCATAATTTGCTTCTAATATCCAGATTTCATTTGATGTGTTCTAGAGTGTCAATCCTTCCTCCTTTTTTTTTTCTCACTTTTGAGAAGTGAGGTCTCCTAGAAACAAAAGGCATTTGCTCATTAGATCTCCTTCCCATGTCAGAGAGTACATTCTGCTCCTTACCCTTTATTTCTCCATAATAGTCTACCACTAAGTCAACAGAGAACATTACTGTCACTCTACCCTGTCTACAAAAACTTCTTCAATGAATCTTGGCTTTTTTGACCTTTGTACAGAAAACCTCATCTATCATTAATAGAAGTGCCACTTGATTTAGCTTGCATTAGAATAAAACTTCATCTATAAAAGGAAAAAATTCTAGTTGGATATGGTAATGAGCACATTTCCCTATCAGTCATGTCGCAAAAATCTTTTAAAACAACTTTTCTCAAACATCATGTTAGTGTCTGCAATATATTTCTCCTCTTCCCCAAAGTTTTTTTTATAAAAATAATTGTATCCCCCTGCTAAATAACCTAGCCTTATTCCTTTGACCTTACATTTTCTATATTCTTAAAAGTTAAATTCCTTTGAAAAGTTTAATCTCTTTAATCATTTTCTGTTCTGAAGTAGAGAATTAGTCAGGGAATATCAATTTAATTTGTAAATTAAATGCAGATGGAAAGTAAAATCAACTTGCCATCAACATTTTTGGAACATTAATGCTGTTTTACTAGTCTCAGAACATTATAATTAATTTTTAATTAACAAATTTGTTGTAAGAATTAATATTGCAAAATATTTTTAAAACAAATGCATAAATAACATCTAAAATTCTGAGTTATGGTTATTTTATTTTAATTCAGGGTTTTTTGTTGTTCAAATTCTTACACTCCCCCTCCAATTGAGAAGGAAAGAAATACAAAACCCAATGCAGTTTGTGAAGTCATGCAAAATAAATGTTTGCATTAGGCATGTTCTAGAGGGGAAAAAAAGTCAAGAAAGAAAAAAACTATGATTCAATTTGCTCTCTGAATTAACTAGTTCTCATTCTGGAAGTAGAAAGCATTTTTCATCAGGAGTTATTTGGAATTGTGGTGAGGTTAGTGTGTTAATTTTGATTTCTCATAAAGTCATTAGCTTCCATTTGCTCCAATCTAATTCTGAAGCAATGATTCTCCTCAGTGAGCTTTTGAGAATCTTTTTCCATCTGGCAAATTCGGCTTTTTAAGGCATTCTTCTCCTCATTGCCTTTTTGAGCCTCTTTTGCCATTTGAGTTAGTCTATTTTTTAAGGTGTTATTTTCCTCAGTCAGGCTTTTGACTCTCATTTAATAGTTTTCTTGCATTCTTCTCATTTCTCTTCCCAATTTTTACTCCACTTCTCTTATCTGCTTCTTAACGTCCTCTATGGCCTGTAACCAGCTTGTATTTTCCTTTGAAGCTTTTGGTGCAGGAGTTCTGACTTCACTGTCTTCCTCTTGTTCCATGCTTTGCTCCTTTTTGTCCCCCAAATAGGAGTCTAATGTTGGAATCTTCTGTCAGCTTTGTTTCTTTTGCCTGGTCATGTCGCCCCTCAGTCACTTGACCTCTGGGCTTTTTGCCACAGTAGGACTCTGCCACCAGACAGGGGAGCTTTTGTCCCAAACACTGGGGTTTTCTCAGCTGCCGGAGGTATTAGATGGGTGCCCTCTCTGAGGTCTCCACACTCTCCGGCAAGCTGGACACACACCCTAGGACCTCCACCCTAGACTGCAATCCAGATCCAAGAAGGTTAAAGCAAGAGCAATTACCCCTCAGACTGGTTGCTTGGTCCCCCTACACTCTGCAGGCCAGGAGCTGAAGCTGCCACATGGTGCTGGCTGGCTGTGCCAGGCATCTCAGTGGCTTTTTGTCCTGGGGGCAAAAGCCACATACTCCCACTTACCGGGTCCCAAAGTCCAGACTGCACTGACCTCTCACTTTGTCCTTTGCATCTGTGTGTTGATAAATCTGGAAATGGCCACAGCTGCTGCTGATCCGGAGTTCTTCCTGCTGGTGGCTGGTCAGGCCTGCCCTGGGGCTAAAGCCTTGGCGTGGGGCTGGGCTCGTCTCCCAGAGTGCTGCGCTGGCCAATTCTTGCTGGCCTGCCGGGCTGTCCTCAGTGGGAGGTTAGCTTCTCTGTGTCATTTTGTGGGTTCTGCAGCTCCAAAGTTTGTTCAGAGTCCCCTTTTTACATGGATTGGGGAAGGTGGAAGCCAGAGCAGTGGGGAGGTCCTGCTTCTACTCTGCCATCTTGACTCCTCCCCCATCTCTGTCTTGTTGGTCATTGTGTTAATCACTCAGTCTTTCACAGTTGAGTCTCTTTGCAACGTTGTTGTTACTGTGTAAAGTGTTCTCCTGGTTTTGTTCATTTCACTTTGTATCAGTTCAGACATCTTCACAGGTTTTTTCTGAAACCATATCCGTGATTTCCTGCAGGACAACATAACATAACTTGTTCAGCCATTTCCCAATTAATGGCCATCCCCTCAGTTTCTAATTCTTTGGCACCACAAAAAGAGCTGGTATAAATATTGCTCTACAGATAGGCCCTCTACCTCTTTCCTTGATCTTTTGGGAATGTAGAGCTAGTTCGTTTAGTTCATTTTAGTAGCTTTTGAACATAGTTCCAAATTGCCTTTGTCAATAGTTAGAATAGTTGACAGCTCTGCCAACAATGCATTAGTGTACTTAATTTTCCCACATCACCTCCATCATTTGTCATTTTCCTTTTCTATCATCTTAGCCAATCTCATGGGTGTGAGATAGTACCTCAGATTTAATTTACATTTCTCTAATTATTTCTCATATGACTATTAATGACTTTGATTTCTTCCTCTGAGAACTGTTTATATTCTTTGATCATTTATCAGTTGTGGAAGCTTGGTTGGTTAGTTGTTAATTCATTCAGTCATGTCCGATTCTTTATGACCCCATGTATCATAGCATTCAAGGGCCTTCTATCCTTCACTATCTGCTAAAGTCTGTCCAAGCTCATATTTGTTGCTTCCATGACATTCATCTCATCCTTTGCCATCCCCTTCTCCTTTTACCTTCAGTCTTTTTCAGCATCAGGGTCTTTTCTAGCAAGTCCTGTTTTCTCATTATATGGCCAAAGCATTTAAGCTTCAGCCTCAGTATTTGTCCTTCCATTTAATAGCCTGAATTGATTTCTTTAAGTATTGACTGATCTGATCTCCTTACTGTGTGTGCAAGGAGATCTCAAAAGTCTTCTCCAGCACCACAATTCAAAAGCATCAGTTCTGCAGCACTCAGCTTTCCTTATAATCCTACTGTCACAGTCTTCCTTTACTACTAGAAAAACCATAACTTTGACTATATGGACCTTTGTTTGAAAGATGATGTCTGCTTTTTAGAATGCTGTCCATATTTACCATAGCTTTCCTTCTAAGGAACAAGCATCTTTTAATTTCATGGCTACAGTCATCGTCTGCAGTGATCTTTGACCCTAAGAATATGAAATCTGATGTTTCCATTTCTTTTCCCTTATTTGCCAGGAAATGATGTGAGCAGTTGCCATGATCTTGTTTTTTTTTTCTTTTTTTTTTTTTTTTAAAGCAATCAGAGTTAAGTAACTTGCTCAAGGTTAAACGGCCAGTTATTTCTGGGTGTGGTGCTGAGTGTCTGAGCCCGAGATTCAATCTCCAGGTCATCCCAACACTGAAGCCGGTGCTCTTACTCGCTGAGTCACCTGGCCGCCCCTATGATCTTGGTTTTTTTTTTTTTAATGTTAAACTTCAGGCCAGCTTTTACACTATCCTCTTTCACCCTCATCAAGAGGATTCTTAATTCTTCTTCACTTTCTGCTAACAGAGTGGAGTCATCTATGTATCTGAGATAATTGGTATTTCTTCCAGCAGCCTTAATTTTAGTTTTTGATTTGTCCAGCCTGGTATTTTGCATGATGTACTCTGCATATAAGTTAAATAAAACAGTACAGCCTTGTTGTACTCCTTTCCCTATCTTAAACCAGTTGTTCCATGTTGGGTTCTGACTTGCTTCTTGACCCGCATGTAGGTTGCTCAGGAGACAAGTAAGATAATCTGATACTCCCATCCTTTTGAGAACTTGCCATATTTTGTTTTGATCCACACAGTCAAAGGCTTTGGCATAGTCAATGAAGCAGAAGTAGGTGTTTCTTCTGGAACTTCTCCCTTGCTTTCTCCATAATTCAGTGAATATTGGAAATTCCTCTGCCTCTTTTGACAACCAGCCTGCTTTTATGGTAATTTTCAGTTCACATAGGCTTAAGCCTACCTTGCAGAATCGTAAACATAACCTTGCTGGCACATGAAATGAGTGCACTTGTTCAGCAATAGGAACATTCTTTGGCATTGCCTTTTTGGTTTTTGTTGTTGTTGTTCTCCATTTTTTAAAATAAAAATTTTTCCCATTTATATATAAAATTTTTTTTTACCATTTTTTAAAATTTTGAGTTTCAAATTCTCTCCCTCTCCTCTCTTCCTGAGACAGTAAGCAGTTTGATATAGGTTATACATGTGCAGTCCTACAAAACATATTTCCATATTAATCATGTTGTGAATGAAGAAACCAACCAAAAAAAACTAACCCATGGAAAAATTAAAGTGAAAAATAGTACACTTTGTTTAGCATTCAGACTCCCATTAGTTTTTTCTTTGGATGTGGATAGCATTTTTCATCATGGGTCCTTTGTATTGTATTGCTGATAATAACTAAATCATTCACAGTTGATCATCTTACAATATTGCTGTTATTGTGTACAATGTTCTCCTGGTTCTGCTCACTTCACTTTGCATCAGTTCATGTAAATCCAGGTTTTTCTGAAATCATCCTGCTTGTCATTTCTTATAGCCCAGTAATATTCCATTACAATCATATACTACAGCTTGTTTAGCCATTCTCCAATTGATGGGCATCCCTTTGATTTTCAGTTCTTAGCCACTATAAAAAGAGCTTCTATAAATATTTTTGTACAAATACATCCTTTCACCCTTTTTTAAAAAAAATCTATTTGGGATACAGATCTAGTAGTGTTGATGGATCACAGGCTATGCACAGTTTTATACCCTTTGGGCATAGTTCAATATTGCTCTCCAGAATGGTTGGATCAGTTCACAACTCCAGCAACAGTGCATTATTATCCCAATTTTCCTACATCCCTTCCAATATTTATCATTTTCCTTTTTTTATCATATTAGCCATTCTGATAGGTGTGAGGTGGTACCTCAGTATTGTTTTAATTTTCATTTCTCGAATAATGATTTACAGTATTTTTTTTTGCATGACTATAGATAGCTTTGATTTCTTCATCTGAAAACTGCCTGTT
Source organism: Petaurus breviceps papuanus (assembly GCF_028583685.1). Lineage (NCBI taxonomy): Eukaryota > Metazoa > Chordata > Mammalia > Diprotodontia > Petauridae > Petaurus > Petaurus breviceps. The sequence continues at coordinate 57,934,060 of NW_027186473.1, forward strand.
CATATCTTTTGACCATTTATCAATTAAGGAAATGATGGCATTGCCCTTCTTTAGTATTGGGATGTAAGTTGATCTTTTCCCATCCAATGGCCACTGTTGAGTTTTCCAGATTTGCTGGCATATTGAATGCCACACTTTAACATCACCTTTTGGCATTTTAAATAACTCAGCTGGAATGCCATCATCTCTACTAGTCTTATTGTTAGCAGTGCTTCCTAAGGCCCACTTGACTTGATTCTGTAGGACATCTAGCTTTAGATCAGTAACCACATCAGTATGGTTATCTTATGAAATTAAGATCTTTCTTATATAATTCTTCTATATGTTCTTACCACCCCTTCTTAATCTGTTCTACTTCTGTTAAGTTCCTACCATTTTTGTCCTTTATCATGCCCAGTTTTGCATGAAACATTCCCTTGATATCTCTAATTTTCTTGGAAGAGATCTCTTATTATTGCTTTCTTCTGTTTCTTTTCATTGCTCATTTAAGAAAACCTTTTTATCTCTCCTTGCTATCCTTTAGAATTCTACATTGTTAGGTACATATTTCCCTTTCTCCTTTCTCTTTTCCCTCTCACTTTCGTTCTTTCCTCAGCTATTTGTAAAGCTTCATTGGACAGCCATTTTGCTTTCTTGCTTTTTTTTTTTTGAGATGTTTTTTGTTGCTGCCTTCTATGCAGTACCGTAAATCTCTGTCCATAGTCCTTCAGCCACTCTATCAACTATATCTAATTCCTTAAATCTATGCATCACTTCTACTTCATGTTCATAAGGTTATTTTGGTCATGCCTCTATTTTATGATGGTTTTCCTACTTTCTTCAATTTAAGTTTAAATTTTGCCGTAAAGAAGTTCATGGGGGGCATCTAAATGGCACAGTGAATAGAGCACTGGCCCTAGAGTCAGGAGGACCTGAGTTCAAATGTGACCTTAGACACTTGACACTTACTAGCTCTGTAACCTTGGGCAAGTCACTTAACCCCAATTGCCTTGCCTTACCCCCTCAAAAAAAAGTTCATAATCTGAGCCACAGTCCACTCCAGATCCTGTTTTAACTCTACCTTTGGTTGTAATGTGTAGGATCATCTTTTGAGTTGTTGAAAAAGAGTGTTTACTGTGATCAATGAGTTTATCTCGATTAAACTTTATTAGTCTCTGCCCTGCTTCATTTTGTACAATGATAAATTTGCCTCTTACTCCAGTTATCTTTTGGTTTTCTACTTTAGCATCCAATCCCCTATGATGAATGTGACATCTTATTTTTGAGGTTATTTCTAGATATTTTAGGTCTTCATAGAACTGAGCAACTTTGGCTTCTTCAGTATCAGTGGTTGGAGCATAGACTTGTTTTAATGTTGATGTTGAACAATTTGCCTTGGATTCGAGCAGGTATTATTATGTCATTTTTTAGATTAAATCCCAGTACTTCTATTCTCACCTTTTTATTGACTGTGGGGGCTATTCCATTTCTTCTAAAGGATTCTTGCCCATGGTAGTATATGTAATGATTACCTGATTTAAAATTCATGTATTCCCATATACTTAAGTTCACTGACACCCAGGATGTCAGTGTTTAATCTTTCCATCTCCTTCTTGACCATACTCAGCTTACATTGGTTCATAGATCTCACATTCCATGTTCCTATGCAATACTGATCTTACAGTATCAGACTTTACTTTCATCACCAGTCATCTACAACTGAGCTTCCTTTTTGCTTCGACCCAGTTGTTTAATTTTTTCTGGAGCTACTTAAGGTTGTCCTCCTTTCTTTCCTCATAACATGTTGGATACCTTCTGAACTGAGGGGCTCATCTTCTGATATCATGTCTTATATAATTTTAATACTGTCCATAAGATTTTCTTGACAAAGATACTAGAGTGGTTTGTCATTTCCTTCTCCAGTGGATCATCTTTTGTCAGAACTCTCTAGTATGACCAGTCTGTCTTAGGTAACCCTGTGTGGCATAGCATAGCTCATAGTTTCATCGAGCTATGCAAGCTCCTGTGCCACAAGAAGATAGTGATTCAGGAGAGGTTGGTTAGTTTACAAAAGAATTATTACCAGAAAACTTATTCATATAGAATTCAAATTCAGTTAACACTTATTTAATTCTTACCTTGGGTAGAAAACTATACTAGGAAGATACAAAATTTATATATACCATGACCCCTACCTTTATGAAACTGATACTCTAAAAAGAGGAAGATAAGACATATAGGCACAATATACAATGATAAATCATTAAATGTATCAGAGAAGTACAAAATTAAGTTCTTTCCAAGGTCCAAGAAAATTGATGACCATTATGGGGACCAAGGAAGGCTTTATGTAGGAAGAGATAATTAAGGTGAGATTTTTAGATGGATAAGAATTCAGCAAATAAAGAAATGTAGAAAGGACATTTCAGGCATGGGCCATATTAGAGATAAAGCACTAGGTAGGTTTAAGGAACAGCAAGCAGTTGAGTTTGGCTACAGCATAACATAAATGGATTGAATTATAACATAAAACTAGAAAGGGAGGGTATGCTAGATATTTGAAAACCTTGAATTGCAGGTAAAGGAGTTTGAATTTCACTCAGTTGGCAGTAAGAAATCAATAAAGATTTTTAAAGAGCAGTGACATCACTAGATTTAATTCATGAGAAAGATTTTTCTTGTTCAGTCATTTCAGTCTCTTTGTGACCCTATTTAGTAGAGATATTGGAGTGTTTTGCTATTTCTTTCTCTAATTCATTTTACAGAAAAGGAATTGAGGTAAATAGGGTTAAGTGACTAATCCAGGGTCACACAGCTAATATTGTCTAAGGCCAGATTGGAAATCAGGCCTTCCTGATTCCAGAGCTCTATTCAGTGAGTCACCTGGTTGCCCACCATGAGAAAGTTTAGTTTGTCATAAAAAAGGCAGATTAGAGGGGAGAGAGTAGAGGTAGGAAGATCTCTCTAGTTACTGAATTAATCTAGGTGAATGGTAGTAAGGCAGTAGAGAGTAGAAATGGAGACAAGTAGTTCAGAGGTAGAATCAGCAGGACTTGTTGACTGTGTAGATCTGGGATTTTGAAGAGAGGAATAAGAATCAAAGATAACATCAAAGTTTTAATGTGAAGCACTTGAGCCTATAGTGATACCACTTACAAATACTGATATGAGAAGAATAACTAGGTTCAGGAGGGAAAGAAAATAAGCTCACTTTTGAATGTGTTGAGTTTGAAGTGTGTAGACATCACAGGAGAGAGATGACCATTGCACTGTTAGAGGTATAGGCAGGAACCCAGAAGGAATGTCAGGATTGTAGAATTAATGTGGAAGTCATCCGCATATAAGTAATTGTTGAAGCCTAGAAATGAGTGATACATCAAAGAAAAGAACAGAGAGAGAAGAGAAAAGGACTAAATACAGAACCCCAAGAAGTGCTTCCTTAAGGTATTCAAAATAGGACAAGGATCTAATGTAGAAGACACAAGAAACAGAGAGATGAATAGAGAACAGAAAATGGGGTTTATCTAAAGCCAAAAAAGTAAGCATATACTAAGTAGGAGGGGGTATTCTATATGTTTCAGAGAAGTCAAGAAGACTAAAGATCAGAAAAGGCCATTAGATATGATTAGCAGATCATTGGTGACCTTTGAAAGAGCATCCAGCAGAGGAGATAGAAGCCAGATAACAAGGGTCCAAAGAGAGTTAGGTAATAAGACAGTGGAAACATTGGATGGGGATGAGGGAGTGAGAGGGTTGAGAGGACTTTTTTTTTTTTTGGAAGAGGAAACCTGAATGTTTTGTAGGCATATGTAGTCAGTAGAGAAAGAGAAGAAGTGGGGAAAAGGCAGGGGAAGAAAGGTCATAGAATTTAGACCGTCGAGTCTATTTCTTTGATTTTACAGATGAAGAAACTGAAGCTCAAAGAGCTTAATAAGCAGCTTGCCTAAGGATGCACGGATAATAAGTACCAGAGCTGAGATGTGAACCCAGATCCTTAGACTTCATATACAGTGTGCAAGGTCCTAGAGAACAGAAGTGAATGGGAAAAAGCCTCAGATAAAGGGAATTACCCTTGGTGAAAAGTAATCCTATGAGCATGAGGGAATGAGATCAAGGCTTCAGTAGAGAGAGTTAGTATCAATGAGAAATAGATCTTCTGTGATCAGAGGAAAGGAGGGGAGATGGGTGGTGATGCTGAGAAGTTCTGAGGAATGGATGAGGAGAGATAAGGAAGTTAGAAGTCTTCAAACTTTTTTTAGTCTTAAAGTATACTTACAGTTAAGGGAATGATAGAACGATGAGCCAGCAGTGGCAACAGGAGGAGCAGCCAAACAGGTAGGAGATGAACCAAGAAAACTTTCTCAGAAGAGATGGTATATAGGATGAAAGAGTAGCCAGCAGAGTCAGTCATGCCATTATCAGTCATGCATCGCTAAATTCTCTCTCTCCTTTGGTTCTTTCCTCTTTGCCTGAAAACATACTCTAATCTTCCCAGGCCCAGGTAGGAAAAGACCTTCCCTTGACCTTATTTTGTTTAGCCTTAAATATTATATCAAATTCATACAGTTATAGAGCTGGAGGTGGAAGGACTTGCAGACCATGGAGTCTAATCCCCTCATTCTACAAATGGAGAACAGAACCAGAGGAGTAAAGAACATACAGGTAGTATGGGGTTCCATCAGGACTGTTCTGGACCATCTTATTCCCATTCAAAAACTTCCAGGGCCTCCTTGACTATTCAGTAAAGTTCACCTTTTTTTTTTCTTTCCTTTCAAAACTCTCCATACTCTGGCACCATCCCCACAGTTTTTAAAAAACTAAAACCTGTATTTCACCAAGAGTAAATTTTATTTGACAGAAATTATTAGCTAGTTAACTCTAAGTACTGTCTGAAAACAAATGTAAATATTCAAATTAGTAAGAGTTGAGACTTGTTCAGTAAACATTCTTGCTGAGTCCTGATAAACTTCTAAGGAGTCAGACACTTTTCAGTTTGGTATACATTCTGAACTTGGGAGGGGTGATTGCATAAGATTGCAGAAAGCTCTCTGGAAGCCAAAAAAGGGTGTACACTACACGTTGTAACATATGTAACTTTTGAGTTATTACATCATTTTAACTTTTTTCTAAATGAAGTTTATCTTTCTGCTTTTAGTGTACTCGTCAGATTATATCTGAGAAGTTGGGTCGTGGCTCAAGAACCGTGGACCTGGAACTGGAAGCTCAGATTGATATATTAAGAGAAAACAAGAGAAAATATGAAAACATATTGAAACTGGCTCAGACCCTGTCCTCCCAGCTCTTCCAGATGATACACACTCAGAGGCAGCTTGGAGATGCATTTGCTGACTTGAGTTTGAAGTCCTTGGAACTCCATGTAAGGTTCTTCTAATAAATTGGCAGGGGGTGGAGTAAGGAGATAGGCAGAGCACATGTATACATGTGCATATACATACAATCACACATGTTATAAGGAAGTTATAGACCAGTTCGTTTTCTGAAATACAAGATGATTTAGGAAAACCTTGTTCTGAAGACACAATAGAAACATAAGTAAGTTTAGAATTACAAATAAATGATACCAAAGAAGTTATTAATGAACTTGTCTAAGTTTCTTGCTCTCATACTCTGCATCTCTATTTATGATAAATAATCAGAATTGTATGGCATGCATTGAAGAAAATACTTTATATACTCTCTAAAATGATCCATTCATTTTCCATGAACATGAACCACAAGAAATGAAGAAATTTAGGATGTATCCCCTAAGTAAAAGAATACTTAGGGACACATGGTAGCTATCTTCCAAGTATTTGAAGGGCTGTCTTACGGAAGAAGCATTGACTTTGTTTTTCTCAGTGTCCCGAAGGTCAGAACTAAGAGCAGTAGAAGTAAACTTGGACTCCATATAAGGAACAGCTTGATAATTAGAGCTATCCAAAAGTGCATTGGATTGCCTCTGCACAGAGTGAGTCGATGCCCTCCCTTCCCCCCCCATCCCGCCCCAGGTCTTTAAGCAAAGACTGTGGACTGGAATACTTGTCAGTTATGTTGCAGTGTAATTTCTTTTTCTAGTAGGTGTAGGACTAGAGAGCAGGTTAACAAACACTATCTTTCATTGTTAGTAGAATGTCCCTTGAGTTGTAGCATGGTCTAATGGAAAGAGCATTGACTTTGGAGTCAGGAAAATTTAGATTCAAATCCCTCCTGAGACACTTTTTAGCTTGGTGAATCTGGGTAAGTCATTTAACTTCTTTTAAGACTATAGAGTTGTTGTAAGGACCAAATGATTCAATATGTGTAATGTACTTTCAAACCTTAAAGTCATAAGTAAATGTGATCTATTATATAGATCCATTATATGGATTCCAACTCTGAGATTCTGTGAACATTATTCATTTAAAGTTTGGAAGCAATCCTGAAGAATTTTTCAGAGGAAGGAAATGTTGTGGGTCCAGTTTTTAATAAAGGAGAGTACAACACTCCTTTTTTATTTTTTCAGTTAGCAAGCATTTATTTTCTCTCCTTCCATTAGAGGAGAAGAAACCGCATAGGTGTGGGGGATGGATGGGCCATCCTAGTAACAAGTACGCATAGTTAAGCCATACAGATTCCCACATTGTGACTTTGTCTAAAAGTTTAGTAAACTGCATATTCCCTTTTACCAAGAGAGAAAACTACTAGACCTTTACTCTATAGATATCAAAGAAAGAATACCTAAATTTATGAAATTATTTATAGCACTTCTTTTTGTAGTGGTAATGAATTGAAAACTAGGGGAAGCGACCATCATTTGGGGAACTGATGAACAAATTACGGTATATGTATGTAATAAATAACTCTTCCACTTGCCTAAGTAAAACTAGTCACCACCATGTTTTGTCTGTTAGGGAGTAGTAAGAGGAGAGCTAGAAAGCTCTGATTCATCTGAATAGCTACTTGCCCAGTCTTCAAGTCTCATGTGGTAATGGCTCTTGTTAAGTGGGCAAGTGGTTACCTGCTTGACTGACTTCATCATGTATCTTTTATTTACCTAAGCCTTTAATGTAAATTATGAATTTTAGAGTATAAATTTGAACATTTGTTCCTAAAAGTATTCATTTGATGCATAGTTATTACTTGGCCATCCTTTTTTGACCCAAACTTTTTTATTTTAAGCAATAAAAAGTAAAATAATTTATTACCAGCATGAAAAATTCTGCTGCCTTTTTTTTGGTGTCCTGCTTTGACTTATTTTATTATCTGTTTTGGAAATAAGGTCTTTATCAGAGAAGCTTGCTGCAAAGATTTTTTTCCCCAGTTAATTTTTCCTGGTTAATGTTAGCTTTATTGAATTTATTTATGCAAACCTTTTAATTTTATGTAATCAAAATGATCCAATTTATCTTCTACTATCCTCTCTATTTCTTGTTTGCTCATGTACTTTTCTTCTTTCGGTAGATCATATGGGTATTTTTTCCATGTTTATCTAATTTGCTTATAATGTGACTTTTTATATCTAGGTTATACATCCATTTAGAGCTTATCTTGGTATAAGGTATGAGATAACTCATCTAAATCTAATTTCTTCCATACTGCTATCCAGTTTTCCCAGCAGTTTTTGTCAGATAATGAGTCCTTATCTCAGTAGCTAGAGAGTTTATGAAATACTAAGGTACTAGATACATTTTTTTCTGTATGTCATGTAACTAATTTGTTCCTCTGACCAATCAATCTGCTTTAAATCAGTGCCAAATTATTTTGAGAATTACTACTTTGTAGTAGAGTTTGAGGTTGGGCATCACTAGATCCCACTTCTTTTCATTATTTCCCCTAAGATTCTTGACCTTTTTTTGCCTTTATATAAATTTTATTTTTATTCTAGTTCTGCAAATTAATCTTTGGTAGTTTGATTAGTATGGCATTGAATAAGTAAATTAATTTACATGGTATTTTAATTTTTATGATATTGACTTGTCCTACCCCTGAGCAGTGAATCTTTTTCTAGTTATTTAGTTCTGCATTTTTGTAAACAGTGATTTTTGCAGCAAGTTTCTCTAATAAAGATTTCATTTCCAAGACACATAAAGAACTGATTCAGATTTATAAATTTAAAATTGTTTTTTTTCTTTAATTTTACTTTCAGCTCCAAATTCTTTCCATCTCCTCCCCATTGAGAAAGCCAGAAAAACAAAACCTGTTAGAAATATGTGTAGTTCAACAAAACAAATGTCCACATTAGCCATGTCCAAAAAAATTACCTCTGCCTGTATTCTGAGTCATTCACTTCTCTTTCCAGAGGTGGGTAGCATATTTTATCCTGAATCTTCTTGAAACTATGGTCTTAATTTTGTTGATCAGAATTCCTAGGTCTTTTAAAGCTTTTTGTCTTTATAATACGGTTGCTATTGTAGAAATTGTTCTCTAGATCCTGCTCACTTCATTTTGCATCAATTCATAAAAATATTCCCAAATTTCTCTGAAGCCATCCCTTTCATCATTTCTTACAATACAACCATTTACATACCATAACTTGTTCATACATTTCCAATTGAGAGTCATCCCCTCAGATTCCAATTCTTTGCCACTACAAAAATAGCTGCTAAAAATATTTTTGTATATATTGTGGTCTTTTCCCCCATTCTTTGATCTCTTTTAGATATAGACCTAGTGGCAGTGTTGTTAGGTCAAAGAGTAGGAATTTAGTAGCTGTTTGAGCATATTTCCAAATTGCTTTTTAAACTAGCCATATCAGTTCTCAGCTCTCCAGTGATGCATTGGTGAACCTGTTTTTTTCCTGCAGCTTCTCCCACATTTGCCATTTTCCTTTTTTTTTCCCAACTTTGCTAAACTGATTGGACATGAGATCATATTTCAGTTATTTTAATTTTCATTTCTCAATTTTTAGTAAATTAGAGCATTTACTCTTAGATTTTTTTTCCTGTGAAAACTGTTTATTCATATTCTTAGACCATTTATTACTTGGAGAAGACCCCTTTCCCAATAAAAGAATAAAAAAGGATATGAACAGGCAGTTCTTAAGGGAAGAAACCCAAGCTATCTTTAGCCATATGAAAACATGCTTGAAATCATTACTAATTAGAGAAATGCTAATTAAGAAGTTCTGAGATGCCATCTCACAGATTGGCAAGGATGACCAAAAAATGAAAATAATAAATATTGAAGAATCTTTGGAAAACAGGCACAATGATGAACTGTTAGTGAACCTGTGAATACATACAGTCATTCTAGAAAACGGTTTGGAATTATACACAAAAATCACTGTGCATCAGTGACCCAGCTATATACACTGCCAAACCTGTACTCCAAAAGATCAAAGAAATAGGAAGAGGTCCTATATGCACCAAAACATTTTTAGCAACTCTTTATTTGATGGCAAAAAACTGGAAACAAAAAACTGGCCCATCAAATGAAGAATGACTAGATAAGTTATGAATGTGACAGAGAACTTCTGTGCTGTAAGATTTCAGAGACATGGGGAGAGACTTATAAAAACTGATGCAGAGTGAAATGAGCAAAATCAAAAGAAGAATTTATATAATAACAATAGTGCTATAAAGACAAACAATTTTGAAAGCTATACAAACTGTGATCAGTATGCTGACCATCCGTGATTCCAGAAGAACAAGGATGAAATGTGCTATTCATCTCCTTATAGAGTGGTGGTAAATTTAGGGTACAAGTATGAGACATACTTTTTTTTTTTGATATATATAGTCAATAAGGGAATTTGTTTTGTATGACTACATATCTGTTATAAGGAATTTGTTTTTCCTTTCTCTTTTTTATTAGAGTGAGAGGTGGAAAAGAAGAAAAATATATTTTTGTTAATTAAATTTTTCTCTTAAATTGAGAGGTGGGCAGGGTGCTACAGATGTGTAATGTTTCATGTACTTTTTTTTTTAAGCAATTGGGGTTAAGTAACTTGTTCAAAGTTATTTCTGGGTGTGGTGCTAAGTATCTGAGCCCGGATTCAATCCCAGGTCATCCCGACTCTGGGGCCGATGCTCTTACTGGCTGAGCCACCTGGCCACCCCTAAGCAATTGGGGTTAAGTAACTTGCTCAAGGTTACACAGCCAGGTGTTTCTGGGTGGGTGCTGAGTGCCTGAGCCCAGATTCGATCCCAGGTCATCCTGACTCTGGGGCTGGTGCTCCTACTCACTGTGCTACCTGGCCGCCTCTGTTTCATGTACTTTCAAATGAGGTCACTATATTGTTCATTTTACTTAGTTATATTATTACAAAAGACCTGTGTGTGGGGTAATCTGTAAATATTTGTAATATAAAAATAGAACACATTTATAAAACTTTTTTAAAAAGGAAACTGGATATGAAGAAAGGGATTTACTTTGGCATGAGCAAAATTTTTGTGATATGGGGAAGGATAGACAGGGCAGAAAATTAGGTAAAATTAGCAAAAGCCAAATTTTCGGTACCGCTATATCCCAATTGCTATGGTTCCATATAATTTATTAACTCCTTATTGAGAGTTTGTAATTGAATCTGTTTCAGGCCTTCAAGTTTTATTTTGTTTTTCTCTTAAGAAAATATATTTCAGTTTTATAATGCCTCTTCATTATTAAAATTATTGTTAAATTGTTATTATTAAAAATATAAATCATGGAATTGTAGAACTGATAAAGGAACTTTAGAAACCACTTAGTCCATACATCAGCAAACTATATCCAGAGAAAGAAATGTAGCCTCCTTCCCCCGACCCCCCCCCCCGAGATAAAAATGGTTTTTACATTTTAAATACAATAAAACTTTATACTAAAATGTAGAAAACATTCTTAGCTCGTGGCCATACCAAAAAAAAAAAAAAAGAGGTGGCTATTCTTACCCTTGATTAGTCTTATCCCTTAATAATAAGAAATTTTATTACATATATGACAAATACCAGTCAGCTAAGAAACAGAGCAAATATGGGGTGATTCTCCAGCCACTGCCCCCAAATTTGAACCATTTACATTGGAATAGGGAGGAGAAGAGCAAATAAATTTGAAGCTAAATTCATAAATTTAGAACTAAAGGGCACTCTGATTATCTAAGCCAGAGCCTTACAGAGAAGACTGATATACGGGTTAACTTGTCTAGGGTTACTCAAATAATAATTCAGAGCCAAGGCCTCCAAATACAAATCTAGCATACCCACCATTGTACCATCATAGCTTGTAAGAATGAAAAATCAGACAAACCAGATAGACAACAAATAAATGAAAAATATATTTGTTCTGACATCTTTTTAATTAGTTTAGCATATTCCTTTTTTAAACCAATGTTTGTGCTGTTCTGGTAATCTCTTTATCATTTTGTATATCTTTGGATATTCTTAATATTCTTGCTGTTTATTTTTTATAGTGCCATAGTCTAATGTCACATTTATTTTATGCCATCTTTCTCCAGTAAGTGGATATATAGATTATTTCTCTATTTTTGCTATTATAAAATAGCCACGGGAGCAGCCAGGTGGCACAGTGTGAGTGCGGACCCTGGAGTCAGGAGGACCTGAGTTCGGATCCGGCTTCATACACTTAACACACACACACACACGCAAAAACTAGCCATGTGACCTTGAGCAAGTTACTTAATCCCAATCTCCCTCCAAAAAGCAAAAAATAATAATAATAAAATAAAATAGCCACAAATGTTTGTATGAAGTCAAGACTTTTCTCTCCTTTTTGTAATTTTTTGTTTTTAGGATAAAGCCCTAGTGATGTAATTGATGGGTCATAAGATTAATTTTGTAACTCATTTTACATTTTCTTATTGTTCTCCAAAAAGTTTACACTAGCTTATGTTCCACTGACAATGTAATATAGTGTCTGTTTACCGCAGTACCATGACTATTTAATTTTATCATGTTATGCTATTTTTTCTAATTTAGTGTATACAGAGTCTTTCTTTGACTGTTTTGACTTATATTTCCCTGCTTATTAAGGAATTTGGGTATTTTTCAGATGTGATTATTCCCATTTTATATTTCTTCCTTCAAAAATATCTGGTCTTGTCCTTTCCCCATTTCTCTTGGAGAGTGCTTATTACTTTTATAGGCCCTTGTAGACCTTTCCCTAATAAGTTTGCAGAGAAATATTTTTGAATTACAAAATTAGAAAAAATTTTATTTTAAATACACTCCCAGCTATTATAAAAAATTACTTTATTTTTCTAAAATAAAACCCATTAATTTTGTTTTCAATACTCTTACCTCTTTTCAATTCAGTAAATATTTATTAGGCAGCTACTATTATTAAGCACTGGGCTAAGTTCATATGATAAAAAAAATAATTCAGGTCCCTCCTATTCATTCCTGCCTATTAATTCAGGCACAGTTTTAATGGAAAATTTATCTGTTTATCTAGAATTTATCTATTATTTAATTGAAAATTTAATTGAAGATTTATCTTCTCTATAGTTAAGACATTCCTTCCTCTAATAGTTTTTAAAATTGTTTTCTATTTAGATCATTTAACTCATTACAATTGATAGTAGTGTTTGGCATAAGGTATGACCCTTTAACAGCTTCACTAAGCAACTCTCTAATTTTCTCAGCAGCTTTCACTTCAATAGTAATTCCATATCCCTGTATGTTTTAGACTAGAGTTTAGCAAATAGTTACTTTTTATACACAGGGGAAGCCAGAAATAGAACTCAAATATTATTCCGTTAATTGTTTGTCTTTTTTTCCCTATGTACCAAAAAAGTTTTTGATCTCACCCTTTAATAGTAAATTTCGCTTCTCCAGTTCACTTTCATAGTTCTTGATATGAGTACCCATCTATCTGGTTTTTCTTATGACTTTAACTGTTTCTATGAATTATCCTATTGAGATTTTCATAAAATTTGAGATTTGCATTTGCTAAATCACAAGCAAGGAATATCTCTGTCTTCTCATCTTGACAGAGCCTAGACCCAACCCCAGCTTTCCCAGTTCAATTGTCCATTACTGTTATACCACACTGTCCCCCTTATGAAAGTTTCATTAATCTGGTATTTAATTAGAATATATCTGAGTCAAGTCTACCTCATAAAATTCACTTAGCATATTAGAATCAACTCATAATTATCCATTTATATTTAGAATGGTGGGAGGAGGAAGAGGCTTAATTTTAATTCTTTCACTTTTTAAAGACTCTTTTATATGTACTGATGCTTGTGTTCCTAGAGCCTAGTTTATTTTTGATCCTGTCAGTTGCTTTCCTGACTAGTCTATAATTTAAAGAGACCTAAGTAAAATGTGGACTTAAAAGAAGTAATTACTAGCCTGATTCTAAGGTTACAGCTTGAGAAGTAACAGGATTTAAAAATCTGTCATGAAACCTTGCAATTCTTACTGTTTACTCCATATGTAGTACATCCTTTTAAAGGAAAATAACAGAAAAAAAACATTAAAAGTTTGATAATCTTTCTTATGACCAACTTCTTAGTTGGCATACTCTGTTTATGGCTGCAATTTATCAGTCAGTCATCATCAGCAATCATTTATTTAGTATTCACTATATTCCAAGCACTAGGCTGAGTTCCTGGGATACAAAGAAAAAAGCAAAAATAGGCCCTGCTCTCACAACCTTACATTCTCTAGAGAAGGATCTTTATTGTTCAGACATCATAAATGTATTTTAAAACTGAAGCTCTTTTTATTCTCCTACACTACCTCCAATAAAGCCGATATAATTATGTTCAAGTGTGACTCACAACTTGTATAATAGCAACTATGTTCAGCAAACCAAAAAAATAAGTAACCTAGCTAGTGTTATTTGTGTGCAGTTTTGCATGTGCATGTTTATTTATAAGGATAGAGGGAAAGGAAGGATATAAGCATTTATATAGAGCCTACTATGTGCCAGGCACTGTGCTAAGTGCTTTAAAAATATTATCTCATTTGATCCTCACAGCACCCCTGGGAGGTAGGTGCTATATTATCCGAATTCTACGGTTGAGAAAATTGAGGCAAACAAAACAACTACTACAGTATTTGAGGCTGAATTTGAACTGAGGTCTTCCTGACTTTCCAGCCTTATCCATTGCATCACCAACTGCCCCATGGAGGAAAACACCAATATATAAAGTAATACTTGGTTATTCTGTGCTATGACATTTTGATAACAAGACCCAAAGGAAAAAAATATTGTCACATGGGCTGCCTTGAAGGAAAAGGGCTTACAACACAGTAAGGGTTATTAAACTTTAAATATTTTTTCTTGTTAGACTACCTGCCTCGTTTAGAGTAAAATTTATATTAGTAATAATGAGGATGACTGACATTTACATTGTGCTTTAAGGTTTGAAAAATGTTATTTGAGCCTTGCATCAACCCTATAGACATTTATAGGTATTATCCCTTTTTTACAGATAGAGAAACTGAGGCTTAAGGGGACCAAACGATTTGTCCACATTCGTGAATGTAGCTAAAAGTGTTAGAGGTGGAATTTTAATCTGTGCCCATGTAATGTAATGCCAAGCAAAGGCAACTTCCCAAGGTTCAAAATACCAGCATAGGTGCTCTCCATTTTATTCAGTGACAAATTAAGAACAGAGAGAATCAACATATAGCATAATTCAAAATACAGCATTTACCAAGTGTGATTTAATCAAGTACTACCCCACCCCTGGATATTACATTCATTTAATCAATCAGAAAGTCTCTCTTCTAAATACTACTCCACACATTCATTTAGTCCATCACAAAGCCCCTGTTCTCAAATGGAGATTAGTTTCCAATCATAAGTAAAGTACATTCATTTGTTCAATCACAGAGCACAAAAAGGTCAAAAGTTCCCCACCCTTGGATCACAATTGAGTCTACCCCAGAGTTACAACAAGCTTAAGCACAGCATTTAATACCCAAATGGAGGTCTTTTCTTTATCTTGACCAGAGGCAAGTTCTCAGCAGGCTTTGTTCCTGGGGAGACAAAGCTTACTTAGCAAGGGCACAAGATTTATTGCCAGTGTCTTCATTAATTCATTCTCTGTCTGCAGAACAGTCCTAGGACCCCTGAAAACATTAGCAAAACCCTCTTCCAAGATTTCTGTAAACATGTAACAAGAAAATCCTTCTTCAGGGCCTCTGAACCAACAGCAAGGTTCCAAGAATTCTGCAACAACAGCACTGCCCTTCACCAGTGGACAGAATTCACTCTCTGTCTGCAGAACAGTCTCAGGAGCTCTGAACCAACAGCCAGGTTCCAATCTTCTGCAACAACAGGACTGTCTTTCACCAGTGGATAAATCTGGCAAAACAACATCAAAACAGACAGACAAAGTACCAGCATAACAGCCATGTCTCCTCAGTCCTTGGCAGCTCTGGGTGGCAGCTCTCAAAAGTCCTGGGCAATTCAAAGTGGTCCTCAGCAATCCTCTCCATCTCTTTCTCTCTGCCTCCAAGATGCTGCTTCCCAAAAAGTTTTTCTGCCTCTCTCTTTTCTTGTGTCTCTCTAAATTTACATAACCAGCTCCTCCCAGTTCAGCCCTCTCTTTTCATGTCAATAAGTCCATCCCACTACTCACAAGAAATTAATGTGCTTTACGTTCAGTGTAGAGTGCCGAGTCATAATTCTAATTAATTCTGGCCTAATTTTTAACACAAATCAGGTATTTCAATTAATCAATAATACTTTGGACCCAGAACATCAAAATATTCAATGATGTATAAATCTGATTCATAAGACATTTCTTATTTGAAAATGCAATCTATAAGATTTATCAAGTAAAATGCAATATGTGATGAAATTAAATCAGGGTTGCTGAGTGATTTTTTTTTTTATTAATCCATACCTAGAATACTGTTTCAGAATTGCCCAATAGATGCTAGGTGACAAGTTGTCAGGGGAAAATATGTTAATATTTATGTACTAAGAAGATAGAATTGCCCAAGATACCTCATTTTGTATGTTTAATGATAAAAACTGTTTAAAATGATAAAATGCATGTTTAATGATAAAAGCTGCACATTTATGTTATACTAATAAAGCATATGCATCAGCTTAATTTTTTACAAATATATTCTTTTTCACCCTATTCTAATAAGTTTAGTTAGGTTTTTTCTTTATTGTTTTAAAGATCAAAAGAGCAAAGTTGTTCATTTGAAAAATTCATCTTGGGGCAGCTAGGTGGTGCAGTGAATAGAGCACCGGCCCTGGAGTCAGGAGAACCTGAGTTCAAATGTGGCCTCAGACATTTGACATACATACGTAGCATTGTGACTTTGGGCAAATCACTTAACCCTAATTGCCCTCCAAAAAGCAAAAAAAAAAAAAAAATTCATCATGATTTCTAGATTAAATCTTTTCCTGCTAGTGATATAATATATAGCTAGGTTAGTTATATGACCTACATATTTTCTTTACTTTAGGAAGAGTTTGGCTACAATGCAGATACCCAGAAACTGCTGGCTAAAAATGGAGAAACTCTTCTTGGAGCTATTAATTTTTTTATTGCAAGTGTGAACACTTTGGTGAGCAAAACAATAGAAGATACATTAATGACTGTGAAACAATATGAAAGTGTCAGGTGAGTATATCTTTTTTGTTGTAATGTCCATCTTTTGGACAGTCCTCAAAACTATAATCCACAAATCTTAACTGGTAAAAGTAACTTTAGGGTAATTTACAAATCAAGTAACAGGTATAGAATAACATATTAATTCATGGCATAAGTTAAAAGGTATATATAAGGGTTTTCATTTTTTTCCTTCCCTATCAAGACACTTAGGTATTAGTGGGAAAGGAAGAAAATAAAGAATTCCAGGGCTTGGTCAGTAGAAAATGTTCCTTCTTCCCTAAGAATCTTCAATAGAATTATTTGTCTACAAGTTAACATCAAGTTTTTCATATGCAAATCTAATGATCATCAGAACCATAGCATTGTCTTAGTGTAGGGATGTTTCATCTTCTTCCTATGTTTACAAACCTTTTGTCTAAAGATTACTCTGTCCCTTGGTAGTTTGAGTTTTGAAGCTGTCAGCTGGAAATGTTTGCTTCCTACCTTCCAGGAAAGTTGAAAGAATTAGATTTAATTATGGTTGCAAGTAATTTTGAACTATTTAGATAAAAAAAGTCATACAAAGAACAAAGTGTTACTGCTGGTTTTGTTCTTAACTTAATGGGACAGATTGAAGTTGCTGCTTTGTTCTGTTTATGACCACTAATAGTTTTCAAAATAAACTAAATAACTTCCAGGGACTTTTTCAGGAAACCAATCTTAGCTAAATGTAAGTATAAAATATTAAACATGAATCTTAGCTATTTAAATAATCTAGTTAATTTTGTTTAGTCTTTTGAGTGCCACTGCAAAGTAACTATATCTGATTAGTTCCATGGTAATTTTATGGCTTATAAGGTTTTTTTCCTTTCTTTAAAAAAAAAAATTATTACCTGTTGTTTTCCAGGTATTTCTACTAAAAACAGACCCTCATTGATAACCTTATCTATAGGGAAAAACTATTGGGCATAGTAGACATATTGGAGAAAATTTTCTTTAATAAAAGCCTTACATAGGCCGATTTAGTCCCTAGCTGTAAGATAAAAAAACAAAATGCAACTCCTTACCCTTTCATAGCCCTTTTAGATTGCTTAATTTCCTTAAGACAATAATTTTTCCCCCACATTTGCACCTAAATGCCATTACTGAGAAGAAGAAACACCTGTGGGATAAAAATGAATGTATGTATTTAATGAAATTCCGTAATTATTAAGTTCCAAAGTCATTATCCTCCCCCTCCCTTTCTCTTCTATGTTTTCCCCCCTCTTCTCTCTACCCCACCCCCAAGCCCCATTCCCTTTCCAATCCAAACTTCTTCCTTTTCCTAGATTCATTATTTTTTTCTTATGCCACTATTTTCCTAGACATTTTGACTTTGTAATTTGAATCATCTTTTAATCTCTATCTCTTTCACCCTTTTCCCAAGTTCTTTTGATTCTGCTTTGTAAAATTTCTCACCTATTTATTCTTTCTATTCCCAATTCATTTCTTCACCTGACTCTTTGATTGCAATAGCCTTATAACTGATCTTCTTGTTTCTGGCCTCTTCTCCTTCCTACCAGATTAATATTCTTAAAATACCGGTTCTATGTCCCAGCCCTCCTTGGAATCCTTTAGTGGTTTATTAAGGCTTCCAGGAGCAAATCTAAATTCCTTGGCCTCTAACCCAGTACTGTCCACTAAGCTTGTGTTTATAGTTTTATCTCCTTGTTATTCCTTGACACTATTTTTTCTCCATTCTAATATGTTCCCTATATTGGAATACTGTTTGTGTCTTTGCCACCTAGCTCCTTCAGAATCAGGTGAAGCCTTCCCTCACTGTTACCCTCTAATTGGTCCTTGCCACCACTGAAATCTTTGGCCACTTGTTATCTCTCCCACTCTCTTTGGCACTCAGTTGTGCCCTGCTTTTTCATGTTTTATGGGTTTAAGTCTCTAATTGCATTGTACACTCCTCAAGGGCAAGAACTGTGCTTTATACTTTGGTTGTATCTCCAACCATGTCTTGTACAGGCTCTGCATAAAGACTCTCAATGAATGTTTGCTGCACAAATAAATAAGTACCCGAGGTAAACCTGACCTTCAGAGTTAGCAGTTTAACCTGTAGGTGACTAGAATTCTGAGTGAGCTTAATGGGAATTCTTAATTCCTCTTCAGGCTTTTTTTTTCAGTGCCTTCATTTGGTTGTCATCATTGTTAGTCTTCTCTCTTATTCAGAATATTGGGAAAAGCTGTTAATTTTTTTTTTTTTTTTTTGCTTTTTGGAGGGCAATTGGGGTTAAGTGACTTGCCCAAGGTCACATGGCGTGTGTGTGTGTGTGTGTGTGTGTGTGTGTTAAGTGTCTGAGTCCGGATTTGAACTCAGGTTCTCCTGACTCCAAGGCAGGTGCTCTATTCACTGCGCCACCTAGCCAACCCAAAAGCTGTTAATTCTTGATCCCTGCCCCCAAAGGGTACTTTTATACTAAGTACATTTTAGAAAGTTTATTGTTAGTTAATTGATGAAATTTTCTTCTCTCTATTAATCTTATTCAGAAACAAAGACAAACAGACACAGAAGCTGCAAAACAGGAATTTTGTCTCTGCTGTTATCTTTTAGCTATATGACCACAGGCTAGGTCATCTTTCTGTTCAGCATATAACAGGGAGCCTGAACTTTGAGCTGAGTTAAAGAAGACCCTTAGATTTAAATTATGAGAGATTCATTGACCCTGGAAAAAATGTGGTGCAGATCTCTACCTCAATGTTCATAGCACATAGATTAACTGAAAAGTTTTGAATTAAATGGCATCTCACATGCACTAGGCTAAGTGAGGAAGCAGGTAGCATTTGTGAAGTAGATCATTGTTCCATAAGCCATTTGATTTGTTCTGCTAACTTTTTGTAAATGTGTCCCGTGTTTGCCTCAAGTGAAGTCAGCTTGCCTGTATCCTTAACTTGTCTAGCAGTTTTTTGTCTCCTCTACTGCCTTTTACCTTGTTGAGTGTAATGCATGGTATTGATTTCCTTCACTGCGTTTAATCTAAAATCTTTCCTTCTGTGGTATTTTATGGACTTGTGCAGGAATTCACCAGCCAAAGCACTTCAGCAGATGACTTCAAGTTGAAACGTTGAGGACAGGAGATTCAAAGAGAATCCCCAATTAAAAGCTTCTCTGGTGGAATTTTCTCCTCTGTCAAGTCTAGAAATATGTTGGCTTTTAGGGCAAGGGTCATCTGTTTGATCAGGACAGCAAGTGGCAATTTGGGTTGATGCCCGGGTGGCCTATTAGTTCTGACTATTATGTATTGTGTAAGATTATTTTCTAGCCCTCTGGTGCTTAGTGTAGAGCTAGTCTTAATAAGAGCCCATTCAGCACTTTTTATTGCTCCACGGCAGCTATCAACAAAGGGGCCACTTGTATTAAAGGGTTTTCCTATGTGGACACCTGTCCTCTGGAAATTGGCTTGAGAAGCACCATCTCATTTTAGACAAGCCATCAAATAGCATTAACTTTTCATCATTTTCTGAATGAGCTGAATTCAAATTGGCAACCAAGGAGTAAAAACATTGCTCATCCCTTTACAAGCCAAGAGTGTGCCCTTGTTGCTTCTGAAGAACTTAAGAGGATTTCCAGATTTCAGCCCCCATACATTTGTCCTTGCTTCCCTGTCTCTATAACTTTGCTTATATTACTTAGGTCTTGAATACCCTCCTGTATGCCCTTCCTCCATTATATATTGAAATGTTGCCTGCCCATCAAAGGCTTCCTCCACTGAGACATCTTGATCTCCATTAGCAGTAATAAGCTTCCTTTCCATACCTCCTGTAGCTCTTACTTGATATCTTTTTATCCCTTATCATGGACTATTTTGCATTGTAATCAATCTAATCTTCCCCCAAAGCTTCTCTTGCCCAAGCATATCTCCCCATAGTAGGCAATTTAGTGTTGTGGCATTGAAAAGTTTTCGTTGTTGGTACTGTTTTTAATCTCTAGATGGAATAGTTAAGGTTCTAAGTTCAGCACCATGAATTTAAATATACTAGAATTATTTATCATTCTAGGTAATTCAGAAACATTTGGCCTAGTATTGAATTGAAGTGACAGTCTTAGATGCTTTTTATTTTGTCTTATTTCTTGACATTAATTGATGGCTCTTTGTAGCACAGTTATCTTAAGGCAAGTCTTGCTTTCAGATTATATTGACATTGACATTGTCATTTGTTCTACTTAATAAACTAGTTTGACATAAATACTTGTCCTTTTAATCAGTCTGAAAAGGGAAACAACCCATTCCCAGAGTGGAATGGGAAAGGAGAGCCAAGCATGCAAAGCCACAGAATTTTTTCAGTGTATTATCATTTGTTTAAAGCATTGTGAATTCCCAGCATTGTTAGATAAATTTATTTTGAATTGAGTTCATGTATGTCAAGTCATTGGCAAATATTAAAGTGCTATATGGAGACAGTACAGTAGAAAGAATCCCCTGGCTCTAGGATCAGGAAGCCTGAGTTCGTTCTCCATCTCTCTGCCTACCTCACGTGTGACTTTAGATAAGTCGTATAACTTTATTGAGACTCAGTTTCTTTCCCTCTAAAATAAGGTGGTGAGACTAGAGAATCTCTAAGGGCTTCCAGCTCTAGATCCTGTGATCCTATAGAAATACTACCTTTACACTGTCATTGATCATTTACCGTGATTCCCCAATATTTATATAATTAAAAGTTGAGGATATTCAGTAAGACAGTGTAAAGTCAAACACCTCAGAAGATGCCTTTAGAAGGCATCACTGAAATGCCCAAATAACAAACTTAACCTTTAAATACCAAAACTTTCTATATCTTAACCATTTTAGATAAAACACTTTCCAAGACATATAGCATTCTTCCTAATTTGCAGTAAGGTAATTTAGTTTTTATTGTTTGATTCAGGGTTGTTACTATGAATAAAATGGTGGTATTATGACCTACAAGGGCTACATACAAACATATATATATATATATATATATATATATAATGAATATATTTTCAAAAATTTATTTAATCTTATACTACAGGCTTCAGACACCTATCCTTTGTGAGATTTTGTAAAATTTTCCTTTTTTCTCTCCTTAGTATGGCCATTAGTGTTTTGATCTAGTTAAGGATATTTGGAGAGTTATCCATGTTATAAATATGTGGTTCAGAAAGTGTACGATTTGAAACTCCAACTTTGCCACGTGTTTGATTTTAATCATATCATTAATCACATGTGTAATTGTCAATATAGTTTTTTGTATTGAAGCTACCATAAGTGCAAATCCTTGGTTCATAGAATAAAGACACGAAAATTAGAAAGTTCACCAACCCAAGGATTGTTCTTTAGTTGGTGATAACCAAAAACAAACAAAATAAACAAACAAAAAACACACTAGTCCTGCCAGTGTCAAAGCAGAGACAAAGCAAGAAAATGAAAGAGAACAGAGGAAAGAAAGTGTTCAACCCCAGAAAGTAGTAGATAATGGAAGAAGAGATGGAAATTAGAAGACCTGGCCCTGAAAAGCAGAGCCAGTGACTGAGACCCACAGAAAGAGCCAGGCATTGCTGGGAGAAATTGTAGCCTATTATTTTCTGTTCATAGAATTGTCTTCTGATAAGGATGTCACTTAACACTTTTGACTTTGCCATGACGTTTCCTCAAAATCCAGTAGTGTGAATTCTTGAAGTAGTGAAGGATTCTTCCTTTATATCCTGTTACAAATGTGATGCAAGTGAGATGGAGGAGTGGCTTCAAACTGGCAAGGAGGTTGATGTGATATGTTGTATTACTGATGCAGAAATCATAGTGTTTTTGAATGCTGCCGACCAGCTAAAGGGAACTTAAAACTGTGGAGGACAAGATTTTCTGGAAATGGAGAAAACCACTTGGGAGAAGACTGCTTTGATCTTTGATTCAGTAATTAATTGTGCAGAAATGTAGCTGTGTTTCACTGCCCGAAGGTCATACAGCTGCATATCCTGTCCTTTGCCCCACCTTCATGAGAAGGAGGCAGATAATCAAAATGTAAACTGACACCAGGCATTGTTTTTTTTTTCCAAGAAAGCAAGTTCCACGGTATCTGCTGAGGTCAGTACTCATTCATTTCTATAGCCACTTCTATCTTCATCTATAACTGCAGAATAATACAATAACAAGTGCTCCTGATGAGGCCCTGGATTTATGAAGATAATGTTAAATTATATTCACTATAATCTAATAAAGCAGGGGAGTTTTTAATACCTTTTAGAAATATTTTTATAAAAGCAATTATAATAATCCTTTTTGCTTACCAGACTGTTATATTCCTGAGAAAAGTATAAACCTTTGGATTATGCATAATTCCATTTCAAATAAAAATTGTCTCTGTCATTGATCAATTAAAATTGCCATATACCCAGTTTTGTCCTGGTTAGGCTACAATTTTTCTGTCCTTTCTATATAAAGATATCTGTCATATTAGGGAATATGATTGTTACTGTATTACATGATTTTTCCACACAGCTAGGTAGGAGAGAGGTGATGATAACCTCTATTGTTATTGCTGCCACTGCTCTGGGAAGTCCCAGGTCCACTATTTGACATGTCAGTGGAATCAGAAGTCTTGGGCCAACTCTAGTGGGGTACAGATCACTCCACAGATAAAGAAGAAGCATCTTCCTTTACACATCTTTTCCATTCCTTTTTTTTTTTTTCTAAATTGGCTGCTTTAATTCAGATGAATTCAGCAAGCATTCATTACATTCCTTCTATATGCTAGCAACTGTGGGACTTGTTGAGAATAAAAAGACTAGAGTGACACAGTACCTTCCCCTGGAGTGTGAGAGTAGGTGACCTGCACCCCTAAGTAAATAGCAAATACAGATCATTTCAGGGTGGGAAGGAGCACTGATATCAAAGGGGCTGAATAAGAGCCTTATTCAGGAGGTAGCCTGGAACTCAGTCTTGAACGATTCTCAGGATTCTAAGAGAAGAAAGTTAGAGAGCCTGCCAGGCCTGGGGAACTACATATGAAGAAGCAAGGATATGGGAAATACAATGTCCTACCTATATGGGAAATGGCAAGGAAGCCAGTTTGACTGGAGCATAGGCTGCATGAGGGAGGCTGAAAAAAGGTTGGGGTCAGTTTATCAAGGATTTTAAATGCCAGCATATAATACTGACCTTCCAGAGCAGGAGAATAATATGGTTAGGCCTTAAACTAAAGATGTCAGTTGTAGGGAAGAGTTACACAAAGATTATGGTGATCTATAAAGTACCTTAATGTCATCCTGCCCTCACTTCCCCAGTCTAGATACCATTTGGTGCAGATGATTAGTATAAAAAAAAATCTCTAATGAATCTGGTGAAGTGATCCATTATTTGAATTCTAATTCATACTGCATATATTTGGACTGGCATCAATTATCATATTTTTCATAATCATAACTTCTAGTATATGGGACCTCTTACCAGGATTCGTTACTTTCACTAACCAGAACCTAGCTGTAATTTGTGTCTTTCCATGAAAAATACAAATAATCATGGTCTGAGATTCTGACACATCAAGGTGTCCTTTCTCCTAGAGCTAAATATTATCTTAGTCACTGATGATGTCTAGCTGGTAAGGGACCTGTGAAAGGTCTACAGAAAGTCATAACTTACAGGCATTCCTCAATCCTCTGAAGGCTAATGTATGGATGGATTGGAAGGAATATTTTCCCGTGATATTTATAGAGACGCAGAAGCCTCAAAAAAAATAATCCTGTCCCTACTTCAATTTCTCTGATATTGTTGGTGTTGGTATTTCCTCTGGTGATGCTTGTTGCAGCCCGTTCATACCTCATCCTGTGAAGCTCTTGTCCATGTTCTGTAAGTTCTCCAAGGAGAGGATTCCCCACAGGCCTTCCTCTACGTCTGTCAGCCTTGCAAGGATAACTAACAGTGGAGCACATGGGCTGTCCATCTTTTGTTTTTGCTTCGTGACCAGCCTACCTCCTTTTCCAATTATATATCCCCCTGATGATATCCTTTAGGCCACTTCTCAATTCTTAATTGCTAATAAATAGCAGTGTAGTTTATTCTCACTTGCCTTGTGCCTCTCCATGTCCCATTGGGTGATAGGAAACTTTAGTTCTTCGAGACCATGTTATTTTATGACTCTTGAGCAGACACTGTGGTTGGCCAGTGAAATAGGCCCATAATTGAAAAGAAGAGGAAAAAACGATTATCTTTGGCAAATTAGCTCTTCCCTAAACCAGAAAACTTTGTAACATCATTACTCCTCCAATAGCACCTTCATGACTTCATAACCTTTGTTTATACACTGGCCATTTCTTCTTTCGATAAGAGTTCTCAAACTTAGTCTACTAAACAGTTGAGTAATGTAAAAAAAAAAATGGTGTCTTGTCAGTACAGGAAAGGATTAACATAATAGGTGGATTAGAGCTACTTTTGATGAGATAACTAGGTAGAAACGTCTTTTTTGTTGGATAACCAAATCATTCATCTATATCAGAAGATAACTATAGACATTTTATTTAAAATTTGAATAGTTCAGAAGTCAGGTCATAGTCCTCCTTTTGACAACTTCTGACCTAAACTATTGGCAGATTTATCATCAGAGTCTCTTCTGAAATTTCATCCTCTAGCAGAAATCATTGTCAAAATCACTCCAATCTTTTGCTGATTATGTTGACTGTGCTATTGCCAAGAACATTGCTTTCTCTTCTGTTGAAAAGCTCGTCATCAGAATCCCTCATATCTACCAGTCTCTTCCATGAATGGTCATTTTTATGTGGCTCAGCTGTTTAGTCGTGCCCACTATAATCACTGACTCTGCATTGCTATAATCCAGCAGTGTACAGCAGAAGACAAATGAAGCACCTGCCTCTGTTCTGGAAATTGAGTCTCTTAGATGAGAAATTAGGATTTCAAAAAATCAGTTGAGAATAGAGCGCATTAAAGATGGAGGAAAGCCTGAAATGGATTACCAAATGTGGAACCATTCTGCAAAAGAGATGTCCATTCTCTTCTACCCAGTTTACAACTTAAATCTCTCAACTTCTTCCCTTAGTGCATCATAAAGGTAGACACTTACCTGTGTGTTGTATGCAAGGGAACCATTATCTGGAACTCCAGCAATCAAATAGTATTCCATAACTGAATGGCACATTCATAACTTCTTATTGTTTTAACAACCTAATTTGTTGACTGAACAGTATTCACCCGTGTAAGAATCTATAAGATTCCTACTTATAGGTTTATGTAAGCTTCAGTTGTAGTTGTTTGATCAATTTTCAGTATATTCTACATATTTACCTATATAGCAGTTGTCAGTTTTTGCTTTTTGTGACCTATTTACCATCGATAAAGTGAATATTTTGGAGTTTCAGAAGCATTCTGAAGCAGCAGATGATGTCTTTCTATACCAGGATTGAAATATTGAAATACGATAGATGATCAATATAGACAGGTTTGTGGTGGTACATATGTAAATTTAGAATAGATATAATTTTATCATCCCTAGGTTTCTGTTTTTTATTTCTAATATTGGTTATTTTTTATTAGAAAATCTAGAGTTATACTCATTGTGGAATAGAATACATTTTCAATGTTATTTTTCACAAGTGGAGTTAGAATTGTCTTTTCAGGAGTGCAGATCATTTCTTTAAGCAGTCTTTCACAAGTAATATGTGTTATAAGAAGCTGATAGGGGTTAGGGAGTAAAGCCAGTGATTATGGAACAGAACAAAGGCAAATGGGGATCATGTGATCCATATAGGGATCAGTCTTATGACTTGTCATTATGTTCTGAGGACTAGTTTTCAACTTAAGTGGAATTTGGGAGTTTTGAGTGATTCACAGTCTGGACAGAAGGGATAACATTAGGAAGAAACTGTGTGTGGTTGGTTTTTTTAAATTTTTTTTATTTTTTTTTTCGAAGCATGGATGATCAATGTGACCTGCAATTCACATTAATTCTCACTGCGTTTTAATCAGCATGAACCAAGTGATCCACCGCTAAGAGTTGTCCCAGATTGTTTAGGGAAAGTGGTACAGTGGAGGAAGGACCGACCCTCCAGAGCGTGAACCACTCCCACCAGCCACAGCCAGCCTTCCTCACCAAACCCCTCACAGAAGGGGATGGACTCCACAGGCAACCCACAGACCCTTCAACAGGGTGGAGTAACGTGGGGACGACGCCCACCACAACCCAACAGCAGTGGCAGGGAACTGAGCACAGAACACCTGACCTCAGCTGGCCCAGAGAAGGAGGAGGGGCCACCCGCAAAGCATGCCAGGACAGGCTGACTGAAGAACGGCCTGTCAGGCTCCCCAGTGGCAGTGGGGCAAGCCTCGCCTGCAGAGGAAGAGCCTGGAGGAGAAACTGGGAGAGTGGCAGCTGATTGCCAGGGGCGAGAGCCCTCCAACCCCCACCAGAAAGGAAGTGAAACAAAGCCAGGGGGCGGGGAGGGCAGCGGCAGGCTCGAGGGCAGAGCCCCAGAGGAGCAAGCAAGGAGTTGGACCCCTTTCTCTACCAACCTCAGGACCCAAGGAGGAGGGACTGGGACCCTCATTCCCAAGTGCAGGAGGAGGGAGTCAAGCCCTGCACCGACCCCACCAAGCCTCCACCAGCCCGCCAGCAGCAGGCACGACCTTGTCACCCCACACAGAGAGGTATGAGCTCCTCTCCCAGACCAGATTGCTTTCTCTCGGCCCCACACCAGCCATGCCCACACCGCCCAGAGAACCCCCCACAACCTGCAGGATTGTAACTTTGTTAGGACTTTTAGTTCTGCTAGATAGTCAAGTTTGACCATCTTCTCAGCTTTCAGCCAGGACCCTGGGCCAACCCCAGGGGCTGATCTGAGGACCTCACTAAATCATCCAATCAGTAGTAGTAATGAATTGTGTGTACAACAGGCAGGGACTTAATCAACTCAAGCTTATGACCCGCACTTACTGGGAATTCCTTGTTCATGGGGAATAATTGCAGTCCCCAATCCCCATCATGAATGGGGTTCAACAGGTTACCCGCAGGCGGCATGGGGTAGGCATGCACTGAGCCAAACAGTGTAGCGTGCTACAGCCCTGAACATTTAAAGGCATCACAGACCTGTTATTGCTCAATCTCAGGTGGCTGAACACCACTTGTTCCTCTAAGAAGTTGGGACGCCAACCACTCGGGGGTCGTGTAACTAGTTAGCATGCCATAGTCTTGTTCGTTGTTAGAATTAACCAGACAAATCATTCCACCACCTAAGAACAGCCGTGCACCACCACCCACAGAATCGAGAAAGCTATCAATCTGTCAGTCCTTTCCGCGTCCAGGCCAGGTGAGGTTTCCTGTGTTGAGTGAAATTAAGCCGCAGGCTCCACTCCTGCTAGTGTCCTTCCATCAATTCCTTTAAGTTTCAGCTTTGCAGCCATACTCCCCCCGGAACTCAAAGACTGGTTTCCCGGAAGCTGCCCGGGGGATCATGGTAATAACACCACCAGATCATTAGTCTGCATCGATTATGCTCGGGACTACGAAGGTATCTGATCATCTTCGAACCACCGACTTTTGTTTTTGAGTAATGAAAACATTCTTGGCAAATGCTTTCACTTGGGTCCGTCTTGCGGTCCAAGAATTTCACCTCTAGAGGCATAATACGAATGCCCCCAGTCGTCCCTCTTAATCATGGCCCCAGTTCCGAAAACCAACAAAATAGAACTGGGGTCCTATTCCATTATTCCTAGCTGGGGTATCTAGGTGACTTGGGCCTGCTTTGAACATTCTAATTTTTTCAAAGTAAATGCTTAGGGCCTTGTGGGACACTCAGCTAAGAGCATCGAGGGGGCACAGAGAGGCAGGGGCTGGGACAGGCGGTGTTTCATCTTGTGGCAGACCACCAGCTCAATCCCAAGATCCAACTACAAGCTTTTCAACTGCAGCAACATTAATATACACTATTGGAGCTGGAATTACCGTGGCTGCTGGCAGCAGACTTGCCCTCCAGTGGATCCTCGTTAAAGGATTTAAAGTGTACTCATTCCAATTACAGGGCCTTGAAAGAATCCTGTATTATTCCTTTTAGTCACTACCTCCCCGGGTAATTTGCATGCCTGCTGCCTTCCTTGGATGTGGTAGCCATTTCTCAGGCTCCCTCTCTGGAATCGAACCCTGATTCCCCGTCACCTGTGGCCACCATGGTAGGCACAGCAAGTACCATCGATAGTTGATAGGGCAGACAGGGCAGACGTTGGAATTAGTCATCGCCACCAAGGGGGGGCATGTGATGGGCCTGAGATTAGCTAGAGTCACCAAAGTGGCTGGGGCAACCCCCCTGTTTGGGGGGCTCGGGGGAAACTGCCAGGTTGGTTTTGGTCTGATAAATTCTCACATCCCCAGAGCCCCTACCCATGAGGGGGAAAGGGGCTGGGTCAGTGCTCATTGGCATGTATTAGCTCTAGAGTTACCACAGTTATCTAAGTAGAAGGGAGCAAACAACCAAAGGAATCATAACTGATTTAATGAGCCATTCGGTTTCACTGTACTGGCCATGTGTACTTAGACATGTATGGCTTAATCTTTGAGACAAGCTTATGCTACTGGCAGGATCAACCAGGTAGAGAAGAGGAGGAGAAGCAGAAACCAGCAGTGAAGCGAGGGGGCAAAGAAGAAGCCATTCCCCCTCCCCCTGCCACGAGAGATGGGCCCACCAAAAACCGCCTTCTGGTGTCTGTTCTTCCCCTTTCAGGGGGCTCTCTTCTCTGGCTCTTGAGTGTCTCTTATGGGAGAGAGGCCACAGATGCCACTGCCCGGCTCCCCTCAGTGGGAAAGTCCTCCCACTGAAGCTTTAAGAGCCTGGAGGGGGAGGGTATCAGGGCCATGAAGCAACAACGGGAGGGAACACTGGGGGTGGAGATCCCTAAAGACCACACAGTAACTCCGGGGGCCGCGTGGCCAGTGATACTCCGTAAAGGGTGGAGGGAGTCATGGGGGAGATGGGCATATGATGCACACCTCCCACTTTTAACCCAGAAACAACTCGCTTCTCCCCCACTCCTGCCTCAGAGGGAGGGAAAACAAGAGGGGACTGAGGTCTGCTAGAGAAGCCAGGTGGCTTCCAGGACAGTCAGAACCGAGCAACCCCTGAGCTCTGGCCCTAAGGGAGCTGGGAAAGGCCAGCCCCTGCATCACAAGGGAAAGGACCTAGAGAGAGCAAACAAACCAGACCTCAGCACTGCCAAGGAGGGCACGGGACCCACGAGACCTGCTGCACAGGTGTGGGGGCAAGCAGCCCAGCCGAACCCAAAGGAGGCAAGGGCACGAACGGCAGCGTAGCCAGAGCCAGCAGATGGAAAAAGCCAGCCCTTTACCATCACACGAGGGCACTTGACCGCCTGATGGAGACACACCTTAAGCCACAGGACCAGAGGATCCAGGGAAAGAAGGAACCTCAACACAAACCCAACCCACACAGATATGGCTGGGGAGCAACCCACTGAGAACTTGCAATAACTGCATGAGCACAACCTTGCCAAACGTCGGCAGGTTCCCCCCTTCTCGCTTCCTCGTGTGGCATCACAAAGACAGCACAACCTCCCACACTCAGGAAGGGAGCGGAGTGCCCAGGAGCTGACCGCCCAGCCCATCGACAACGGGCATCTTCAAAGTCTCCCCTGGGCAAGCCCAGCCACGGGGAGGCATCACAGCAAGGCGTGGCACTGAGGCTGGGGAGAAGCCCGGTGACCATATCACTTGATGGGACCCGGCATGCACAAACTCCACCACCAACCCCTTTGGGACCACCACCAAACAGTTGGCCCTAGGAGCAGGGCCCTGTCCGCCTGACTGAGGCAGGAACTGCCACTCTCTCCCACAGCCAGTATGGTACAGAGTCAGGAATGGGCACGAATGACATGCAAAGTCGTCATCACCCACCCGATGGCCCTTCCTCGTGGGACCAGGGTCACCACATCGATCAGAGAAGGTTGTTTGTTTGTTTTTTAACTGTGTTTTTCTGAACCTTTTCAATACACTACTAACTTATATTTAAATAAATAACTACAATCATCCCTTGGTATTTCTGGTTTTCACATTCACAGTCTTTGTTATTTGTGAATTGACCATCAATAATTAAATGGGAATATTTTGAGATTTGTGGCTTACTACAGAAAATCATAGATGATATGTATAGGTAAAGAAAACAATTAATGTCATAAATGTATAAGTACTGTATAATATTCATCCATTTTATTATTTGCTGCCATGAGTATACATATAGAAATTTATTACAAACAGTTAAATTTTGTTAAAAGTTTCAGTGCACTAAAGAATTCTGGGCTATGTGCTCTTGAGATCATCTACTCTTTGTCTCTACTATAGAGACTCAGTCATGTGATTTGCTCCCACAGTGATCCTTCTGTCTTGCGCTTTTTGTAGAAGGAAATCTGTGAAGCAGTAAAGATTCTGCACAGTGTGTAAAATATTAATCTCTCTCGTGTAGAAACTACAATTTCTTTATGGGTGCATCATATGGGTGTTGTATATGTTAAATATGATCGGAATTATTTTTTTCTTGCTTTTTTTGAGGGGGAGGGCAATTGGGGTTAAGTGACTTGCCCAAAGTCACATGGCTAGTGAGTGTGTCAAGTGTCTCGAGGCTGGATTTGAGCTCAGGTCCTCCTGACTCCAGGGCCGGTGCTCTATTGACTGTACCACCTAGCCACCCCCATAATTATTAAAAGTAAAGGTTGAGGGAGATCCTAGAGTTATTCATGGTTTTTCACATTCTCAGGGGTCCTACTCCCCTAACCCCTACAAATGTCAAGAGAAGCTACTTATAAAATTAAAACTTATGTGTAAATATGTCGATAGTCCTAACCTGTTTGATAAACTTGTTTTATTAATGTGTTGTAGTTTGATTCTCATTTCATAATTCTGTTTCCTGCCAGGATTGAATATGATGCATACCGGACTGATTTAGAAGAACTGAATCTTGGACCACGTGATGCAAACACTCTGCCAAAGATTGAGCAGTCACAGCATCTGTTCCAAGCACATAAGGAAAAATATGATAAAATACGCAATGATGTATCTGTCAAATTGAAATTTCTAGAAGAAAATAAGGTAAACTTATACTTTTTTCTCTAAGATACATTGTAGATATTTTCTGTGAACCTTGAATTGAATGTAGTTGATACATTCATGAAAGATTTTTTTTAAAAGAGGCAATAGAAAAAAAGAGACTTAAAAGGCAAAGTAGAAGATTGTTTTTAGCCTTATTATCTGTCTTCTCCCATGACCATCACAATAAGGAATTCTCTTCCTATGCTACTGGTGATAAAAAGTTAACAAAGTAGACACACATTATAACATTTGCCACCTACCCTGCTCCACCACACTTCTCACATTGAACAATTAGCAGATGAAGAGTATGATGTCCTATATGGAGTCTCCAGTATTCAATAGTAAGCTGCTTAGAAATCTTAAAGAAAAAGCACATAGAACATTTTAAGTCCTAAAAATAAATTGTGCTATAAGTTGTAAGGGAGGACAGGTCTGAGAAAAAGGTTGAGGATAATAAGGAAGCCATGGTTTGACTACTCTTAGTTTTACAGTGATATTCTCACAGGAGAAGGCCCTTTGAATCATTTAATCCAAAAGCATTTATGAAACACTGTGCTCAAAACAATCCCATCCCTCATGGAGATGACAGTGTTATAAGGGAAACAGCAGTATACATGTATACAAAGTAAGTACAAGGCAATTTGGAGGGGGCAAGATGGCATTAGGTGTGATGATCATGAAAGGTCTCTTGGAACAGGGAGAATTTGAACTGAGCTTTGAAGAAAATAGGTATTCTTAAAGGTGTACAAAAGCTGGAATATTGTGTGAGAAAGATCAGGAAGGTCAGTTTGGCTAAATCATAGCTTGAAACACTTGGGATTCTCTTTCTACAGTTTGGTTGGTGCAAATTTATATTAAATTAAATATAGGATGTTCAGTTTGGAGGACATGTAGTAATATTTCGCATGTTACCATTTTGTGGTCATGTGAACTTATCTCTATAAAGAATTTGAAAAGGTAGTAATTAATCTAATTTGGTACATAAAAGCTATCTCTTTGAACTATCTCTCTTTTTCTAGTCCTATGCCACTTAATAGAATGAGTACAAAAGTTAGGCAGGTTGAGCCTGCTACTTTTACCTCTTGACCAACTTTCAAAAGTAGAACATTTTGTTGGTCAAATTTCATAAGTTAATCAAATTTCTTCACCAGAAATCTTCAGAGCGGTAGAAATGAATGGCCCTCCATAATGACATTCAGTAGCTACATGTGCTTTTTATATAGCCTGCAGGAGCCTGGCTTTGAACAGTATAAAACCATGCCCCAGTTTCCTCAGAAATGGGCACATAGCATAGCTTCCTATTTCTGGCCACATTACTCACATGATTCCTACTTTGGGGGTTGAGGTTTCTACAGTATTAATGCCAAGCTAAAGAGAATCTTCTGCCCAGATAGCATAAAAACTAGCATTTGTGGCTTTGGAAGGGACTGAGAACATGACCTCTGTTCACCCAAACCCTGTGAACTCTCTGGAGAACACTGCACTTACCACTTTTAAAAGTGAAGAGAGAGGGCTATGATGTATGAATGTATTTCATTAACCCTTTAGTATTATATCAAATTGTAAAGAGCTATACTTCTCTTAATTTCAGTGTCCTTGTTATAGTGTGTTCCTTTTAATCAGCCAACATTTATTTATTCATCTTTAGCATCTCCTATGTGCAAAGCTCTGTTGTATGCATTGTGAGAATCCAAAGAAGTAAGATATGTGGATTTTCCTCCAAATTTACAAACCAATTTTATACAAAGAAATGCTAATGAACAATGTAGTACATCTGATAAATATTAGTGAATGAATAATAGAGCTGACAGGAGCAAAAGAAAGAAAATGTACTATGAACTAAGCTGATTAAAGAATTCATAGAGCACTTAGAGCTTGAATGGAACCTTCAAGGATGGGTAGAATTTGAATTGTGAAACAGCATTCAAAACAAGAAGAGTAACAGCCTGAGTCTGAGAGGAATAGCAAACCAGCCTGTCCAGAGTAAGGAGCTTACATTATGAGGTAGTAGGAAAGGAGGTCCTAAAGATCAGTTGAGGCCAAATTAAGGAGAGAAACAAATGCCAGCCTAAAGAGCTTTGAACTAAAGAGGGGTGAAGTGAAAAGAGTGGCAATTTTGGAAGATTAGTCGAGTGATGATATACAGAGGAAATTGGGAGAAGAGATCGTGCCCCAGGAAACCAAGTGTAAAGTGGTAAAGGTTTGAACCATAAGTAGTGATAGTGACAGAAAGGAGGAAAGACTTGAGAGGCTAAAAAGAAGAAAAGTGACTGATAGGATTGAAAAGTGGGTAGCAGGTAATACAGAGAAAGTGATCAGAACATGAGCCTGAGGACAGAGAATGATGGTGCCAAGGTCAGCACAGCCCAGTGCACAAGACTGCTGGGCCTGGATTCCCAAAAGCTGAGTTCAAGTCCTTCCTTCAGGCTCTGAGAGCTTCTATTGCCTCATCTGCAAAATAGAGATAATAGCACTTAAACTACCTGCTTCATATGGCTGTTTTGAAGAAAGCCCTTTATAGCCTTCAAGCATAACCTAAGTTACATAAATTATAAGTTGTTACTGGCAAAAATCAAGAACTTGGGGCTGATTTTATGTGAAAATGAGTTTAGTTTTAGCCATTTAAAGCATGATATGTAAGAAAGCAGGACATGTCCGCCAGAGGAAGTGGAAGATGCAGCCCAAAGCCAATAGAAAAATGCCCCTTCTTTTTGAATTTCCAAAGAAAGATATTATCAAACTCTGTCACAATAATTAGTCCTTTCTTCAAGAAAAATTATAAAGAAATGTTGGGGGGTTTTCAAAGAATACTTTTTAAAATTATAAAGAGGTATAGTTATTCAGTGTTGTTTTAAGCTGCAACTATAATTAGAATGAAGACTTGGGGTCATTGTTTAGTTTTGTTTGTTTTTTGTAGTCAGACTGAGCAACTTTTATTCCTTTTATCTTCCATAGCTTTTAGCAAACTTGGAGTCTTTTGCTGAAGTTAAGAATTGACTCTAATCTCTATTTTGGCTCTTGGTGATTTAAACTATATCAACTGTGAGGTTTTTTTTGTTGTTTCTTCAAATTATAGCTGTAGTTAGCAAAAAGAGGTCAGAAAAAGGAGCAAGATTTAGTACAAAGCAGGGATAGTAACCCTCCATTTATCTAGAGCAAGGGCTCTTCATTTGGGGTCCAGCTATTTGGTTTTTTAATATTTTGATGACTCTCATCATTGTTATCCTTTGAAATCCTACAAATTTTATTTTGTCATTTAAAAACATTATTTGGAAAAGGGATAACCAGATTACCAAAGGGGTTGGTGTCGCCAAAAATGTTGAGAATTCTTGATCTAGAGCTTTTCAAGATAATTAAATCTGTGCACCAAAGCTCTTTTATTTTAACCATTTGGGTGGATTTCTTTTGAATTGTATTACCCATATCTGTCTTCCTAAACCAGGTTTATTGAACATAGAGACTTAAAAGATCTATTATGTCATAGATTTGGGTATTATCTCCACCAAAAAGTTGAGCATCTGTCACCAACCTTCTGCTCTCTCTGGCCTCCTGCCTGTCCACACGTAGGCAGGTCACTGGGCATTAGACATGGTCTGTTACCCAGTCTGCACCCTAGTCTGTACTTGTCCATCTCACCAGGACCTCCCAGAGCTTGTCTTCTGCTAGTATGGCCTTTGAGAACCCATGGTCACCATTATACCATGATGAGGCATTGGAGTAGGACTTTAACAGAAAATATCAAGTGTAATTTAACCTTTTCTTATTAATTCAGAGCTACTTTAGAATTCCTCATTTCTTAAAATGCTTAGAGCTTTGTGAAATAGTTTGTGTATATTATGACTTACAAACAATCCAAAGGTATTCTTTGTGCTTAGGATTTTCTTACCTTTCAAGTAAGGGGATATAAGTAGTATTGGTTCAAGAGCATGCTGAACTAGGAGGCACTTTTAATTTTGTTAAATAAAGAAATAACATAATATGTTTAATCTCTTTTTAAAATTAACAAGAGAGCATGAATCTTTTCAGTAAGCTATATATGTATATTTCAATTTTGTGTAATAGTCATTTAAAGAAGCAAGATAAGGCAAAAGGGAGGAGGCAAGAGAGGGTTTGAAAGGGAAAGAATAGAGGGGTGGCCAGGTGGGTCAGCAAGTAAGAGCACCGGCTCCAGTGTCGGGATGACCTGGATCAAATCCGGGCTCAGATACTCAGCACCACACCCAGAAATAACTGGCCGTGTAACCTTGAGCAAGTTACTTAACCCTGATTGCTTAAAAAAAAAAAAAAGAAAGGAAAAGAATATGAAAGACCCATTCATAAGTTCAGGAAGACAGATTGATACACACAGTAAGTAAAAGATGAAAGGTGTATCTGGGAAGGAGATGAATGACTAATTAGTTTTATGCATATGTATCCCTAATGAAGGGAGTACTGACATGGTCAGGTAGGAATTTGTTTTAATTGCCTGTACATATTTGTTACAAGGATTTTATTTTCACTGGCTGGGGAATGCCTTAGGGAGTAGGTTCCCAACACTACTACCATCAAAAGTAAAAAAGAAAAAGAGAGGACAGAAGGAATTACACATAATCCAGACAACTTTGAAAGTGATATGTTCAATTTTATATAATTAAAAGAAAGGCAGATTCTACAGTTTCATATACAGGTTTCTTCTCTTCTAGTATATATATGGAAATGTCCATTTTATCATCTTTTTTTCTAAAAGGAATACAGAAAACCCAGTTCTTCCATAGTTAGAGAAAAACAATGGCAATCTGACCAAAATTGTAATGGGAAAAGATTAATCATTCATTAATTTTATCTTTTAAAAACATTAAATAAACCATCAAAATTTTGTTTTATTCATAAACATTCACAAAATTTGTTATTCTTAAAGTGGAATTAAAAATTCCTACCTAAGGAAGGAAGGGAATGAATCTGGAATTCAAAACTTTAAAGTCAAATGTTTAAAATACATATATATGTATATATGTACACTTATTAATATTATTTTACATGTAACTGGGAAATAAGATATACAGGCACTGCAGCATAGAGATCTACCATGCCCTACTGGAAAATCAGAGCGGGGAGGGGGAAGAAATGGGAGAGAGCAGATTGGAGGAGGGGATATTCATTCAGTGGGATCAATATTTTGGGGTGGTGGGTAGGGGAAAAACAGGGAGAAAATTTGTAAATCAAAATCTTGCGGAAATGAATGATGTAAACTAGAAGTTAATAAATCATTTGATAAAAAAAAATTCCTACCTAAAGTATTAAATAGAAGCATTCTTAAACTCTTAAGGGCTGAATTTTGTATGCTTTCCAGCTCCTAACACAGTATTTTACGTACAGCAAGCATTTAGCCTATGTTTATATTGATTGGAATCTCTTCATTTTCAATGAAGAATTTTGAATTCTTAGTCTGAACAGTGAGGAATATTTTATCTCATTTTATGGAGAAAAAGGGCCTGTTTCCATGGAATAATTTCTTGATTACATGACCTTTTGGGATATTCCTCTTAAAAACTTAAAGTTATATTGAATTTTTACAGCTCAAAGCAGAGATAGATCTTTTGGTACTTAATGAGTAGGCCAAATTTTAAAAGCTAGGACATAGAAGCTTCCCATTTCATGACTTAAGTAAAATCAAGTTCTTTATCAACTAGGAATCTGAAAGTGCTGGAAGTTACTTGAGGGAGGAAATGGCCCTTGAACCATATGTTCACAGAACTAGACATGGGAACATTTCTCATCTCCCTCATATATGTTTCTGTGCTTTCCCTCTTCTACCTAGAGTAGCGCTGGCTTCCTTTGCTGTTTTGTGTTTTCAGGCTTTCCTCTCTCCCAGTTTTCTTTGTAGCCTTGTTGGCTTTAAAAGTTTCTCTGAGAATTTTTTAACTCAACCATGTCACGCTTCATCAGTAGAGTAACTGGATCTGGGATATAAAGCATTAACTTTGCCCAAATCTGTCACTTGACTAATTGAATATATTTCACTGTATAACTTAATATCTTATTTCATGTCATTAATCTTTTTTCTGAAAACAAAGACACTGTATGTATTTTAAGATAATTCAGAAATTTCTCTTTTAAAGTGGCTTCTTTGAGCTCCAGAGTAAAACTCTTGGACTCTCCTTTGGCCGACTGTTTTAAAAGGTCACAGCATAATGAAAGAAGAGGAATCACTGAAAATGAACACAAATAATGACTATGGAAGGAATTGTTTTCTTAATCTCCCTTGGAAACTAAATGTGTAGTAGCAGATCCTTCCCAGAAATACAGTTGGCATTTGTTCCAGCTATAGCTTACAGAACAAGACTCTATGTGACTTCTTAAAGGGATACAACACACCATCTTGATGTTTTTAAATTATAGGGCTAAATTTAAGCCAGCTTCAAGATTAATCATAATGCCTGTTAAATAAGTGCAATTTTCATGGTCTAGAACTGGTTTCTATTCACATAGCTTTGAGAGAAGTCTGCAGTTTAACGATCTTATTTTTACTCCTCTTTCCATTCTTTAATTTCATCTTATTTTCACAGTGACAAGAAAAAAATATTTTTCCATTCTTAATAGTCTGCTTAAAAGTTCACTTTTATGTATTAGCCCTTATGCATTGGCATAGCAAGCAAATGTTTAGCAACCATCTCTCAGAGGGTGGAAAAATCTTGAATGTTGTTGTTGTGCAACACATTTTTTAAGTTCAATCTGCATTTTTTACATTTTCTCCATCACTTTCTTGAGTCTACACAATCCCCAAAACAAGAAATCAAGGCTTGATTTGTAGCATTTGTTGATGGCAGAAGTGTGAATGCTTACACTGAGAACTTAACAGTCAGCTGTAGCCAATACCTTCTGGCCCCAGCATCCTCCTTGCTGTACCATCTTTCTCATGAGAAATATTTTTCCTCTCTTTTATGTTGGTTACCCATTGCTGAATGCCTGCATTTTTCAATGATCTTTCCAGCTCTTAATTGCCAAAACAAGATACTGTATTCTAGGAGTGGTTTTGTTAGCACACTATAAAGGAGGATTAACATGTTTCCATGCTTTCCCTATTCTGCCTAGAATAGCACTGGCTTCCTTTCCTCTTGCTGTTTTGTATTGCAGACTCATGTCTGGTTTTCATTCGGTTCTCCCTCCCAGTTTTCTCTTTTGCCTTGTTGTCTTTCAAAGTTTCTCAGAGAATTTTAGAACTAGAATGGGCCTTTGATATTATCTGATCTAACCTTCTCATTTTAGAAATGTGGAAATTGAGACCAGAGAAGTTGTGACTTGTCCAAAGTTATTCAGCTAACTAGTAGCGAAATACATGCTGTCTCTAGTCTCTTAGTGTTCCTTCCACTCTACTTTGCTGCCTGCTTTCTTTTGCATTTTTATTATTTGTTGTTATTATGTATAGGATTATCTTTTCCAAATGAGAATGCACATTTTTCCATGTCTCAGGAATGGTGTATGTCACAGTAACAAACACTGGATATTCATAAGTCAATTTTTCTGATTCATTTAGAAATATAAAATAGGACCCTGCATTAAACACCGAAAAGGAATGTCCTCGGGTGACTAGGTGGCGCAGTAAGTAAAGCACTGGCCCCAGAGTCAGGAGGACCCAAGTTCAGTTCCGGCCTAAGACACTTGACACCCACACAAAAAAACTAGCCGTGTAACCTTGGGCAAGTTACTTAACCCCAGTTGCCCTCCAAAAGGAAAAAAAAAAAAGAAATGTCCTCATACACATAGCAAACACAAAAAGCAGATTTCTCTATGAAATTATGACTCAGTTTCAAGTTGCCTTTTTACAGTGTATATTAAATTGTACATGCTACTTTCAAAAGTGAACTCTATTTTCCCTTCTGAACTTGCTTCTGTTTGCTTTTAACCATTTTCAAAATGTTTCAATGGCCCTCCCTTCTTTTGGCAGCCTTCTTACTAAATCCCCTCAACTCATTGTCCCCAGTTAGCCAAGAGGAAGAGGGGAGGAATCCCTTGTGACAAATTAGCATCGTCAAGCAAAGCAAATGTATAGATTGGGCATGTTGAGTGATGTATGACTCTATGTCCTGAATCCATCACCTTTCTGCAAGGAGATAGGTAAACATGTGGCTGGTCATGGTACTGACTAAAGTTCTTAAGTCTTTTGGTGTTGTTTTTCTTTACATTGTGGTCACCTTTGCATAAATTGCTCCCCAGGTTCTTCTCATTTCATTCACTTGGTCAGTTCATGTTACTCAGGATTCTCTGAAATTGCCTCCTTTGTCGTTACTTACAACACCATAATATTCCATTACATTCCTGTATCACAATTTGTTCATCAGTTCCTTAGTTGTCTTAGAGGCAGTGCCCTGATAGCTTTTCTTTCTTTTGGGGTTGTTTTCCCCTTTTATTCCCTTCAGAATCGGGAAATTTGTTTTGCTTAGAGCTCTTCTCTTCCCACTATTATATTCCTTCTCAATCCCTTTCCTTTCCCTAGCCTTGCTTTTTTTTCCCAGTTGAGTTGGATACGTTTCTACACCAAACTTTGGATCTGTGTTGGACTGTCTTTGTCTGTTTCAGATAAGAGTGATGACCCCTCTCCCCACTCCCACCTCCATGTTTAAATACTCTTTTTATCACCCACACACCAATTGTGAGAAATTGCACATTCTGCCCTCTGCTTCCTTCTTTCTATACGTGTGTGGTACTTCTACCCATCCTTTTAACGTTAATATTCTTTGAAGATATTCAGGTTCTGAAAAGACAGTTATGCTACTGCTCTTTCTAATTGCTAAAATAAATTTACTTTTCTAGGTTTCTCTGGATTCTTGTGTTTGTATTTCAAAGTTTCTACTCAGCTCTGTTTTGGGGTGGTTTTTTTTTTTCCATCAGAAATGTCTGAAAACTCTTTATTCATCTCTCCAGCTTTGGTTCCTTAATTAGGGCTTTGTGCCAGGGCAGATTCCTTGCCTTGCTGCACTTTTGGGCGGGGTGGTCCTTTCTGGTCACTGCTTGGACACCTACCCAGTGATTCTCACCAGGGTTCCTGTTCTAACTTCCACCTTCTGGGGTTAGACCTCCTTTATTTTTTTGAAGTTCAGAGTGCTGGATCTTCAGGACCCTCTCTTGCATCTCAGGACAGGGTGCCAGGTACTTCAGAGTCAGCCCCTAGGTCTGCTGTTCTAATCTGAGAGCTGCTGCTCTGATTAATGTCACAGCTAATCACCCTGGAGCTTTCTCAGGGGTGCTTTCTTCTAGCTTCTGCCAGAAATAGAACCAGTCTCTGGTCATTCTGGAAAACTTATGCTGGTCCACTTTTCCACTTTTCTTTCTTTTCTTAAAAAACTTTTTTCCCCAATTACATATAAACACAATTTTTAACATTTTTTAAATTTTGAGTTCCAAATTCTCTCCTTCCCTCCTTCTCCCCTTGATTGAGAAGGCAGGCAGTTTGATAATAGTTTATATATATGCAGTTATGCAAAACATATTTCCGTGTTAGTAATGTTGTTAAAGAAAACACAGACAAAAAAACCCAAACCCAACAATAAGAAAAAGGGTGCTTTTTTGTTGTTGTTTTTAAGTATGCTTCAATCTGCATTCAGATTCATCTGTTCTTTCTCTGAAGGTGGATAGCATCTTTCATCCTAGTCCTTTGGGATTATTTTTGATCATTGTATTGCTGAGAATAGCTAAGTCATTCACAGTTTATTATCATACAGTATTGCTGTTGCCATGTCCAGTGTTCTCCTGGTTCTGCTGACTTCACTTTGCATCAATTCGTGTAAGTCTTTCCAGGTGTTACATATACATCCTGTTCCTTTGTCTTTGATCTCTTTTGGATTACAGACCTAGTAGTGGTATTGCTGAATCAAAGGATATGCACACCCTTTAGGTGTAGTTCCAAATTGCTCTCCAGAATGGTTGGATCATTTCACAACTCCACCAGCAGTGCATTAATGTCCCAATTTTCCCACATCCTTTTCAACATTTGTCATTTTCCTTTTCAGTCATATTAGCCAATATGATGGTGGTACCTCAGAGTTGTTTCAATTTCCATTTCTCTAATCAGTAGTCTGGTCTACTTTTCTGATGCTCCCAGGCTTCTTTCATTGTTCTGGGATGGCAGAAATCACTTCCTGTAGCTTCTGATTGAATTTCTCAATCTTTATTTAGTCTGGTACAAATAGGGTTTTACTGCAATACTTTTTGTGAGATCTAAGAAGTGCACCTTCCAGAGGTTTAGGCAGC
This sequence comes from Petaurus breviceps papuanus, assembly GCF_028583685.1. Classification (NCBI taxonomy): domain Eukaryota; kingdom Metazoa; phylum Chordata; class Mammalia; order Diprotodontia; family Petauridae; genus Petaurus; species Petaurus breviceps. The sequence continues at coordinate 57,975,842 of NW_027186473.1, forward strand.
TGTTTTGAGCGGAAATCTTATTGATTGATTTGTTTAAAGCATTTGATTCAGTAGAACAAAATACTGTTGTAAAGGCTTTCTTGCACAGATCTAACAATCTGATTTTCCATACTCGACCGACTCCAGTGGCTCCCATCTGCTTGTAGGTAGCCTGTCTTTCCACCCTCATTGACCTTATATCCCCCCCCCCCCCCCCCCCCACACACACACACTCTGTGATCCAACCAAATTGGCCTTCTCTTTGTTCTTCACAGTACTCCATCTCGTCTTGGTGCCTGTGCACTGGCTCTCTCCCATGCCTGGAATGCCCTGCCTCCTTACCTCCCCCTCTCTTCCTGTAAGATGCAGGCCAGGCACACTGGCATCTGAATGTAGCTTTTCCAGATCCCTCAAGTGCCAATGGCATTCTTCCCAAACTACCTTTTCTTTAACATGTAGATATAGCTTTTATCTTCCTATTAGAATGTAAGCTTCCTGAGTAGGGATCGTTTCATTCTTTGTACTTGTATATTCAGTCCCAGGTCAGTTCCTGGAACATAATGGATGATTAATAAATGCTTGATTGAGTAATAGGTTGAGGGTCTGAGGAGAAGTAATGGCAGTGGTTTAATCCACCTGATGACACATGCAGCCTTCTCTCTTTCCCTCAGGGTGTGCTTCTCTTTCAGCAGACATTTCTAAATGATAAAGATGTGGAGGGAATATAGTTCCAGGTATAGGATGACCCAGCAGATACACAGGGCCACTGGCCATTGATATCAGGCAAGAGAAATCAGGGATGCGGGCTCACCTAAGGTATTTGCCACAATTGCTGCAGAAGACTGAGGGCAGAATGGATTGTGAGGTCCTGTTTACAATGATATGTTGGTTGCATTAAGCTCCACAACATTGCAGAACCTCCTAAAAGGACCATGCAAAAGATTTTGGTTTACTTTGAAAATAGCCTCCTTTTTATACCATATTCTCCTTACGCTTGAGTTAACCTCTGCTTACTTTGATTTGTTTTTTGATATTACAGAATTTCAGAATTGAAACATACCTGATTGTACATCTAATCCAGTGGTTCCTGTAGTAGCAAGCACCCCAAGCCAGGGTTTGCTGCCCATACAGGTTCTTGGATCTGCTTTGTTAAAGGAAAGCAACTCAAAATGGGTTAACAAGCTTACTTTAATCAGTCAGACATATATCGTTTACCTTGTTCAGGAGAAAAGGTCAGCACCCTGAACCTCAAAGTATACAGGCATAATTATCAAGACAGAAACATCAAGTAGACAGATTTCCAAACTGTCCAACCATTACATCCATACCCAGTCAACATCTGGGTTTCCACATTCTGGGTTTTTCAAAGCCGGGGGACTCTCAACAACGGCTTCCCAGAATTCAGATCAAATCACAGAACACTTCTCAAAGTGAGTCCCAAAACAAAGCTACACATCAGGGCTTATATAGCCTTCTCCTGGCTCAGAGAATGTAACAACCTTATTGACTCACTGGCCAATCAAGAAGTATCTACTGAAAAACAAGCCTCCCACCCCAGGCTTCAGGTGCACATTAGCCTAGGGGCAGGGAAGATCTTTAAAATTTACATTCTTATTACAGTTCCCCAAATGGGAGATACTGCCCTGTGGGGGGCACTACAATAATCCAGGGGTAGTAGTCTCAGGTGCAATAGTCTCTCTTAATCTGAGACTTCTTTCCCAGTTTGTAAGATTTCCTGGGGGAGGGGGAGGGAGCTGAGTAAATTTTTTTTTAAAGGGATGCAAAGCCAGATAAGTTTGCGAACCTCTGAATTATCCATCCCTTACCCAACCAGTTCTTCCCCTCTTTGTTTGAAGACCTTCAGTGAGGGAAAACCCACTGCTTCCAAAAGCAGTTTATTCTCTTTTTGGACCATCTTTATTGTTAGAAAATCTTTACTTTATCAGACCTAAAATTTGCCATTTTGGGACTCCTCTCCATTGGTCTAGTTTCTGCCTTCTTGGGCCAAGTAGAATAAGTCCAGTCTCTCAAGATTGTAGGTGACAATATTTCAGGTTCTTGAAAACAAGTCTCATGTGTCCCATAAGCTTCTGTTCTCTAGTCTGAACCCTCCTATTTCCTCCAGCTGATCCTCATATTGCCTGAATTCCAGACCCTTCCCCATTCTGCTCACCTCTCCTTTCTGTTTATTTTGAATTATACTTTCTAAATTGAGAGAGTGCACCATGTTAGAACTTATATAATTTTTCGTGTTGAAGGATGTAAGGTACCTCACTTTGTTTGACCTTACTCTTAACAATTCTTTCATGTTCCTCTGCTTCATCAGCATTTTTTTTCCCACTAACCCTTTTTTTAATTTAAACTTTTTTAACTAAATGGTTAAACTTTTACAGGAAGCCCTCAGTTTTTCATTGGTTGTCACTTGGATTTATCATTTATCAGGGCCAGATGGTAATCAGTTAACGTAATTATATTTTACAGTTGCATTTTATCAGTACACATTCTTCCATGACTAATAACCCATAGCCTTGGCATTTCTATTCTAAGGAGTTTCCTTATTGTCCTTACATTAGTGTCAAATGAACTTTAATATGCCCAGTTAGAATTTGTAGGCATAAAAAGCACTGAGTTAGAACTCAGAAGACTGAATATAAGGGATTGGTCACTTCTTACCTGTTATGTTGGCCAGGTCATTGAACTTTGTGATACTGGTTTCCTCAGCCTTAAGAGTAGAGAAAATCTCTTAACCTGCCTTACCTTACAAGATAATTACTGGGAGAATCAAGTGACATACTTATGGGGAAGTAAATTATAATAAATTTAAAATGTTCTGTGGAGACATTAAAGCAGTGTTATGTATTATTTATGGGCTTCCTTTAAGCACTTAGTTACATTACCCTTTGAACAATTTGTTCTATAAGCATTAAAGACCTACTGTGTGCTAGGCCCTGGGCTTGGTGCAGGGACTATAAAGATAAGACCAAAATGGCCTCTCCCTCAAGTGGTTTCTATTAGATTGGAGTAAAATATCATGGTCTCTGGTAAATGAATACAAAACATATGCCAAGAAATTTTGGGTAGGATACTAGCAGCTAGAAGAAATTCAGAAAAAAAAAAAAGAAAAGAAAAAAGAAATTCGAATGGGCCTCATTTAGGAGATAGTGCTTGAAGTGAGCCTTAAAAGTAGCCAGAAATTCTCTCAGGAGGAGGTGAGGAAATGCCCTGCAGTCTTGGGGGCCACAGTGCAAAGACAGGACCTGGGAGAGGGAATGTCATATTACAGCAGAGTGGTCATACTCTGTGCATGTAGCTCACAGGCTACACGTACAACCCTCATGAGTCCAGCCTGAACCAGATTAAAATGTAATTGCAACATATTTAACAAAATAAGTAAAAATACAACAAAACACAGATAATACTAATATATGGTTTTCTATGTTAATATGCTGTCCATGGAGATGCTTATGTAGTTTAGTGGCTCCTATGTGATTGAATTTGACACCACTGTACAGAACAGCAAAGAGACCTCTTACCTTGAATATAAAGCGCAAAAAGAGAATCAGTTAGAATAAGCCATTTCCTAACCCTTCTCTTTATACTTCAGCCTCTACCGCACCTGTGACCCTGGACCCAAATTGGTGAAATTTAACCTTGTCTCACCCCCACCATGCCACTTCCTGACCATTAGCCTGCACACCTCTCAGCCTCTCCAGCTTAAGCTGTAAGAACAGTAATCGGATCAGCACTACCTTTCATGATAAGGATGTGCTAACCATATGCCCCAGGACTCCCGTCACCATTCTGTCTGACTTCCGTATCCAAAATAGTCCTCCCGGCCTCCCCTGTATATATTATCTTCCCCCCTTTGGATACAAGCTCCCCAAAGGCAAGGACTTTCTTGTGTATCACCAGTGCTTGGCAAGTACAGTGCCACTTGTAATAACTTGTATTAACTGTTTTTTCATTCATTGGAAATTCAGCTTGGAAATGCAGGCCAGAGCCAGATTGGGAATGGCTTTAAAAGTCAAACAGAAGAGTTTCTATTTAATCCTAAAGATGATTTAAAACCATTAGAGTTTCTCAAGTTTTTCTACCTTAAGAATATGAAGAAAAGTAAATTATTTACTGAGGCCATGATCCTCTCAAAGGGTGAAAATTGCAGAAAAGCAAATTTAGACTTAGTTTAAGCATAATTCCACAATAGAATGCTTTACAAATGGAACCAGTTGTCTAAGACAATAACAGATTCCACCTTCCTTAGAGGTTTGCAAGGAAATATTCACACACATGTTGGGTTAGATGGCCTCCGAGGCCCCTTCCAGCCCTGAGGGCCTGTGTTCCATTAATGTATCCTCTCCATATATGAGAAAGTATACTGAGACATTCCTTGATGTTCTAGCTTGTGTGAAGAAACTTTAAAGTTTATGAAGCTGTGGGTATGCACATGTGTATGTGTGTCTCTTTTTGTATCTCCAGTGCTTAGCACAGTGCCTGGCACACAGTAGGCACTTAATAAATGCTCCTTGTCTGACTGCCTGAGAGTTATCTTTTTACTCTTGGCTGCCCTCTGCTGGGAAATGAAGACTAGGATTTAGCTTAGCAGTTTTTCTTGTTTTGAACATTCTTGGGATCTCCCTTAGTTAAGTTTGCTGTCATTTAAAAAAAAAAAGTTGGAGAAATAAACTTTTAAAATTAGACAAAATTGTTGATGAATTTATATCTTAATAAAAATAACAAAATTTACAACAGCGAATAACACTATCCTAAAAGTGAATGATGCTTCTAGCTAGTACAACAGTGTATGAACATAAGACTGAAGACAATGGTGCTGATATTTTTATAATGTTCTTTATGGTACTTTTCCTCAAAGAGATGAACTTGTAACATCTTAAAGTCTTAAATATGTTAGAATTATGTCAACTGGAATATTGAAGTAAATCTGCTGAGACTTTCCCCACCCTGTATCTAGCACAATGGTCTGCACATAGTAGAAACCTAATAAATATTTCCTGTACAGTTGTTGAAATGTAACATTTTGCTTTCTCATTTTCTGTCAGTCTTAATGTTGGAAGATACCGTGAACTATATATAATCTTCCTTTCCTCACCTAAAACGTCTAATGCAGTAGATCCTTAAAGTTAACATAGGTCATAGGATCATAGTTAAAACCAAGAGAAACCGTGAAGGCCATTTCGTCAAACCCTCTAATTTTGCAGATGAAGCCCATAGACATTAAGTGAGTTCCTCAGAGTCACAAGCCAGGGTATGAACCCTGGTCATCTGGCTCCAAATCTAGCATACTTTTCATTTTGTGATGCTGTCTTTAGACTTCCTGCTCAAGTAACAGGACCAGTAATCAAGTAACAGATTGCTTAATCAAGAGACCAGAGGGGCAGAATAAGTAATGATGAGTCAGCAACTTTAGGGTAATTGCCTACTTAAGGGTCCTGTTTGGTCTCTCCTTTTTTACATTCAAGGCTTCCTCTTGATGCAGAGGAATTAGCATGGGTGCTGCTGATGTCCATTGGGCACCTATGTCACATTCAGTAGGAATGTAAAATTATATTTGCCTACCTTCTTTGGAATTAAATTTCACCTGCTAGGTGGCACAGTGAATAGAGCACCGGCCCTGGAGTCAGGAGGACCTGAGTTCAAATTCTGCCTCAGACACTTAACACAAAAAATAGCTGTGTGACCTCGAGCAAGTTACTTAACTCCATTTGCCATACCTTAACCCCCTCCAAAAAAGCAAAAAAAAAAAAATTTTCACTGGCTAGTCATCTGCTAAACAAATACTGACTTAGCACTGAATTCATACTTAGCCAGTTTAACCAAAATGGATTCTATATCATGAAGAATTTGGGATTCTCTAATTCTTTTCTCAGCAAAAGTTCCTATGAAAGGAATACAAAGAATTCAACATAAAACTGGGTCTGCCCCAAGAAAAATTTGAATTACTTTATAAATGCCATGGGAAAAGTTACTAGTGGTCTGCATTGCCTGTTTTCCATCCCTAGAATGGAGCAGAAAAGACTTAGCTTCATGTAAGCAAAAATGTTGAAAAGGCAGTGTGGGCAGTGTATTTGAAAATTAGAATTACTCAAACCCTATCTGTCTGAAATTAATTAGCTTTAAAATCCATTTGTCAGAGGTTGGGATGGGGATCCAGTATTCTTATTTAACAGAATGGATCTCTAGATATATTAAGATTTCCAACATGGAAATGTTTATAAAAGAGATATCTATGCAGGTCTTTCCCAAGGAGAATTTTTTTTTAGTCATGAGTTATAGTTTATCCAAGCAAAGAGTTTTTTTCCAAATGTAACTGATACACGTTTCTTTTTTTAGTGGAAAAGAACAGGAAACAAAGGGGATTTTCATCACTTGGGGAATAGCTGAACAAATTATGGTATATGAATGTGATGGAATACTGTTAGGCTGTAAGAATTGATGAAGAAGGTGGTTTCGAAGAAATTTGGGAAGACAAATGAACAGATACAGAATGAAGTGAGCAGACCCAGGAGAACAATTTATACAATAATAACATATAAAGACAAACAACTTTTAAATACTTAAGAATTCAGATGAATGATCAGCCACAATTTCAGAAAACCAATGATAAACCGTGTTACCCCACATCCACGTAGAAAGATGGTGGACTTAAAATGTACACTCAAGATGGACATAGCCAATGCCCAAATTTGAGTTGCTCAACTCATCTATAGTAACAAATATGGCTAACCCTTGTCACAATAAGGATCTTGTTTTTCTTTTTCCAAAGAAAAAGGTTTCAGTTGTTTTTCATTTGTGACCCCGTTTGGGGTTTTCTTAGCAAAGGTACTATAGTGGTTTGCCATCTCCTTCTCCAGCTCATTTGACAGATAAGGAAACTGAGGCAGACAGGGTCTGCTTTGGCTGCATTGCAAAAATGTTGACATGTTTTCTCTGATGAAGTTGTCTGTTATTTCTCTGGTCTGTTCTCTGAACCACCAGTTACATATTGTTAAATTATTTAGGCTCCATTTAAGTTTGAATCCTTCCATCAGAAGTCCTTTATTGATTATAATTTTAATGCAGTCATTTCTGTATTTATTTGAAGTTTTTATGCCTTGTCACATGCTTGATTTTTTAAAAATGTGCCGTACACAGTTGAGAGTTGCCCCCTGTCTCCTGCTGAGATTTTCGGTGCTCTGCGAAGTGCCCATCCAGACACAGATCTAGTGCCCTACACAGTAACCTTTGGGGTTGGTTCTTGTGCCTGTCTCTGTACTTAGAAGCCAGGTTCAGGATCTGATTTCAGCTCCCTTTTAAAAGAGCTTGTGATGTCTTCCACTCACAGCACACTGGCTGACTGTTTTCAAGTCTGTTTTCAGGAGTTCAGCACAATTCTTCCTCCCTTCTCTACTGGCTGGACTCTTTAAAACCTAAATTTATATGATCTTTGCTGGTATAGTTCCTCTCCCCAGCTTCTTGCTCACTTACTAAAGACTCAGCTTCCATAATGAGGCCTCCCTACGGCCCACTGCCTTCCTCCTCACCTGCCTCTACTGGCTTCTGGAGGACTGTTTTTGCAGTTCTGGACTGGATGGAGGAACTTTCTTCTGAAGTTTTTTTTTTCCCATTTTATTTATCACCTTTCTTTCTGGGGTCATTTTCAAATATTTACTGGGGTTTCTTTCATAGAAGAACTGACCTTCTCTGTGAACCTCACATTATGTTTTTACATTTGCACTATTGAGAGCTTCCTATCCCCCAAGATGATTTCTCTGGAGAATTTTCGTCTATAATAGCCTATCTTTCCTCTTAAGCCTCTGAAATCCATTCCTTCCAAATCTAAGGTTCATATCAGAATCTGAGCTTTCCTCTTCTTTTTCACAAATCCTAAGTTGGAGTGGTCACCTCCATCCTCCACCCTCACCTCCCTCCCCCCACACACACACTGTATTTTTTATCATTTGTTTCAACAGCCAGTTCTTCCTTACTGTTGATATTTGTGTCCAGAATAGTCATTTCCTTCCTTCGTTCCTCAGTCATCCATTTGAAGGATAAAATTCTCATTAAGACAAACTAAGAAAGTATTAGCTTTAGTTTTTGTCAGAGGCAGAGTGCCAATAAATGTTTGAAAATTTGAAGTTCTCCATCATCACTCTAGCCTGCCTTCATGCTAGTCTCATGATTTTCCTGAACTTCTCTGCTTCCTCTTTCCAGGTGGTCTGTAATATATTCTGATAGTATATCCTTATGTTTGTCCCACTGTTGATCTTCACCAAAATGTTGTCCTTCACACTTATGCCCTTCTTTGATTTCCTCATATGAAATTCTTCTTAATATACAATCCTCTCTCCACCCATCTCACTTCACCTCCCTGCTTTTATCTATTCTGATGGCTAAGATAGACCCTTGCAGAGCCATATTCCTATAATGAACATGTCCCATCCTACCAAGCCTCCATGATACCTGTGAGGTCAGATTTTCCTGCTTACCTTAGGATCATAAGCTCTCTTTGTTCTTTACCTCTCTTTTGTGCATTTATCTAAAGGTGTTTAAGACCGGGGGTTTTGTTGTGGTTTCTTTCTTGGATTTTTGTCTACTATGAAATTTCTATGCATCTCTACTGCTATTCTTCTTATATTGGAATTGCCCTCTATGGCATCTAGTTTGGTAGACAGATAAAAGCAGTTTTCTCTCTTCCCCTTACTTTTCGTTTTAAAGTACTTTCAATTAGATTTTCAGAACTGTTAGGTGTACTCCTTCTAGTACCACAAGAACCCATTATTCCTAACTTTTAAGCCATATTTCAGGGATCCAAATCCTATTCTCAGATACCATTTTACTTCCCAAATCTTCCTTTCATAATGCTCTCACTTTCATTCAACAGCAGTGATAAAAATGCCATCCAGGATCTCTTTTTCTTGCCCAAGATTTCATAGTCTTTAGCAGTGCTTTCCAGATTTCTTCAGGGAGTCCCTTTTTTAACCACTTGGATTACCACAGACGGATAGTAGTCATCAGGTATGATAGGCCTTGGCAGTTGGTTTCTCAGCCACATGCTAGATATATGTATGCCTCAGGAACTCTACTGTCTAGTATTCTTATCAAGTCAACGAATTGCTCTCTTAGTATATTCCCTCAGCAGAAAGTCCCCAGTTAACAGTAATACTATTCTTCTCTTTTCCTTCCTATCTAGATATTGTCCCTTGACATTACCTCTAGTTCCATAACATTCCTTGGAACCTAACAAGCTGCTTTCTCCTTTGAGTTTAGTCCTCCTTCCCTTCCATCTCTGTCATATTCTTCCACTCAGAGACCTGACATTGTCTGGGATTCCCTTAGTGTCTTCAGATCCTATATGGAAGCCCTTCCCCTCCCCCTGCTTTTTTTCTTTGTTTGGGGTTGGGGGGAGGGGAGGAAGATATCTTCCCTTTTGTTCTGGATGAAAAAATGTCTGTCTTCCCAATTCTTTTGCTTCTCTTGCAAGAGAAAGCCCAGACCATCTTGCAGTTTGAGCATGGATAACAAGATATAGGTAGCTTGCATTATGTGCAGAATTAGTGTGGAATTATAGAATGAGTAGAATTCCTCCTGTTCCCTGTGCTTCTCTGAAGCAAAAGCTTCAGGGCCTGATGGTTCTGGATAGGAGCTCTTTTGGCCAAGGCCCCTGGAGAAACATCGTAGCTGCTGTCTAGGCTGGAGAGCAATCTTCAGTCCTCTTCACCTCTTTGGCACCTTCTAAAGAAATATGTTTCATGCTTAGATGAGTACGCAGTTTCACTTTCCTCCTCATACCCTTTTCTCTAGTGTTCTGCCTTTTACCTTTACAGGACCATAGGTTTAAAACTGAGTAGTATCTTCAATGCCACAATGTCCAACTCCCTAACTTTACAGATGAGGAAATTGAGACCCAGGAAGGGTGTGACTTTCCCTAGGCCTCACAGATGGTGTCAGAAGCAGGATTTGAATCCAGATCCTCTGATTCTGATATCAGAATGGACTCTAGAGATGATGCATATTTGACCAGTAGTCTTTCCACATGTACCAACTTGCCGCCTCCTTTCTCATCCTTTTCTGAAAGCCTTTTTGTTCTTCCTCCTCTCTTCCCCTCCCGTTCAGAAAAAAAATGCTCTTAAATTATAGAATAGCTATTTTGTAATATTCAAAAATGTCATTTAATGACTTCTCAACCTGGCCCTACTCTCATCCATGAGGAGAGGGGGACTTCTTAAAAAATTGTGTTAATGTCTTCTGTTTTTACATAAGGGGTGTGTGTGTGTGTGTGTGTCTGTGTGTGTGTCTGTGTCTGTGTGTGTCTGTGTGTGTGACCCACCCATCTCAACCTACCTTCACTTATTGTGGTAGGAGAAAAAAAAGGCCAAGAAAAACTGGTCACTGACCATATCTTCCAGTGTTTACACTACTCTGCACCCATAGTACAATGTTCTCTCAAGAGAAAGCATATTTCATCATCTTCTTTATGAAACAAAGATTGGTTAGTACATTTAAATGAGTCTAAATAGCTTTTAATGTTGTTTGACAGGGCAGGGGGAGGGGGGATCAGGTGCAGTTATTACTCTTCCATGCTAAGCCCTAGGACACAAATGCAGGCAAGCAGGATAATCCATGTCCATAAGGAACTTGCATTCTAATGGGAGAGAGTAGCTCGTAAAATAGAACAGGAAAGCTTGGGGGGTGGGATGTAAAGAGGGCAGATTAACTGCTTGGGCAGAAAGGGGCTGATGAGGAGGAGGGGAAGTCTAGAGAGTAAAATGAGTGAAGTAAAATGTGGCTGGGCCCCTTCCTGAAATAGGGGACCATGAAAACTGTTATCATTCAGGAGAATGGAGCATTTCTCCAAGGTGGAAAAGTGATTGAGAGTCAAGTTGTGAATTAGAGTACACTGTTCTCCTGTTTTCACTGTCACTTAATCCAGGATTTCCCATATTCTGTGACTTCTTTATATTTGTAATTTCTTGAAATAGAATGTTTCATTGCATTAATATGCCACAGTTCAGTCCTTTGGGGGAGAGGAGTTGCTTTAAGAACATTTCTCTATTGGTTATGATGGTTCAGGATTGTCAAATATGCATCATCTCTAGAGTCCATTTATATTAAAAGAAGGAGCGTTGTGTCAGGGAGCAACTTAAGATCATTAATAGAGGCACTGCATTTTCCAAAATACAATCCAGTCCTTTCTTTTGTTCTAAGGCCCCTCTTTAGATCCTGGATGACACTGATTTACCTCTTGACTCCCAGGTCAGTATTCTTTGGACTTTATCACCTTGAATCTAATAGTCTGTGCCTTCAAGAAGTTATGACCTGGTTGAGGAAAGGATTTAAATTTTAAAATAAAAGAAGAGGAGATATACACATATGTATGTATGTATATATAAACACTAAAGTGCAGAGTGTAGATGGTCACCACAAGTATATAAAGGTTGGAAAGAAGTTTGGCCCCTCCCGGATTTTATCATTTTGGATCGTTCAATAGTCCTAAACGGAAGGATCCTCATCTTGTACTAGAAACCACCTCATGATTTCGTAGCTTTCTGGAGCCACCCCAGAGTTGGGACCAGACACATAGTCCACAGTTGTCATGTCCTCCTGGGTCATGGGCAGATTCTTGCTCTGAATCTCTCTCCAAAGAAAGTAGACAATTCCAAGGTCTTTCTTTTCTCCTTTTTTTTCCCCCAAAGTCCTCTTTACAGCATTTGGAAACACTGGGAAGTGTGTGGTGCTGGCCAGCCCTCCTATAAATATATACAAGTTGCAAAATAGTGAAATTTAGGTTTGATATTATGAAGAACTTTCTAACAAAGTTATACAAAAGTGTAATCAGCTAACTTTGATATAGCAAATGGGAGACCTCCCTGGCGTCCTCAAGCATAGCCTGGATTTCTGCTTGACAGCTACTCTGTAGAAGTGCTTTGTGTTCACTGGTGGTTTGGACCAGGTAGTTGCTGAGGTCCCTTCTTGACTCTTCTGTCATCCAATGTCTACAGAACTTACAGGTTCCCCCGTGGTCTTTGCTGCAGTCCCTTATCTTGGGACACCCAATAGCGACCAAAGTAATCTGCTTTGACAGATGACCTCCAACTAGCAAGTTTATTGCTTATTACCATACATTAGTAGAGAGCTCTGTGTTGTGTTATTTGTAGTGAAAAATAAATCTGTTAGCACAGAGCATAGAAGTAGATAACAGAGGCAATAAGAAAGGAAAAACAAACGCTATAAATATAGAGAAAGGTTAGGTGGCAGATGCCTTTGATTTGTTTTTGAACATTTGTATTTTTGCCTTTTTTTTTTTTTTTTTTTGGAGAAAGAGACCATAAGCGTAGTATGACTTGCCAATTTCCAGGACATAAATTGGAGCTTTATATTTGCCTTGGATTTCTGCAGATATTGGTTTGTCAGTAACACAGAAACTCTTCCTTTTTTTCTCTTCAAAACTTGTGAATTTATTTATATAAAAAAAAGACAATGAACACGAATTGTTATGGAAATGCGTTATTTCATAAAATAAAATTTAAATTTAAAAAATAAATTCACAAATTTTTGAAGAGAAAAAAAAGAGCATACGCTTTTCAGAGCAGGGAGCTGCCATCTTTTCTGTGACTTCCTGTTTTCTTACCTTGGCTGTCAGTGATGTGTTGAAACCTCTTGGTGAGTCAGGAAAGTAAAATCTCTTCTTCCACCCCCACTCACAGTTCCTATTTGTCTTTGTTTCTCTTGTTCCTCTCACAGTGCTCACACCCATGTTCCTGATCCTGCTTCTCTTCTTACCCAGCTCAGGGTTGCTCTGACATGACAGGCAGCTCCAGAAATATTAATGGACTAATAAAATGACACCCCATGGAGCTAATGGAAGGCTAAGAATGATGTGCTGCTTTTTTGTGTTCTGCTCTCGCTCTCCTGTCTGCTGGAAAATGATAAATAAGAAAGAGCTTTATAGCTACAACCATTATCCCAACTTTCATTGTGTTTAAGAAACATGAGAGTATTTAACACAAAAAGCCCTCTTCCTAAATTTTTGTGTGGATTGCTTATGCTCTACAAATCTGAAGTATTTGTCTCAGTTTAGTATTTCTATAGATAATACTAACACTACCTTACAAGCTCAATGAGAGAGATAACTAATAATTTTTGTGAAGCACTTAATATTTACATACCAAATTCACTTTTGTTAATTCATCTCTAACAATGGGGAAATGTCTGTTTTGTGTTTACTATATGAATATCTGCTACTAAGTAGGTATACATGTACTAATTAACTAAATGAGACCTGGGTAAAAAAGCTCAAATGGGTGGGAATAAAATGCAGTTTACAGCTTTGGTGCATAAGAATTAATGTTATTTTCTGCAGCTTCCCAATTTAAAAACAAAGTAGGCCTGTAATTTCATTGTTATTGCCAACTTAATGGGAATGAACTCCCGTCTTCCAATTGGGACTAGTCCATACTCCACTTAGAGAATTGCTCAAGATCCTAAGAGATTAAGTGACTCGCCTACAGTCACACAGTTTTTCTAAGGCCTCTTTTTAAAAATTTATTAACTACACACAAGACAGAAGTTTTCAAGCTAATCCAAGTGGCACAACTATCAGTACATCTTTTGGATTTATCTGTCACCTAGTTTGTATTTTAAACCTCTTTTGGTCTCTCTCTCCTCATTGATGAGTATTGATATTTATTTTGCCAGCCAGCATTAAAAGTACTTTTGCATATAGTTTAGATTTCTCAGCAAATGTTACTCTAACTTACATTTATACTCCAGGCTGCTGCAGTTTGGTTGATCTTTGTTTCCTATAATTGAGTGGCAACAATTGTTATTAATAATTAATAGTCTTAAGTTATTATGTTAATATATTACATAATTATTATATCCTATATAAGTTGTTATGTTAATAATATTAAGATTAGAGATTTTGCCACAATTGTGTCATCTCATTTCTGACAGGAGAGTAAGTGTTGATTTCTGTTCCTTCAGAATGGAGAACTTTAATGAAAAATCAGTACTGTTATTGTTATCCTAACGTTAAAAAGCAGATTCAGCTTTTGGTATTTCTCCCTATGTGAGCCCCCAGACAAGGCACTAGGCAGAACTGTGAAGTAGGTGAAAGGTTATCTTTGCTGCCCTTCTACCCTTGTTTTCTCTTTCCCTTTATACTATAAAACTCATTTGAAATCATTCTTAAATCTTTTATTTAGTGTGCACATTATTCCAAATATAGTTTAATCTTCCTTTGAGAGGCAGTGTGATGTAGCCCAGCCTGTCAACGAATGACCTTGGGCAGGTCTTGGGGGTACATTTCCTCCACTGTAAAATAGAAGGTTTAGACAAGATGATCTCTTCAGTTTTTTTTCAGGTCTTAGATTCTTTTTTCCAACTGTGTAATAGTCATTACTGCCCACATAAATGTTCATTAAATAGTCTAAGAAAATCAGTATCTCACTAATCTTCAGTCTCTCCCTGTCTACTGGCTGCTTTCCATGCTGCCTACAAACTTCCCCATGTCTTCCCATGGCTCTCCTACCTTTCTGGACCAACCTCCTTGAGAATACTTGTCTACAGTCAGTACCTCCACTTCCTTTCCTGTCACTCTTGTTTTAATTCTACAGTCTGGCTTCCAGTTTCATCATTCAACCTGAAACAGCTTTTTCCAAAATTATTAGTGATCTCTAAATTACCACATCTAATGCCTTTTCCACACTCTTTATTATTTTTTTAAGTTATTTTTATTTTGTTAAATCTTTCCCAGTTACATTGAAAAATTTTTTAACATTTTTTTTGAGTTCCAAATTCTCACCCTCTCTCATGTCCCTCTTCCATTGAAACAACAAGCAATATAATATTGATTAAATATGGAAAGTCATGCAAAGCATTTACATAGCCATATTGCAGAAGAAAACACACACACAATAAAGAAAGTGAAAAAAGCATGTTTTAGTCTGTACTCAGAGTTGATCATCCACTGCTCTGGAGGTGGGTAGCATTTTTCATCATAGGTCCTTTGGAATTGTCTTGAATCTGATGGACCAGAGTAGCTAAAGTCTTTCACAGATAGTCATTATTACAATATTGTCATTACTGTGTACAGTGTTCTGCTTACTTCACTTTGCATCAATTCATATAAGACTTCCCAGGATTTTCTGAAACTATCCTTAATTTTTATTAAGTCAGAGGGCTGTACTTGAGGACCTAGAGGGCCACATGTGGCCTTGAGGCCCTAGGTTCCCCACCCATGGTTAGATAGATACTACTTATCATTTTAAGGAACACTCCCTTTCTGCTTTCTGGTATTTTTAATAGGAATGAATGTTATATTTTGTCAAAGTTTTTTCTGCATCTCTTGAGCTAAACATATTATTTCTGTTGTTTTTGTTATTATATGGTCAGTTATGCTGATAGTTTTCTTAATATTGAACCAGCCCTTCTTTCCTGGTATAAGTCCCACCTGGTCACAGTATATGATCCTGGTAATATATTGCTGTAACCAGCCCTCTTCGTTCTTGTTCTCTCTTCATCCTTGGACGATGCTATCATCCTTTGTCCTTGATTATTTTCTTCTCTCTAGATTTTTGTGACCCTTATTCTTTCCTGATTTTCATTCTTTCCTGGTCTCTCCTTCTCTGTTTCCTTTGCTGAATCTTCATCCAGATCATGCCTTCTAACCCTGGGTGTACTCTGGGTTCTCTTGGCTTGGTGATCTCATCAGTTCCTATAGATTCAGTTATCTCTGCAGATGATTCTGAGGACTGCTTCTCCAGCCCTCCCTTTTCTCAGCTTCTAGGCTCTCATCTCCATCTACCTTTTGGATGTCTCAGATGGGATGTCCCATAGATATCTGAACCTTAGCATGTTCAAAACTGAATTATCCTTCCCCCAAAACTCTTCCCTCTGCCTCACTTCACTATTATTTTCCAGAGTTACAGGCTTAGACTAAGTGGCATTCCAGTTCTTTCACACTCCAGTAACGTTGCCATATCCTATTGATTCTGCTTTGGCAGCATTTCTTATAGACACCCCTTTCTCTCTTGTGATGCTGCCACCCTAGAATAGGCCTTCCCTGTCTCGTGCCTGAGCTACTGAAGGAGGTGACTGGTTGATCTCCTTGCCGTAATGTCTTCCCATTCCAGTTCATCTTCAACTCAGCTGTTAAATTGATCTTCTTAAAGCACAGGTCTTTTTCCATGTCTTACACACACACACACACACACACACACAATTTGGCAAAATTGGTAAACTTTAGTGGCTCCTTATTGCCTCTAGGATCAAAAATAAAATCTTCATAATTAATGTTTTCTTACCTTTCCATTCTTGTTGCTTTTTTCTTGAAGCTTCTTTTCTTGTCATTGGATCAGCTTGTTATCCACTATCACTCTTTCATACCTCCTCTTAAAAAGCTTCAAGCTAGCCTAGTCTAGTAAGTTATGATTATACTTTAATTTCTATGAATAAAGCAATAGGAAAATGGCTTGAATTAAACTAGTCACTACAGGAACCACTCATCTAACCTCCTCCACCTTCTTACCCTAAACTTATCCTGCTTAAGAGATAAGATTCCTTTGTATCACTCCTTAACAATATCAACAGTAAAATTAAACAGCTGAATACAACTAGTTTATTATTACTGGTTTTATTTTAACCTTGATACTGGTAAGAAATTAGTGGTATAACATAATCATAGTAATAAAAATTAACATCTCATTTATATAACAACCTCAAATTAACGATTTCCCAAAAATCAATTTGAATTTGAAAAATAGAGCTGTTAAGTAGCCTTAGTATCTAAAATTGACTCAGTTTTACAGATAAGGAAGCTGAGACTCAGAGAAATAGAAGATCCCACAGAAAATTTGCCCTTTCAGGCCCCTCAGTTTAGTCCTTCTGCTTTTCACTATACAATACTTCTTCTCTTTACCTTCTTCTGCAGTGATAACTAAAAATTATAAAGCCTTGTTACTAGTAATGGCATTCTGGGAAGAGGGTAGGGTAGAAATACAGGAGGAAATTTAGGTGATGTGAAACGAAAAGATATCAATTAAAATTTATTTTAGTGCCATCTAGAAAAGCACTGGCCAGAGCTGCATTCAGAATAGCACTAGACTTGTGCACATTAGTGCATGTTGCTGTGCCACTTCTTAGTTAACAGAGATTACAAAGACTGTACACAGAAAAGCTCAGTGTTCTCCTGATGCCAAATTTAGTATGTTTCTGTTCAGAGATGATCTGGAGGACTTGATTCAAAGTAAAATTATTTTGTTACATTCTGATACTCTGAATTTTTTTATTTTTACATGTTCATGGTGGAATAAGGTGTCAACTTAGCATTCTGATTTGGAGTCAGATCTGGGATCAAGCAGGATTTTAATGTAATACTCATTATCTATGGAGTGCTAGCAGAATTGCTGTAAGTTGGGCTCTGGAAATCTCGATTTGTCAACTTTGGTGTGATATGAAAAATTGAGAGAGTTTGAAACAGTATAACAAGTTTATTTGGTGAAAGAGTGACTAGCATTAAGATGGGAAACACTGTCTCCAGTTTCTGTGTGGATTTGTGTCTTTTCCACCTTTCTCAATGATCGAGGCGGCATGAAGAGGCTCCCTGCAGAGCTGGTCTGGACTTTGTGTCTACCTACCGAAATCTAAGCCTGTTTTCTACATTCCCATTTCAACTAAGTTTCACAGGTGTTTGTTTAGGTAAATGTATAGCGTTTATCCTTCTGTTTTGGAAACTAGAATTCCTCCTAAAAAGTCACTCTACTTCTCATGGTTTCCAAGAGACCAAGTTTCATCTGGGGGGAAGGGATCATTCACACATACGCGGCCTTTGCACACAGTGTCTAGGCTTTATTTGCATTGTGTCAAGTCTTCATCAGCCTCAAGTAAATCTTTCCCATCACTTCCATCTAGTTCACTTAGCACCCTCATAGATAAAGTCTGGATAGGTCTGTGAACATCAGTAAAATCAGCACTTAAGTGCCCTTTTGACACTTTCTTGGCCCTTTCCAGACCCTGGAAACCCCTTCTAGTTCAGCCCCTAAATTAAACCTTCTCATTATAACAAGACTGTCCAGAAAGCAGACACTAAGAAAACCTCCCTACTGATGTCTATAGCTCATGGTGAGAAGCAAAGTCACTTTGTGCCCCTTATCGGCCCTCTGTTACTAACATCTGCAGATAGGCTATAAATACCTTTAATGAAAATACAAGAGCGTGGAATCTGGAGTGACTAAAGAATCATAAGCTTGTAGATGGAGAAGTGGAAAGGAGCTTAGAGGACGTCCAGTCCAACCCTGTTTTACAGAGGAGAAAACAAGCTTGAGTGAGTGAGCTCCTTGCCTGGGTCTTCTCGCATCCAGTGTCAGACTGGATTTGAGCCCAGGTCTTCCTGATTCCAGATCCAGGTCATCTTCCCCATTAGTACATCAGTATTTCTCACACATAGTTATCTAGATGAAAGAAAGACAACTCTTGGGACGGCTAGGTGGCACAGTGAATAGAGCACTGGCCCTGGAGTCAGGAGGACCCAAGTCACTTAACCCCAATTGCCCTCCAAAAAGCAAAAAAAAAGAAAGCCAACCCTAATTCTTTGCAGTGAATTTGGATAAATTTTCCTAGAAGGAAGAAGACACTTTCCCTATTCAAGGTTTTAAAAATGGACATACTCCTGCTTAGCAAATAGTCTTTTCATAGGACAGAACTCATGGAAGGGGATGGGGGGGGAGGTAGTTAGATAAATAGTAAGGACCTCTGTGATCAACTACTCGAACTTCATTTTATTTTGTTTTTGTTTTTGCTTTTTGGAGGGCAGTTGGGGTTAAGTGACTTGCCCAAGGTCACATGGCTAGTTTTTGTGTTAAGCGTCTGAGGCTGGATTTGAACTCAGGTCCTCCTGACTCCAGGGCCAGTGCTCTATTCACTGTGCCACCTAGTCGCCCCAAGAGTTGTCTTTCTTTCACCTAGATAACTAGGTGTGAGAAATACTGATGTAGATAACTAGATAAACTAATAACTAGATAACTAGGAAGTCTAGATAACTAAACTCCACTCAGGTGCTCCACTCACTGTGCCACCTAGCGGCCCCCCAAACTCATTTTAAATATGAAAGGAAACAGATTTTGAAGTTGAGCAACTTGCCCTAAGTTACTAGTGCTAGCTGGGGCTGGAAGGCAGGGGCATCCTCCTGGCTCTTTATGCTACATTACACTATTCTCTCCTGTAGTTCACAAAAAAGATCCTGATCGGGTGAAACAAAAGAATTTGATTGACACAGAACATCAATTTATTGAGCAAAAGCAAAACAAAACAATAGGATGAATTATTTCTCATTAGAAAATGTTTATTCCTCTTCTCCCCCCCCCCCTTATAAAGAAAACTTAATTTGGAGAGAAAAATGTAAGGGACGGGGGAGGGTTGCTTTCAGTTCCAAGCAGGATCAGCTTGAGAGGTAATGATCAGGTGAATCAAATTGGAGAGCAGTAGTATCTTTGCTCCTCCAGGGCCTGTAAGTGCAGAGTTACTTGCCTATTTTGTAGGAATAATGCATTTGCTCCTTTAGAACCTAGGGAGAAAATCTGAAATTAAAAGATTCAGTTTAAGCAAAACAGTACATTTGTGTAAAGAATACGTCTGTGAATACTATGCCAAGGGTTCAGTGTTTCATTGTTTAAGTAAAGAGTGCTATAGCTTACTGTAAGCCTAAATAAAACCCAGGTGGGGATGACTAGGTGGCACAGTGAATAGAGCACCAGCCCTGGAGTCAGGAGGACCTGCGTTCAAATCTGGCCTCAGACACATAACACACACACACACACAAATTTAGCTGTGTGACTTGGGCACGTCACTTAACCCCTAACTGCCCTCCAAAAAGCAATGAATACATGAATGAAACAAACCCAGGTTCTTGTCCCAGTTTAGTTCCATGGTATCTGTAATCCCTGCACATTCTGCCTTACAGTAATATTGTGGGCACCTAGGCCTTGAGTAAAACAGATTTCTTCCCTGCCCTCTCTTTCCCCATGGCCTTCAGAGTCCATCATCCTCCTTCTCCCTTCCTCATCTCTCTCCCCAGATGAAAATCTTACTCTCCAGACAAAAATGTAAATTATGCTAAATGTTTGTGTTTTTAAATATATCAAGTCATTAGGCTTAAGTAATAAAGCTCTCTAGCTGGGATTTTATCATTAGCCAGATTTTTTGAAGGAACTGTTTTAGAGAACCAGAGACCTTCATTTCATCCTTTAAAATCTCGCCTACTCTGGCTTTGTAATGTATGCCCTGCTTGTGATCTTAAATTAGAATTTTTTTAAGTATTCAAGTCTTTGTATAGACATCACATTCATTTCCAACTGAACCCTCTCTCCATCCCCCTGCTGATCAGGCCTTCTTGTAACAAAGATGCAAAGGAAAAAGACAAAATAGTTTCACAAGACCAGCTCACACATGCACAGCACCAACATCATCTGCAGTATTCGAACTATGGTCTTTACACCTCTGTAAAGAACGAGTGGAAATGCATTTTCTGTACCCTTCCCAGATTTGGTCATTAAAATTACACAAGCAGTTATTTCATTTTCTTTTTGCCATTTACATTGTTGTATACTATTTGCATATTGTTTTCTGGTTCTGTTTACTTCACTCTGGATCAGCCGATTTTCCCATGTTTTTCAGAATTCTTCGTGTTTATTGCTTTTTACAGTAAAATAATATTCCATTATATTCATGTATTATAGTTTAACTGCTCTCCACTTGACAGGCACCTACCTTCTTTCCAGTTTCTTTACTACTGCAAAAATACTGCAGTGAACATATGACATATATGGTGCCTTTCTTTTCTGTCTTTGACCACCACAGAGTATATACCATCCAGTAGATAAAGGGGCTAATAAACAGCTTTGTCACTTTTAAATTAAATTAAAACATCAATGCCATTTCTCAAAATCCTAGACAAGAAGAATGGTGCATACTTTAAGAGTAGGCCTATTGGACAGAGTTAATACAAGACATTTGTGTGCCCTAGGCAAAATTGGAAAAGTGCAGCTCCTTCCCCCCCATCATAAGCTGTAGGGGTCTTGACTTATAATGTAAATATTTGTGGGCTGTGAGAAAGTAGCATTTCTATGTGTTTGTCAAAGCAAATGAAAGTCTTTAAATTTGAAGTAAGGTGTTTCTGACATGAAAAAGAAAAATTTTAAATATTTAGAAATTGGGGGCGACTAGATGGTGCAGTGAATAGAGCACCGGCCCTGGAGTCAGGAGGACCTGAATTCAAATCCGGTCCAGACACTTGATACACACTTACTAGCTGTGTGACCTTGGGCAAGTCACTTAACCACAACTGCCCTTCCTCCCCCTCCAAAAAGCAAAAAAAAAATTAAAAATCACTTATGATATAACTCTAGCCCTGTGTTCTTTCCAGGTTTAGAGATTTCACTTGAGAGAGTTCATCAGGTTTTCAGTCTCTAGGATCACCCAAGACTTGACTGTTGTTAATGACCCTGCTCGTTCTCAGGGTTAAGATGCAGTTGCCAGGAATAACCATACCCCCCAGTTCTCCTTTTGTACGACTCGCTTTGGGCTCAGCAGTGTGGAAATTCATAATTATAATAATGTCTCTTGCCTGTTTATTTAGTGACCATATCACATTGGTCAAGGAGGTTATTTGGGGGGTGGCTTTTTTCTCCACCCACAAAAGGTTCCTCTGAGATGCATAAAATAATTCACTACAAGGTGGATCCAGGCTGTACCGTGTTGCCAGTGGGACTGTACTGAGATGACTCAGACCATGATCCCCAGTTAAACACTTTCAGATTAAAATGCACAGACTTGTCCTGTGCTGTAGCTTCAGAGGTGTGGGTTAGTCTCTGATCTCAGCTGCTCATCTCTCCTCCCTTGCCTTTTGGAATAGAAAAAACATAAGATTGCACAGAAATGGAAAGAGGCATCCCCCTAAAAGCAAATGAGAACCGAGGTATTGTATTACTCCTTTTGGTTCTTAAGAGTTGGTGTACAGATTCTGCATTTGGATCAGACTGTCCCACTTTCTCTAGCAGGTGAACATACACTAAATTGATGATTTCTACCTGTATGTGCAGTCCCTAACTTATGACCTTACTACCTATATGTGCAGTCCCTACCTTATGTCCCTTACATATATATCCCTAAAGCAACTTTCCTGGCTAAGTGAACTATTAATTTCCAGAGCTTCCTTTTCCTCCCCGTTCTTGTTTCTTGGGGTACCTTTGTGCCTCCCCCCAGCCCATGCAGGTTCATTAGTGGTAGCCCTAGTATGGGGAAGAGGTAAGGAGGGTAGATCTCCAGGAATGCCCCTTTCCTTTCCCTTTCATCATTGCAGTTTCTCCCATCCTACTGGGCCCTGACTTTCCTATCATTTTTTCTCATCCTTTGTGTGCTTTTTCTGATTTTTTTCCCCCCTCAGGGTACCCACCCTCTCTAATTACATTTTATTTAACTCATTTGTTTTAGATTTATTCTGTACATACTTATTTTTACACCTTGTTATCATTCCTGCCTCACTGCCTTCAGTAGAACAAAAGCTCCTTAAGAGTAGGAATTGTTTTATTTTTTGTGTTTGTACCCCAGTACCTAGCATGTAGTTGGTGTTTAGTAAATGCTTGTTGATTGATTGTTTCAATTTCCCTTAGAAAACTTTTTTTAAAATGTACTCAGTGGGCCAAGAAGATAAAAATCTTTGTCAGAAACAACAGGTGGTGACAGAGGACAAGAAAGCAAAAAGAGTGATCAATCCTGAGGCTCTTACAATTTTTTTTAAAGGTAATTAGAGAACCAGTGTCCCTGATGGATGTTTTATTACCGAGCCCTCAGCTGCCTCATCATCTTTTCTGCCTTTCTGGCTGGACTCTCTTACCCGAGGCAAGAAGCCAATCTTAGGGGCTTCAGACCACTCAAATGCTACTTCCATTTCTGAATCGAGAGGACCTAATGGCACCCCAAACTGGCTCTCTGGGTACATATTCCCATAGAAACATGTGGTCGTTTACATTCTACAGTCTCTTAAACAGTGCTCTAGGTCAGTTTTTGTATAATAGCCAGGAAAAAAATATCTAACCAACATGCGCAGTGTCATTTCTATGAGAAAATACATCCGAAGTTCTAAACAACCAGCCTTAAAACAAATTACCAGAAAACACACTTTTCCCAAGTTGGAAAGCTACATGTCTTAGCTTGTATGTCCAACAGCAGGGTTCATCTTTCCCCCACCTGTTACCATTACTTTCTCCTCTGTCTCCCCTCCCCCCAAGCCTTTCATAGCAGTTGTACAAAAGCTGGCTCAGAAGAGTTCAGATCCTGGGGATCTTTTCAGGAAAAAACCTTTGTGTGTTTCTTTGGTGGTGTCATCCTAAATCATCTGGCCAGGTGCAGTGAGTCATTGGTTGTTTAGAAGGCAAGGTGGGACAGTGGAACCCATAGTATGTTAGCCTTTCATTTCTTGGCCCAGTTTCAGATGTGATTAAATCACAAATCAAAATGGATTTGGTCTCTCTAAACCTTAAATGTGTAATAAAACGACATGATTAATGCAGTTTAGCCTTGCTTTTAAAGGCCCTAGAATCAAAATGATAGTAATGTTGTTCTTACAGAACTTTTTAGTCTCAACTGATTCACTACATTCAGTAAATGCAACCACTTTCATTATCATAATCATTAAAGTCACCCTAGCATTTCTAAATGTTTGCTCTTTGTAAGCTACAGAAACAACATGGAGTTCTGATATGAAAATATTTCTACCTTGATAAATGTAACTTCTTTGTTTCTAGGGAAAGTTGTACATCTTTCCTTTTGAATTTTGTGAGAATTGGTGGGGGGGTGGAGGGAGGAACTGCAGATATGCAACATTCAATTCAGACAGATGTGGTTTTATATTTAAAAAGATTAAAGTCACACTAAAGGCTATTGGGAAGTTCTTCTTTGAATTGTTAAATAGTATCAGAGACCCCTTTTTACAGTCTGCTGGAAGCTGTGAACCCCTTCCAAGAATGTTAAGTGCATAAAATATATAGAATTTAAAAGGAAACCAATTATATTGAAATACAGTTATCAAAATATTTTTTTAAACCAAGTTAACAGACCCCAGGTTAAATACTTTGGCTTAATATAATGTATTCATATAAATCATTGGAAGAACCAGGTGTTTGAAAATGGCTTTGAAAGTCATGTGAGATTTAAATAAATTGACTTTAAGAAAACCATTGACTGTCCTAAGCTTAATTTTTAAGGGTAAGTGGTCTAGTAATTACAGATGATTTGAAAAGCACCATGTGACTCAGTTTTACATTGTGCTGGGCTTGTTTTTGAAGCAGACCCTTCATGTGAAGTTGTCTTTTATTTGGCATAGCCTCGGTGTGGGCATGCACAGGACCCAGTGGACAGTCTGCATGATTCTGAGCGGACTTCATCTTGTGAGGCAGTTCAGTGAAATTAATGTAAAATGAACGAATCCAAGAGTATTTGGAAACATTTAATTGTGCGGTTAGTTTTTATAAATACTCACTCAGTGCCCAGAAAGACATGAGATATGCAGTGACAATTCACCAGCCTCATCAGACACTCTCTTACCAGTCTACTGGCATACTAAATCACTGTGAATGACTTTCTGAAGGAGGGGTGACAACTTGTGCAACTTAATTAAAGCATGTAATAAATTACCTTCCAGTTCAATGTCACTGTGCTTGCTTGGTCTTTTAACTCTCTGCTTTTGTCCACAGGTTAAAGTATTGCACAATCAGCTAGTTCTTTTCCACAATGCCATCACAGCTTACTTTGCTGGGAATCAGAAGCAGCTTGAACAGACACTCAAACAGTTCCACATCAAATTGAAAACTCCCGGAGTGGATGCCCCATCCTGGCTTGAAGAACAGTAATCAGACCTGGAAAAAAAAGACCCATTGTCATCTGAGAACCCAATAAGAATTAAAAGGGGGGAGGAGGAGAGGGAGAGGACCCTTACGTTGATTCTTGCACAAGCAGCTTTAATTAATTTTTCCCTTTTAATACTTTAACAATTGAACTGTTTAAATTGATGGGAAGGTAGGTGGCTTTAACGTAAACATAATTTCTATAATCTAAACGTAGCTTTTCTTTTGAAGAACTTCTTTTGTATTGTGAGGGTTGTTGGCTATTTCTGTAATTTGAAAACATCTAAAATAGCTTTGCACTGACAAGATACAGACTTGTGGTTTCTGGTCCTCAAGATGTGGGCCAGTTATGACTTTTCCAAAGGGAGGTTTACATGATTTGTATCAACATCTAATATTTTATATATGAATATATTAAACATCTTTAAAAGATTCTTTTCCATGTATTATTTTAAAGAAAAGAGTAATACTATTTTACAGAGAAATTATAGGGCATTTCTGCAGCATACAGAGGAAGTAGCTATAATAGATGGTTGATTAACTTAAGGGATTGCAACAGATACCTTCTCTAGGGATGGAGCCGTACCACTAGAAGTTAATTTTTAAAATTGCGAATGAACAAGAATCATACTGTCTTTTCCATGAAGCTTCCAAGATCACAGTTGTATTATATAAAGACTTTGACTTATTTGAAATTTCATTTTTTACTAAAAAGTGAAACTTGCTTGTTTGAAGAGAGCACCCACTCACCATTTGGTTGATCTTGGGTAGTTTGACAGGTTCTTTAGAATACAAATTCTTGGTCATTTCTAGTCTAAAAATCTGTGATAGAAAACTTTTTAGGCAGTGTTGACCTTTCAATAAAGTAGATTCCTAGACAGATTTCACTGTAATAATGCCATTCTAGCCTTAAATCACAGAGAAGTGCCTTCTTAGATACAATAATTCCCTTTGAACCAGTGTATATAATTCACAGGGTAGCCCCTTCCAAATAATGTTTGCTGTGTCTGTCTCTAGCAGAAAGGGGCACTGTAAAAATGTTGAATTTCTTTGTACTTATTAAACCATGTTTAAAGTTTATGGGAAAATAACTTTTTAAGATGTGATTCCTTTTGAGGAATAATAAAAATGGAAGCGCCTTTTTTTTTTCTTTTTAATGGGGGGAGGGTGCATTTGGGTGGTAGAAGGAAGGAAGGAGACAGTAAGGAAAGCCAGTAATCTCTTAGTTGCTGGTCAGTGTTGACTTCTTGTGAGTGACCTGTGTTGTTTTCGTTCATCAGTAGTATAATCCTTATCAAATGTAAATTCTATTTTAATTTTTTTATCACAGACATTATAAATTAATATTATTTTGAAAGGTGTCTTGCAGATGTCCATTTATTTTGTGTTGAAATGAAGTATTCAAAAAATTGCTGTTATTTACGACTATGTTGACTATACAATTTGTTATATATGTTCAAATGACTTTCAGCCAAAAGGCATTTTGAGTCATTATGCCAGTTTTCAATGCCTAACACAGTGTAATGTGACTGTAAACCACAATCCTATTTTAAATCATTCCTCACTATATATTTGTATTCTGACAGAGCCTTAGTTTATTCTTACGGCACAATTTTTTCTTGTGATAATAGTTCATTTACATTCCCCAGAACGTGCCTCCATGTGAATTTTGTATTCTTATTAAAGATGTTTACTGCACTAGCTTCTTTCTTGACTCTTGCTGGTTTAAAATATGGATACCCTTAGGACCAGTATGCCCCCCCACCTCCAACTAGCATTAACTTGTTTGGGTATGTCATGTTTAAGAATAGAAAAATTCTGCTACCTTGATTTAAAATTACTTTTTCTTCTTGGAGTAATTGTTTTCTCTCACTTAGAGTGAATCTCCTTTGGGGAGCAAACCTCTTTAGACATCAGTGACACATTTTAGCAGAGTAAAGACTGCCTTAGTTGGTGAACTGTTTCGTGAGATTAATTTTTTAAAATATGCAATTATTGATGTTTATGTAAATGATATATACACATAATAATAGCTAACATTTATGTAACGCTCACTACATGCCAGACACTGTGTGCTTTAAGCGCTCTACACTGGTGATCTCATCTGACCCTCACAACAATCCTGGGAGGTAGGTGCTATAATTATCCCCATTTTTTAGATGAGGAAACTGGGACAAACAGAAGTTAAATGACTTGCTCAGGGTCACACAGCTACCAGGTCTCTGAGAAGATCTGAATTGCGGTCTTCCTCAGCTTCATTTCAGGTGCTCTATCCACTTTGCTGCCTGGCTACACCAAAATGAAGGTGGATAAATTACTTATGAAGCAGTTCCATCATTAGTTTTTAACCTAAAAAAGTAAATTGAACCAAGGGAAGAAAAGAATCTTTTGAATAGAAGTAGGGAAAAACTAAATTACATATTCATATGCATACATCTGTTGGGCAACAAGCATAAGATGGAAAAAAATGATAGACCTTCCCTTAAAATTTAAATGATTCACGTAAAATAGACAGGTCTTCCTGGTCTACAATGAAGAATGCACAGAGAGAAAAAAACTAATGCCTAAGAATATATATAAAGAATATACCGAAGGAATTCAGCAAAAATCTAGCTTTAGAAATGAAGATTTCCAAAACTTACGACACAACTGTGATTGTGTTTCAAAAACTTACCCAAAATATTACATCTCTAACGAAAGCCAAGTATGTGACTAAGTGAATACCCCTTAAGTCCTTTGCTTTATGACCATCTAATTAAGCTTGTCAAAACAGAAGTATGGATCCTCTGCTTACATGAAATTTAAATACATCATGTATGTTCCTTTTCAAAGAAAAAAGTTACTTTTCATTCTGTTGTGCTTGAAATGTATCTGGCGCCACCATAAAATTTTAACTGTTTGTCTTAGATAAATTGGCTCTAAGATAACCTCCTTTGACATCAGCTGTTCCTATTCACCAGTTTAGATTCTAAGCTATAGAATGCTGAATTTTATCATTGATATATATTATAAAATAAGGACCTTTTCCTTTTCCCTCATTTAAAAAAAATGCCCTTTACAGACACAGTTGAAAATTTTTCACGAGGGAAAGAACAACATAACTTAAAATTCCTCATAACTCCTCTGTCTGTAGTAGGAGTTCTTTGCCCCCTGTTTGGTTGCTATTTTAGGGCTTATGCTGTCAGCAGGGACAAGATGGTGCCACTCCCTCTTAAACCTGCAGACCTAAGACCTCTCTTGCTCCAGCGCCATTTTTTACTAGGAACCAATAAGAGGAAGAAAGGCCTGCCATGGAGTAAAGATTTTAACTATGAGGGCTTAAATAGCATGATAAATTTGCTGCCTATGTAGTACATTTTTGTATATATACTAAGTTTATGAGATGATTCATTATCCTCGAAGCTAATAAGCCACAAAAATGGATACTATGAAGGTGAAATCATTTGAAGTATCTATTGAATATCATACCATAAATTAAAAAAAATTTTGACAAGGAGTACCTTGGCAATGTTGGTGCCTGATGTTTGTTTTATAGCAAACTTATTTGTCTACAAACACAGACCTAATTTCTAACAGTTCACAATAGACTTTCCCACGTGCTTTCATAGATCATAGATTTAGAACTGAGGAAAGGGCCTCAGAGAGTCCCTTCCTTATAACTGAGGAAGCTGAAACCCACAGGGTAAGTGACTGATGCAGGATTTGAAGCCAGGTTTTCCAATCCCAACGCCAGTGCTCTTTATACTGTACCATTGAGTTTAAAATATTTAAAGCCACTTTCCATCAAGCTGTTTTCTATTAAAAAATTAATTCAAAGTGTTCATTGTTATAAAAATTAATTCTAAGTGGTCATTGTTATAATTTTTTCCTTTCAAAACTAAGACTGTGAATAAGAGAATGATAATTCAGTAACTCCAAGATCAAATAATACTCTATTTAAATGAAATGTATAATAAAACTAATTAGAAAAGTTGTTTGTCCACCTTAATAAACGGTGTTCCAAGTCACCTTTTTTCTGTAGAGCTTTCCTGGGTTGAAAAATGTTTATTGCTATGAAAAAAAATCCAAGGAACAAAAATAAAAAAAATTATAAAATGTTATCCCTATAAGAAGCCGTAGAGATCATCTTTAAGCCTCTCATTGCATAGTTAAGGAAGATGAAACCCAGAGAGATTGTTTTGCCCTAGGTCACACACAGCTAGAGATGTAACTGGACCTAGAATCTAAGTCTTCTGACTGAGGACCCAGTGCTTTTTCTGTTAACGTAGAACGTAAGAGTTTGAATAAACTTTAGACATCATCTTATTATTTTACAGGTAAAGAAACTTAAGTCCCAGAGAGGCTAAGAGACTTGGGCCTCATGTTATACAGGTATGCCAGGGGGATTCAATCCAAGGACTCTGACTATAAATCCAGTGCTATTTAGCACAATGAGTACATTTTATTTCGTTTTTTCATTAGTTTTTCCTCAGAAAAATACAATATTTCTAGTGTGGGCATGTTTCTAAATTTCTCCTACAAGGTATATGCTTTCTATTAAACTTTCAGTAATATAGTCATTGACCATAAGAACAGAATGCTCAGGCCTTCATCATCTCATTCTAGCTGAAGAGAAGTACGAGGGGCATATTAGCTTTGACTCTTCCATTTTGGATTGAATGTTTATTCTGTAATCACAGATTCTCTTCTACTTTGCATTACTGTTGCTGATTTTTTACTAGGAGGGAAAAACCCTGCAGTTTTCTGTCAAGTAATTTGGACTATAGCAAAATTTCTCTAAATAATAATGAAGTGATGATAATCAGCTTTTCTGTTCTTTAAGATACTTGTATTTCCAGCGATTGCATTAAATAGTTACACTTTCCCACTCAGAAGTTTCCTGCTCAACTAGTTTCTTTGCACAAATGATCCTTTAAATAATTTGCTGTGTGACGTTCTTCAATGTACCAAGAATTGTAAACTTTGTTTTGTAAGAAATAAAATTCACCTCTTCATAATAAGTAGACACTTATTGATTAACCCTGGGTTGTTTTTTTTTTATTTTGGTACTAAATCCCATCATTTGACAGATGGATTTTATCCACAGTAGAATGAAATCATTTACCATGAGAACAGCATCTCTGCTTCTGCTCTGTCCAATGAGTCACATCCATAGTCAAGGCCACAAGAGGATTTCCCCAATATTTTCATAAACCTGAAATTTCCACAGTCGGCAAACAAAAAACTCCACCTCACTTTGACCAAAACTTGCCCTTTGTTTTGATAACAAAACTTCTTTCCCAGTAGTACTTCCTTCCACCTCTACAGAAGATGGTGATTTAGGAGATGATTAAAGAATATTGTTCAAAAAAAATTTTTTTTTAATGTCAGGTAAGCATAGTTTTAAGTCATATTTCTTAGGATCTCAGGGTGTGTGTGTGTGTGTGTGTGTGTGTGTGTGTGTGTGTACTACAAGGTAAAGTATTTTACAACTGACATCAGAGGGAAATGGCTATAATGCTTAATCTTAGAAAGAAAACGCATTGTACATAAGGCAGACTTTCTGCCACCATCCCTCAGTAACCATCATGGTACAAAGGACACTAGACTTTAGAGTTGGGGACCTAGGTGCAAACTCAGCTTTGCTATTTGCTCATCCGTGTGACCTTGGACAATCAATCTCTTTGGGCCTCCATGTCTCCAGATACAATATGAAGGTTGAAATCATTCAGAAAAAATCCAGAACCATTTAACTTTTTGGGGGGGGAGGGAGAAAGGGAGGTGCCTTGATGGTCTCTAAGGTTTCCAGTTCTAAATTCATAATCTCATGAACTTTAACTTTTTGGGGGGGGAGGGAGAAAGGGAGGTGCCTTGATGGTCTCTAAGGTTTCCAGTTCTAAATTCATAATCTCATGAACTCTCATTTTGGAGTTCACTCCTGTTCTGACTCATTGATGTGATCTACCAGCCTTAGATCATGTTCCTTCCTTTCTCTAGGGGTGCAGTAGCTGACTTGTAATCCTTAGAATTTTAATACTCCACATTGATGTTCCCTCAGATCCCCTGACCTCTTAAGTCTGTCAGTCTCTTAGATTTCCATGACCTAAAGGTTCTAGTTTAGTCACTTTTAGTCATCGACCATATTGTGTCTGCCCAAATTTTTAACTGACATTTTCACATCATAGTTTCTTCTCCCTTTATCTTCCTTATTCTAAACCTAATCTTCCTTACCACAAGCTCCCCTCTTGGAGATTTCATCATGTCCTGTGGGTTCAAGATTTATCTATGTAGATGATTATTAAAATCCATATATATTCAACCCTAATCTATCTAAGACAAGTTCATTGCTGCCTGTTGGCTGGGTCCCATAGGCTTCTCCAATTTGATCTTTTTGAGCTGGGATTCATCATCTTTGCTCCTAAATTTGCCCATCCTCCAAACATCCCTATTACTGTTGAGAGCACCATCACTCAGTCACCCAGACTCATAACACTGGAGTCGTCTTTACCTTCTCTCTCCTTCACCCATTCCTTATGATCCACTTAGCTGCACCTCTGAACAACTTTGCCTCAACACCCTCTCTCACATCTGACCCGTTCTTTCCACATGGCCACCATCCTAGTTCAGGCACTAACCATCCTTCCCTGAACTACTCCAACAGTCTTAACTGATAATCTGGCTTCCAGATTATCTTCCCTTCTCCAATTCATCCTCTACAGAACTGCCAAAATAATCTTCCTAAGGCATAGATCAGACTGCCATTCCCGTTCAAAAACCTACAGAAAAATAAAATACAAACTCCAGTCTGAGCCTTACACAATTGTGCTCTCATCTCTCCACTCCCTTTTACAGTCTAAATTCTAGCCAAACTGGGCTATGAGCCATTCCCTGAGCTCCACCCACCTTCCTCCTGCACTCACATAAGCCATTCTCCATGCCTAAAATAGCCTCCCTACTCATCTCTGCCACACGACATCTTGGTGTCTCAAGGCTCATTTAGAGGTCACCTCCTTTCTGAAACTTTTCCTCATCTCTACAATTGCCTTCTCCCTCCTCAATTTTCCTTCTACTCTACTTATATATGTAATATACTCACCAGTAAAAGGTCTTTGAGGGAAGGACGGTTTAGTTGTAGTCTTTGTATTTCTGGCATCTAGCACAGCGCTTTACAGATTACAGGAAGTCAATTGAATTGAAGCCACCTATATTGCAAGCTTTGGATATTCAGTTTCTGCTAATAAACAGAACAGAAATATCACTTCTCTCTGGACCTGCTTCCTCCTCTGTAAAAGGAGGGATCTGGACTGATTCTCTAAGGTCCCTTTCATCCCTAATATTCTGTTACCTAGTAATAAGAAGTCACTATTGTGTCAATACTAAAGAATTGAAAAGAGAATAAGGGAAACTTAGAAGTAGTATTCCTTGAGGACTTTTGTTTTTCATTATTTTAGAAAATGTTGAATCATTTCTTTTTTCTTTAGAGTAATGAATAAAGTGCTTTAATTTTTGTTAATTTCATGGATTGGTATTAAAAAAAATAATAAAAAGCAATAGGAAGACATGTAAGCATTAAGTAAGGAACAATCTATTGTTAAGGGGACCTTAAATGGGAGCAGTAGCATTAGACATCATCGAGGACCTGTCATGGGCCAGTCACAGAACAAGAATCACCGACAAAAGAATTCAAGGAAGGACAGCATAGGTGCCTCTGAGGTACTCAGACAAGTATAAGAGGACTCTGGTATGTTAGCTGGGTGGCTCCTCCAAGGAGGAATTATAGAAAGAACGTGGACAAAAAAAATCACACAGTGGACAGTACCCACAACTCTGAGATCATAGATGTTAAATGTTAAAAATGGGGTCTCCATACCACCTAACATTTTCTTCCTCAAAATGATTTCTTAAAACTGTATGATGAGGCTTGGGCAAGTCACTTAATCCTAACTGCCCTACCTCCCCGCCCCCCCCCTCCAAAAAGCAAAAAACAAACAAAAAAACTATATGATGGAAGATTCCTGGAAAAATTTCAGAATCATTGAACAGATGGTGGTAGGCAACCATCTAGGAAGGGGAGCTATAAAGACCCAGCATGATGTCATTAACATGAGGTTGATCTATCTGATCACAGATATAGATGTAGATAGAGTTTAACCATTTTTTTTAGTAAAACATTTAATAAAGTATTTCATACTAACATTGAGAAGATGAAAAGATGTGGACTAACAATAATGTAAATAGATGGACTCTGGTTGAATGGCTACATTGGAAGAGTAGTTATTAGCATTAAAGTAATTAGATTACATTAAGTAAGAGATAAAGGACTAAAGTCAGGGAGACCTGAGTTCAAATCCTGCCTCAGGCACTTACTAGCTGTGTGACCCTGGGCAAGTCACTTAACCTCTGCCTCAGTTTCCTCATCTATAAAATGGAGATAATAAGATCACCTCCCTCATTGTAATGATCAAAGGAGATAATTTTAAAGCACTTAGCACATTGTAAGCACTACATAAATGTTAGCTATTAGTTATCTGTTTATTTATTAGAAGTAGCTTTGTGACCCTGGGCAAGTCACTTAACCTCATTTAGCCTGAGTTTCTGTAGTTATAAAATGAGGATAAAAACAGTACCTACCTTGTGGCTTTGTTGTGAAAATCAAAAGAGGCATATAAAGTACTTTGCAAACCATAAAATGCTATAGAAAGGCTGAGTATTACTGAATGCCAACTGGGTGAAAGATCTCCAGTGGTATGTCAGAGGGCTCTGTACTTGGCCCAATAACTTGGAAAAATACATAGATTTTATGTTCAGAAAATTTGCACCTGCTATAAAGCTGAGAAAGACAGCTAACTCACTGGCTAACAGAGGAAGATCTTGGTCTGAATCTGATAAGATGAATTTCAGTAAGGATAAATGTCAAGTCACCTGCTTGGGGAAGGCATGGTTAGATTGCAGTTTGTCCACAAAATATCTGGGGATTTTAATGGACTGAGCCAGTTCACTAAAGTATAGGAAGACATGTAGATGTAAGTAACACACAATATATTGCTTAGGGGACCTAAATGGGAGAAGTAGCATTAGACACCAGTATATGAGAAGCAGCAGCCCCCATGTGACCTTGGACTACTCTAAGGAAGTCTAGCTTCCAGAAGCAAGGCACTGACAGTCTTTTGGTCTTCACTCAGGTCAAACCACATCTCGAGTGGACTGTTCAGTCCACTGTTCTGGTTACTACATCAATAAGCTGGAGAGAGGTCAGCATGGTAAAGGGCTTTGAATCCAACTCATGACATCATTTGAAAGCACTAAGAATGTTTAGCATGGAGAAGAAAGAAAGAACAAAAATAGCTATCTTCAAGTATCTGAAGGGCTGTCCTGTGGAAATTAGACTTCTTTTGTTTGACTTTAGAAGGCAGAAACAGGAACAATAGGTAGAAGTTGCAGTCACATTTAGACCAGAAATCAGGAAAAACTTCCTAACAATTATAGCTGTCTTAAAGTGGAAAGGGCTGCCTGAAAAACAGGAGGTTCCCCCTCCTGAGAGGTCTGGCAGAGGCAGGATGATCACCTGTGATGATCATATGTGGTACTGGTGGTTCCTTTTGGGAATACGTTGGATTATGAGGGTTCTAACTCTATGTCCTGTGATTTTAATGTAAAATGATCTATGTTGACAGGTCACTATAATAAAACATGCACATGTTCTAGGGATCTATGGTGTGTTTTTGTTTTTGTTTTCCAGGCAGCCACCAACTTTAATTTAATAGGTAAATCTTATCTGAAGCCCAGAACATTTCAGTAACTTGGCCCAGGGTCACACAGCTAGTGTCAGAGGCAGGGACTTCAACCCAAGTAGTGATAACTTCAAGCCCAGCATCATATGCACCAATCCCAAAAGAATTTGTGCTGCTTTGTAGTACCAAATCCAGGATTCAAAAGCATAAATATCAGTCACAATAGCACCAAAAATGTTTGTTGTTCAGTCATATCTGACTCTTTGTGACCTTATTTGGAGTCTTTTTGGCAAAGATACTGGAGTGGTTTGCTATTCTCCAGCTCATTTTACAGATTAGAAAACTGAGGCAAAGAGGGTGAAGTGACCTATCCAGAATCACACAGCTAGTGACTGAGGTCATATTGGAGCTCAGGTCTTCCTGACTCCAGACCTGGCACTCTATCCACTATGCCAACCTACCTGCCTGACCAATAATACACTTGACTGTATTGTGAAATAGATATGATTATACATACATAAATATGATATAATGTTGGGTTCAAAAGATACATATAGTGCTGTAGAATATAATATGCCTTTTAGGTATAGTATGAATAGATCTGCATTGCAGAATAGTTCTTTCAAGATTTGGGTAGGAAGGAAGAGCCTCCAGGAAGACAGCCCAGAATTCTTCCATATCTCTCTCTTCTGTGCTTTGGGGGCAAACTCTTTGAACCACACAGACTCCACCCCTTATTATTCCTGGTCCACTTCAGAATCTTCATTGAGCATGTGAAAAAAATGGGTCGATGTTGGAAAATGCACAAAATCAAAAAGTGGAAAAAAAAAAGCAAAACTTGTCTTGATGCAGACAAACCCATTTTCTAAAGTCTTCTAGGATTATATAAATTAGGCAAGGGTGGAAGGAAGATGGGGAGGGGAAATGAAATCATTGATAGTCCTAGCTCAAAAACTGAGACAGACAAATTCCTTGTGGGAAAAGTTGCATTCATTTAGTTTGGGTTTTTTCTCCCCTCCTCCAACCCTTCAATTCTTTTTTTGAAACTGAGAGCTTTCTGTATTGTATATATTTGACCATGTAGAAGATATGAATCAATCCAAAAAGCATAATCACTTTCTTTGTCTTACTATAAAACTGATGGTTTCTTCACTTCTCAAGTTTTTCCCTGCTTCTCATAAACTGGCAAAAATCAGGAGCTGCTGGATTCTTTGACATTCCATTTATAACGAAATTTAAACTATTTACAAGTAAATTAAACAAAAATAATTCTTTGGATAAACTATGCTTTCTAATATACCATACATGGCCATTTTAGGAGCATGGCAACTTAGACATAATACACTTTTATGTTCAAAGCTAAGAGTGATTTTAGATTGGCACATCTGGACAATGTTCTAACACACAAAAGAAAACATTGCCTATATTTCCATTTTGACCCCAATTATATATATATATATATATAATATGCATATACTATATATAACACACACATAAGCATATAATTTTCTCCCAGTTATATGTTAAAACAATTTTTTTTAATGTTTGGGGTTTTTTTTAAGTTTTGAATTCTAAATTCTTTCCCTCCTTCCTTTCCATCTACCACCCTTAAATAGTAAGCCATCAGACAGATATAATTAACCCCAAAACTCTGCCCCAACTTCATCTTGAGAACTTTTAGAAATTTGTTATTGAGAGAGAGAGAGAAGAAAAGGAGAAAATAAAATAGGATGTCATACCTTGTTTTTGAAGAAGCTTTATATCTGTGAGAACATTTCCGCAGTGGAAATTCCCTACACCAATGAAATCATGGGTCCAGACCACCCTCCCTCACCAAAGTTCTCAGCAACACAATTTTTGCTGTATGGTTGTTGGTGCTTTCAAGCTTGAGAGTTGAAAAGTAAGAAGTCCTTTTTTTATTCTTCAAAAGTTAAATGGTTCTGAATGTTTGCTGAATGATGTGGGTCATTCAAGTTGCTACTCAAATCACCAACCACCATGGGCAATTCAGAGGCACAGTCTGCACTGGGATGAATCACCAGGGTGTCCTTGCTACAGGTCCTTGAATATCCTTGCCTTCCTATGACTAAATAAATCTCTTTTTGTTAAATGGACTATGAGTGTCTCATTTCGTTCCAGTCTGGAATTTTAACTACCAGGGAGCTGATCTGAATCAGGCCTTTCCTGTAACACCATGCTTCTGTGAATTCATGTTCATCACTTCATGGAACTGTAATTTTTCTATTATATTCAAGGACTAAACCTCCACCTTAAAAAAAACAAGCAAACAACAAAATGATCTTTATTTTCTCAGAAGTTAATTAAGACTGTTTTTAGTCTCTCTGAACAAATCTACCACAAAGAAAATTAACAAAGTGTATGTAGGATTGGAAATGAACAAAGAGTTAATTTCCTTGCCCCAAATCATTGATGTGAAAGACTTTGCCTAAACCCACAAAGCAAGGGAAAGATCAGTATTAAAGCTTCATAGCCAGGCACTGGTCCTAACTTGCCCCTTTGTCCTTTTAAAAAAAAATTTAATACAATGACATAATATAAGGCTGTTGTGTTGGCTTGGGATTTTCAGCCTTTGGAGTGAATATTTGTGCTCATGACCAGGAGCAATGAAAACAAGTCTTTTTTCCTCTAACACAAGCAGCTTCAGTCTGTGCTGCACCAAACTTCCTTGCAAATGACCTCAGCCCTGACCTTGCTTTTTTCCAGGAAGATCTATGCCAGTTTAGTCTTGTCTCTAGATAAATTATGCAGCAGAATTTTATGTGAATTTCTTTTCACTGGGGATTGAACTAGAGCCACTCTATTAAGACACTTCAGACTGAAATGGATTCCTAGACTGGTGACTTTTCTGTTCTGCCTCTTTTAAGGTGCCTGGTCTGTCTTCTGAAGCTTGAGGGCCTCACCCATGGGTTTGGTGGAGCCCAGTTTGTGATCCTGGTTACAGAGATGTCTTACTGAAGGGTGTAGCTCCTTCTGGGACACTGATGAGCTTAAGGAGTCACACTTCTTTGGCATAAACTCCCAGAAGAATGGAGGGTGCACCCTTGATTCCCATTCTTGGATGTCTTCACTTAATTTCATTACCTAAATTCCTTCACGTAAGAAACCATGCCTGAACTGCCAAGGCAAGAGATCAACACTCTCCTTGGGAGTCAACTCAAAATTAGACTTACCTTCCTTTACCTAGGACCAGGTTATGGACCCTCAGGCTGGGGGGCCACATGTGCTTGGCCATGCTTCACTGAGTGGCTTCCTGTTCTTCAGCTCACTGTTAAAAAAAAAGGCAACATGCATTTTTAAAGCATCCTACTATGTGCCAACTTCAGTACTGTTTGACCGGTGACCATTCACCTCAGATGCTGCCAAACCTAAAAAGACTAACTTCCCATCAGATAAATTTTAGCCTCTGAGGAGCACATGGAGATTGTCTTGCTCTTTACCAAGACTAGCACTTGAATAAGTGCCTTTCAGTGTCTGGTAACTCAACATGACAGGCTGTCATCCTGGGTCTCATGCAGGTAAAGACAATGGAACAGTACCGTGTATCACTCCTTTCCAGATTTCACTTTTCATCTGGCACGTACTGTTCCCTCCTCTGCCTGTCAGTCTGACACATCAACTTGATTCTCTTTTACCTGTTTCTATATAAGAATAAGTCACTGGAATACATCC
This sequence comes from Petaurus breviceps papuanus, assembly GCF_028583685.1. Taxonomy (NCBI): domain Eukaryota; kingdom Metazoa; phylum Chordata; class Mammalia; order Diprotodontia; family Petauridae; genus Petaurus; species Petaurus breviceps. Next base: position 58,014,114 of record NW_027186473.1, read on the forward strand.
GAAATGGCAGTCTCAGCTCACCAACCAACGAACATTTATTGAGTGACGACTTTGTGACAGATATCAAAGACGAAAATAAAGCATCCCCTACTCTCAAAAGCCTTGCATCCTATGGGGTACAGTATATCAAAATGTGTGAGAATTATATAATGGGAGGGGGAAGGCACTGGTAGCTAGGGGGATCTGAAAGGCTTCATGGAGACTGAAATGTTTTGAACAATAAACTGAGGAGGAGGAGGTGAGGAGGGTTATTGTTCCAGTTACAGATTCTAGCCTATAAGAATGATTTGTTTTTAGTATATTAGTATTTGCTGTCCAATCTAATCCCCTATGAGAATTTATTAAGCACTTACCCTGTGCCAAAACATTGATCTAGGTGCTAAGGATAAAAGTCAGTCTCTGTCCTCAACAAGTTCGTGTTCAAGTGAGGGGATATAATGTGTACACAGATAAGTAATATATATGATCATCTGAACAGAACACTAACAATAGGGGACTTAGGAAGGGTTCCCCATAGGAAATAGCTCATGAGCTGAGTTTTGAAGGAAGCTAGTGATTCTAAGAGACAGAGGGAAGCAAGGAATACATTCCAGGCCCTGGCAATAAGGTCCACAGGTGGGAAATGGGATGGCAAGTTGACAAGAACCTAGAATATGTGAAACAAAGTGATAGGAAACAGACCTAGAAAGATCTGCTGGAACCAGATTGTGAAAGGCTTCAATTGCCCGGCTATGGGACACATATGTGATGTTAGAGGCGATACTGAAGACTCCTAAGCAGGGGAATGGCTTAGTCACATTTATGCTTTAGGAAAGTGATTTTGGCATCTGCAGGGAGGACGGATGGAAGATGGGAGAGCATGGGAATTTGGGAGCCCAATTAGGCAGCAGGTGTAGGGTACTGAGGGCCCAGAAGCACTGTGCTCTGCTCTAAGCCGGAGGCCTACCCATAAAACTGCATAATATGCAATACCCATAATACTCCTTAGGAGGAGGGAGGGATTGGAAATCTGGAGACAGCTCCAGTCACCAAAGTCCTTATTACATCATTCAGTATAACAGCCCAGTCCAATTCACTCTAACTGAGAAAGCATTTATTGAGAGTCTCCTAGGTGCCAAGCATTGTAGACAACACAAGTATCTCTGTCTTCAAGGAATATTTCTTCTACTAGGGGGAGGAGGAAAGATATATTAAATAGCCTAGAACCTTGAACATGACTTTCTTTATAGGTACACAAAATGCAATTGGAGGAAAATTTAGGGATTATTTATCCAACTCCATTTTGCAGATAGGGAAACTGATGCTCAGAAGGGTAACACAAGTAACTTATCTGAGGTCACACGGGCAGGATCTGAACCCTCTGACTCCAAATCCAACACTGTTTCCATTGTACCACACCATCCCTCAGATCCTTGACATGCTAATAAACTGACTCATTACCTATGTGACTTTAGATAAGTTCCTGCCTCTGTCTCTGGTCTCAGTTTCTTCATCTGCAAAATGGGCACAAGAGATAAGAAACCAAATCTTTCGACTTTGAAATCCAGCCCACTTTCCTTACCACCACCCCTCTGAGAGGTAATGTATTCAGTCCAGCAAGGATCTGCCAAGCATCTACTTATATACCAGGTCCTGCGCTAGATGCCGCAGATACAAAACCAAAAATGAAATCTTCCCTTTCTTCAAGGACCATGTTCTACTGGAGGGAAACAACAGGTACCCGGATAAGTATGGGCAGGATCACTGGAGAAAGGAGGGAGCACCAATAACTGGAGGGATCAAGAAAAGCTTCTGACAAGGCCTTATCATGTGGCTGTCTCAGGATTCTCAGCTAAACCAAAGATTCCTAATTTCATAGTACACAGAACTACAAGGCATTATCCCATGAACTAGTGGCTTACATTCAATGTTTGGAATCTAGGCAAGGATTTTGGAAAACCTTCTTTTCATTTCTTGTCTCTCCATGTCCCTGACTATTAGCAGACCTTTCCGATTTCTTTCTGAATGACCCTTCTCCTTTTCCTGGCACTCAGGACAGACATCCTTACAGAGTAAGGTGACTCTCACCTGCACCACACTTCAACCAACAGGATCCTTTTATTTCTGGGTCCCTTGCACTGCTGGGAATGCTTGAACAGAATTCATTTCACTACACAGACCTCAGGTGTGCCATGTTAGTAAACACCAACCGTCTTACCAGAATGTTCATGAGATCCTTGATAAGAGTTGAAAATCTTTTCTACTGGTTCTTATTGAGGATTTCATGACAATGACCTAAGAAATTCACAAGGATGATCCAATGGGTTCATGACAATGGTCCAAAAGGTTTGCACTAAAAATTATTAATGGTACTTTAGGCAGTAAATAACTGTCCAATTAGGTTACAAATTATTTTTCTTCTGGGATAACAAGCTTGTGCATGTGTGAAGTACCATAGGTTTGTTCCTGCAGTGATTTGATATGAAGCCTTGCAGATAAGAGTAAGCAATAGGGGGTGGCTAGGGAGATGGCAAAGTGAATAGAACACCAGCCCTGGAGTCAGGAGAACCTGAGTTCAAATCTGACCTCAGACAGTTAACACAAAAAACTAGCTGTGTGACCTTGGGCAAGTCACTCAATCCCAATTGCCCTGCCTTCCCTCCCTCAAAAAAAAAAAACAGTTAAGCTTCTTTTAATTCTTATCAAATATTCCATATATAATATTTGTAATTATTTACATGTGTCACTTTATAAATTTTACATTTTGAGTTTTACAGGTAGAATAGCATTTTATATTTTAGAATTATATGTTTCAGATTTTAATTTGAAATATTTGAGGGCAAAAGTTATTATTGTAGTTAATAAAAGCATTAAGGAATAAATCTAAAGAAATATTATTAATAACATATTAAATTACCCTGGGGGGTTCCCAAAACTTTTTGTTGAAGCAAAAAATATTGGAAACCACTCATCTAACTAGTCCAACTTTCTCATTTTACAAATGAGGAGTCTGAAGTAATCGCCCAAGGCCATAAGCATAGTAAATGACAGAGTCAAGATATGAACCAAGGGAAGGCTTTAATTCTTTGCACTTTACCATACCTGGTGAATTCTCAATAATAAGTAGTTGCCCTTGAAACGGGACTCTCAAGAGCCCCCTTTTTGGTCCAGAACTCTGATTTCACCAGCCTGAACCTAGTTTGGAAATTTGGAAACTCCAACCATCAAGAATAGTATAAGAAGATGCAAATCAATAGCTAATCCAAGATTTAGAGCTCTGAGGCCACAGATTCCCCTCCCCTGATAACCCAATCCTTTCATTTTACTGATGAGGAAACTGAGGCCCAGGAAGGTAGTTACTTGCCACAGCAGAGCAAGGATTTAATTCAGCTCCCCTGACTCCAAGTCCAGTACTCTTTCTCTAACACACACCAAGCTGCTTGTCTTTACCTGTAAAATAATTAATGTCAGCTTAGCCTAGAGAGGTAAGAATCAAAGAGAAACTGTCCCATTCCCTCTGGGTCAGGTGATCTGCAGCAAAAATAAACTCTTTGCCACTTCTCTATTTAAAATAGATTAAACTCATTCTTTTTCCTCCCTTGGCCCCTTACTAAGGTAAAAATACACAATTCCGACCCCATCTCACTCCCCCATGGTGGGTGGCAGCAGCAGGGATGCTAAGAAAGGGTCTGCAGTGACTGCCCCAAGGCAGAGAGTTACCAGGGCTTTCACCAAGGGAGCAAGGGCAGTGGTGGGGCCATGCTGTGCTTCCTGTATAATTGGAGCCAAATTATAAGGAAATTTAAGATGGATTTATATGTAAAGTCACTTGCTTTCTTTTCATTAGCCCAAATCTAAACCTCCCTTGACATGCTACAAAATGCCAGGTAAATAAGTCATGATCCTAATTGGAAATCACATGCATAAAAATACCAGATTGAAGGAAGATCTTGGAATAAAAGAGAAAAACACATTTCATCAGTTAAGAGTAAAGGATAAAATAGAGAAGGTTTGACAGCAAGCCAGAGAAAGTACCAGCCTTGACTCCACGGAGACCTCCTTTTGTCTCTTAATTCTAGTTCTCCTCCCCGACCCTGCCATAGCCTCCAGGCAGAGAGAGATTCTAAAAGTGCAGTAATTATAATGGCAAATATTTTGGTGGGGTAGGACCTTTTCTGCCTAAGGCTACCACTTGTAAAGTGAATTTGAACTGGAAAGTGGAGTAATTCTTCTTTGCTAAGAACCAAAAACTTGTTTACTATCTTACTATTTTAGTCAGGAAAATTATCCAATTATTAATATTGTTATTCCATTTCTTCTTCAATTCTATTCAAGAACCATTCATTAAATACCTATTGTGTATGCCGTATGTAAGGCAGCTGGGATACCAAGGCAATGAAACTGCCTCTGCCCTCAAGAAACTTACTTTTTACTCTGGAGCAGGGAATAAAACAAGTAAATAAATAAAAAAAGGCAACGAAACTTCCTCTGCCCTCAACAAACTTACTTTTTGCTCTGGAGTAGGGAATAAAGCAAGTAAAACCCACTCTGGGGTGGGGCTTAAGCATCTATGCCAATTGAAAAATCTCTGAGCAGTTTCCAGAGAAGAGAGTTAACCACTGCAAGCATTGTGGGATTTGGAGAAGCCACGCTTAGGAGGAGGTAAGTGCTTCCTGCCTCCTCCCTCAAAGGAAAGTGGGGATACTTTGTGGCAGCCTTATGCATTCCATTCATTGAGGGGAAAGGGGACCCAGGATTTTGTATTGTTTTGTTTTTAAAGAAATGCCAAGAGAACTAGTTCCATGCCTCCAGAGAGTTCAGAGAACGAGGAAAAGGATCTCCAGAAGACCAAAAATATTTGTAGCAGCTCATTTCACAAATGCTCAAAGCTGGAAACGAAGAGGGGGTGCCCACCTACTGGGGGATAGCTAAATAAATTATAGCATATGATTGTAATGGAATATTATTGTGCCATAAGAAATGAAAGGGACCGTTTCAGAGGTAACTGTGAAGAAAGAGCTACATGCAAAGTGAGATGAATGGAAATAGACCAATTTATACAATGACAACATTACAAAGAAAAACAACTGTGAAAGACACATTTGAACTCTGATCAATGCAATAATAAAACAAAAATCCAGAGGACGGAAAATGAAATAGGCCACCCACCTCCTGATGAAAAGGTGATGGATTCAATATTATGGAAAATGAGACATACATTTTTGGACTCAACCCATGTGAATTTGGTCTGTTGGACCATGTATATTTGTTCTGCTTTCTTTTATTGGTTTTTAATTTGTTTTTGTTTATGTTTTTTTTTTTTAGCCACAGCAATTGAATAGTTGAGTTCTACATCAGTAGAAGTACCTCCATCAATGAAATCACTGTCTTGATGCTAAAATGTAATGATAATAGCTGGCATTTATATAATGATTTAAGGCTACTAAGTCCTTTACATATTTTATTTCATTTTTCCCCTCAAAACAGTCTAAGAGAGGTAGTGCTATTATTATCCCCATTTTACAGATGGGAGAAGTGAATTAGAGAGGGTAAGTGACCTGTCCAAAGTCACTCAGCCCATAAATGTCTGGGGCAGGACTTAGGTTTTCCTGACTTCAAGTGCATCCCTGTGCCACCTAGATGTCAAGTATTGACACTCATCAGTCAATCAATAAATGTTTATAAAGCATCTATTATAAGTCAGGCACTGTGCTAAATCCTGGGAATAAAAAAAAGGCAAAAGATGGTCCTCTGCCTTCAAGGAGTTTGCAATCAAATAGGAAGACAGCATGCAAACAAATACATACAAACTAGCTATATACAGGATAAAAAAGGAAATGACTAACCAAGGGAAGGCTTTAGAATTCAGAGGGGCTGGGAAAGGCTTCCTGTAGTAGGTGGGATTTCAGCTGAGATTTAAAGGGAGCCCAGGAGATTATGAGGAGGGAGATTATTCCAGGCATGGGGGACAGTCAGAGAAAATGCCCAGAGGCAGATCCAGAGGAGGCCAGTGCATCAAAAATATCTATGTTAGGGAATAAGATTTAAGAAACTTAGAAAGGTAGGAGGGAACTGGGTTATGAAAGGCTTTGAATGACAAAAGGGTTTTATATTTGATCTGGGAGGCCATAATGGGGAGCCACTGGAGTTTCTTGAGCAGGAAGTGTGACATGGTTGGACCTGTGTTTAGGAAAATCACTTTGGAGGCTGAATGGATTAGAGTGGGGAGGGAGCACAAATGAAACTATTCCCAGTAAATTCGTTCTTTCTCTCCCCTTCTTTCTTTCCTCCTCTCCCCTTCCTTCCCGTCTTCTCCCTCCACTCTCTTTTCTCCCTCTTTTTCTCTCACTCTCTTTTCTTCTTCTCTCTTTCCACACCTTTTCATTGTTATAATATACTCCCAGCTAGGAAATTCCCTTTATAATTGTTGATCAGCACTCTACTGTAACTTCTTAGAAAGCTGCCTGAAGCACTGAAAGAGACTTGCCCAGGGTCACAGAGGCTGGGTGTGTCAACGGCAAAACTTGAACCCAAGTGTTTCTGAATCTGAGGCCAGTTCTCTATACTCTCCTTCTCTAGAAACTGCTTGTTGTTGACTCATTTCAATCATGTCCAATTTCTTTGTGACCCCGTTTGGGGTTTTCTTGGCAAAGATACTGGAGTAGTTTGCCATTTCCTTCTCCAGCTCATTTTACAAATGAGGAAACTGAGGCAAACAGGGTTAAGTGACTTGCCCAGAGTCACACAGCTAGTAAGTATCTGAGGCCAGATTTGAACTCAGGAAGATGAGTCTTCCTGCTTCCAGGTCTTGTGCTCTGTCCACTTCATTTATATGGTACCACCACCTAGGTTTAAACCCTGCATTTGACATTTACTACTTTATAATTTTGAGACAGTCCTGGGCATTTAACATCCCTGGACATTTGTAAAGTCAAAAGGGTTGAGTTAGAAGATCTCCGTGGGACCTTCTAGCCTCTATATAGTTATGACTGATTGATCCTAGAGAAGGCCTCACTTGTCATCGTCAATTTACAATTACTTTGTATTTACCCTGTATATAATCTATTTGTGCATTTCTATGTAAGTGTCTCTCACCCCCTGTAGCTACAGAGACAGTGTTGCTGTTTGGGCTTTGGTTCTCCATTGCCTGCCACAGCATGAGCCACATAGCAGGGGCTCATCAAATGCTTGATGAATTACCCAGATATTAAAGCTTGGTTTATTATAGAAGCTTAGACCATAAACGTCTTTTTTCCTCACCCTCTTCCCCTTTCCTATTTTGTATTTCAAAGATGCCCACTGACCGCCTCATTGATTAGGGATTTGAAAGGAGAAATACTTAAAGCAAAATAAATCTTTGTATGTAGCTGCAAAGGGCTTGAAAGGATATTAATGAAACTGATTTCAAGAGCTGGTTAGTACATCACCCCTATGTTGCCTAGTGTGCCTCAGGCAGCTATTTTAATGCATCCAACATGGCTCCCAGAGGGCCAGGGTACAGTGTGAGGTCATGAGTTGAGGTTCATCCCTCAAGCAAATTTCAGACATGAGGATAACATTATTTCAGGATTGACAGAGTATTCTTAAAAATAATGGTTATAATCTTTTAAAGGACTGAAATTTCCACATATACAGATCTTGATTTATTTCACTTTGACAGAAGCCTTTGCTTAAGTTATTTTTATAGGCAAATTTAAAAGTTAAATGCTTGCTATAAGAGGAATGGAAGGCTATGGAAAGAGCGGCAACAGCATTTGTTTAGAAACCATCAAACCAGAAAACCTGGGCATGAGAAATAAGGAACTGTCTTAGAGAGTAGAGCAAAAAAGATTTACAAATTTGTTTTTTAATTACCAAGTATTTTTTTTTCCTCTCCTTCACACCTTCTCCCGTCCCCCTACCACGTAAAAAGACAAAAATCCTTGTTCAGACAAACAAAACAAATTTACACATTTCCATGTCTAAAAATGTGTTTCTTATTCTACATATTTAGTCTATCACCTCTCTGTAGAGGTAGACAGCATGTATAGTCACTGGTCCTGTGGAATGGTGGTTAGTTATTGTGTTGATCAGAGTTCTTACGTTTTTCAAAATTGTTCCTTTTTGCAACATTGTAGTTATAAATTTTTCTGGTTCTGTTCACATCACTCTGCATCAGTTCATTAAAGCTTTCCCAGTTTTTTTCTGAAACTGTACCCTTTGTTGTTTCTTACAGTACAAAAATATTCTATTATATTCATTTAACATGATTTGTTCAGCTATTCCCCAATGAAAGGACACATTCTTAGTTTCCAGTTCTTTGCTACAACAAAAAATAATGCTGTAAATCTTTTTGTGCATATAGGATGTTTCCTCTTTTTTTAAAAAAGCCTCTTTGGACTTAGTAATAGTATGGTACGCACAGTGTAGTCACTGGGGCCATAGTTCTAAATGAACAGGAAGGAAGTAGAATCAATAGGCATATGGGGGTGGAGAGGGACATCTTTCAAAGAGCTTGATGACCTGTGAGTGCTGAAGTTGGTAGCCATTGAGATGGAACAGAGTCGAGGTAGCAAGGCCTGGGAGACTAGTCTGATCCATAGCTAAGTCAGGAATAGCAAATGTGATTATCCTTTTTTTTATAGAAGAGAAAACTCCAACTCCAAGAAGTTATATAGGCAGTTCTGTCTGAGTGGGAACCTTGTTCCCCTGATTCCACATCTAGGGCTTGTTCCACCAAACCACAGATAAAACAAGAGATATGTCAGAAGAACTGGAAGCAGAGACTTTGTTAGGTCAAAAGTCAGGACCAGGGGAATGAGCAGTAGAGGGGTGTTTTGGCAGGCAGACAAAGACTTATGCAAGGATCATCCAGCAGTGAATAGAGGTACAAGCAAGCAGTGTTATTTGAATGAATAAAATAAAACACAGGATTAGAAAGGAAACCAATTCTGCTGAAATACAGTTATAATACATGTATATATACATATACACACATTTATATATATATATATGTATATATATTTTAAATTGACAGACCTCAGGTTAAGAGTCCCTGGACATTGGGGAAACATTTCCTTCCCTCTCCCCTTTGGTGAGTTTATGGGCAGACACAGACAAGAGTGCACAGGAAGAGTCTCGGTCTGCATTGCTGAAGGGAGTGCCCACATGGAGGAGATCCCAGGCCCAGCCAAGTATGGAAGTAGCCATATATAGGGTATGCATCTGACTATCACTCTTCTCAAGTTTTAAGCATGGGCTTTGAAAGAACAGTTTTTCAGGACAATATACAATTTGGTGCTTTGGGGTAATACAGGAAAGCTCTAAGATTCCATCTTGGCTCTCCTGGAAAATCTGGTTAAGGAAGCAAGCCATCCAGCCTTGCATTGTTCCTGAACTATCTCATATGTGTATAAATGCCAAAATGAACAAGGGCCAAATGAGTGGTACTGAAAAAATGCTATTGGAGTGAAAAGATGGGAAAGATCAGTATGGACAGGCTGATGTGGTTGGGGCAGCCTTGTCGCAGAGAGAGGTGGGACTCACTCTGTCCTCCAAATATGGGTAAGACTTGGATGAACAGATAGGAGGGTGAAGGGAGTTCTGCATGGTAGGCAGTTCTGTGAAATGGAAAAGGAGCTAGGTTTGGAGTGAGAGTTACAACTCACTGACTTTCTGTATAAACTTAAGCAAGTCATTTTGATCTGGGTTGAAATGAGAAGAGCAGTGTTAAATTTTCAGAGTGAGTGAATTTGTGCCTTGGAAATTGGCAAGTGATATAAAACAGAGTTTGATTTCTTGTTTTGTTGATTGTAAAGATTTAAGAAAGTGACAGAGGAAATATTAATAATGCAGATAAATTTCCCTCCCCAAAGAGCATGAGAACTTATTTACCTACTTCAAATTCTAGCTCTACTATAAGTCCCTCCTGGGGCAGCTAGGTGGAAGCAGTGCATAGAGTGCTGGACCTGGAGTCAGGAAGACTCATCTTCCTGAGTTCAAATCCAGCCTCAGACACTTACTAGTTGTATGACCCTGGTGTAGGCCATTTAATCAGTTTGCCTTAGTTTCCTCATCTGTAAAAGAGCTGGAGAAGGAAATGGCAAACCACTGTCTTTGCCAAGGAAAATCCCAAATGGAGTCACACAGAATTGGACGTCACTGAAAAAACGACTGAACAACAAAAAGTCCCTTCCAGTATTGATATTGGATAATTCTATGAATAGCATGAACAAAGGTACCAAGTTAAGAATGAATTATTTGTATAATCTGGGGCTTGAGGGCCTTGGCTCTCAGTTTACTCGCATTTGGTCTAATCCTGAGTCAATCCTAAATGATCACTCTTCCTCTCTTCAGCTCCTTATGACCCACTCAATGTTTACTCTGAGAAATCTCTGAATACAGCTTATATCTAGATTTCACAGACACAGTTGAAAGTGGACCTCGGCTCCCATACAAGCACTAACGATAATAAATGCAATTATTGGCCACAGCACAACCTTTATTCCACTTCATAAAAAAATACTAACATTGCCCAGGAAATCCTCGCTTCTCTAAGTAGGAGGCAGGAAGGAGTTCAGGAGTTCCTCTTGGGCCATGTGGATTTGCATCCCACGGGCAATGTGCAGAGCTTGCCCTATCGGTTTCTTCATGCTGACTCAGTTCTGGAGTGCCAGGTGCTTTGGGATAACAAAGTAATCATTTTATTGGTTCCTTAGTCCCATGATAATGACAAGGGAGGGTCTGCGTTGGTTTAGAAAGGAAAGACAGCTCTGGTTTGCTCTTTCTTCTTTGGATTCCTCAGGGTGGCAAATAGCTCTCTCTTCCTCAGACTTCCATAAGAGGCAGGGGAAGAAACCATTCTTCCCTCAGCTCTCACAGAAATAACAAACTGCTAGTTGAGTCTGAGCTTAAGTCTTGGATCTTTTGTTACCTCTTCTTCTCCATGCCCTATGCTTGATCATAGATGACCAAGTGGTCATCCTGAAATAGACATTTTCAGCCTTGGAGGTACATTGTGAATCTAAGAGGCCTGTCAGTCTTGGACTCTCATTCATAAGAAGTAGCCTCTCTCCTACTATTGGGGCACCTCTAGGAGAAGATAAGAATGGGTCAAAGAAGCCTAATTTCTTGCTTGGTTTGCCAAAAGACAGGAACACAAAGGAAAGTAGTCTGTGTAGAAATACAGAAGGACATATTCAATAATCCTTCTAAATGCATAATCTTGATTTTTGGGGGTATCAACCTCCCAGGAGAATATAACAGCAGTTACACTTCTGCTCTTTGCTAATTTAAAACTGTGAGAACATTTTATGTTTAGCATTTCTTATGTGTTGAAGAAATAAATAGCTGTCCCAAACCTGACTTACATTTTACATTTAATACTTTCCTAATCCACCCAGGAGATAATCAAAGTGAACTCAACCTAAGCATTAAGTAATGATTCCTAGGGTGAAAGGGCAGATTTTCCAAGAGTTGATGAGACAAAAAAAACCTGATCCACTCTCATTGCAGTTCAGGTTCACTCCAGACTGAATCCAATCCCTGCATGCCAGGGTCCAGGGTGAGAAAGGCTTCTTAGTGGAGAGGAAAGGATCACTCTATCCCAGCTGCCCTGGATCCAGCTGTAGTTCTTAACCTTCTGGAGAGAACTTTCCTAATGAACTCTCTTGCTAGGTATGCCCACATTGGTCCACTTTTCCCTCTTTCCCTATCCAGAGAGCCAGTCTTGACTAAGCTGGAATCTGGTGGGCAGGGAGAAGGAGAGGGCAGTATAACATAGGGGAGAAGGTTACAGTGGGAGTTGGAAGACTGGATTTTCATCTTGTCTTTGTTTCTTATACTTGCATTACCTTGGGCTGAACCTCTGTCTGCCTCCAAGGTCTCTCCAAGGTTCCTTTCAGTTCTAAAATCTATGGTCTTGTGAGTAGGACATGTTCAGGAGACAATGAGTAGATAGACCTGACTTGAATATAGGGTTTGCGGCTGGAGGTAAAGAGGGAAATTGAAAAGGCAGGTTGGGTGATGGCTTTGAATATCAGGTTATAGAATCTAGACCTATCCTATAAGCATGGGAAGCCACTGGAGGATGTGAGGAGGTGAATAACATTGAAAGCAATATTTTAGGAAAATTAATCTGTTAGTATGTAGGATAGATTCTAAGTAAGAGAGACTGGAGGCAGAGATATTTAAGTGGAGATATTCTGTGGGCAGATCTATGTTTCCACTTGAACTAGAGCTCTAGTGAGAAGTCAAGGTATGAGTCATCCCATAGGAATGATTACAGAAGCTGTGAGAAAAGATCAGTGCAACAAATGAAAGAGAGAAAAGAAGATAAGAAGGAAGTGTTAAAAAAAAAAAAGAGAAAGGTTTAAGGAGGGAGAAATGGAGAGGGTGTGCAGCTGTATCAAATGCTGCAAAGAGGTTGGGGAAAATTTTATTTGGCAAAAGAAAAAAAGGGTGCTTTGTTGGATGGTGGGGAAGAATGTCAGACTTTAGACAGGTGAAGAGGTAGAGACAAGGGGCATACATAGATAAGTTTAACAGTTAGGTGTATGTGCAGAGGATGTGACCAAAAGGAATCTGGTCGATATTTTGGTCTTGAAGATATCTCCATATACAATGTATGAACATTCCTCAGACACCACATTTGGGACTTTGATCACCTCTCTTTGCCCTGAGTGTCATCAAGCTAAGAATTCCTGGTTTAAAAAGTTTTCTGGAGGCCTGGCTAGAAGGAGCCTTGAGGCCCAAAGTTATTGAAAACATAAAAGTCAGCAAAAAATGCCACCAGGGAAAGGAAAAGCCCTTATCTGGAATCACAGGAATAATGCCAAAGGTAGCGGTGACTTCATCAGAGTTCCTCCAATGGGCATTGTTCTCTTCTGAACATCAGGTTTCCTCAGGTTGGCAGTTTGAAGTGAAGTGATTCTCATTGACTGGTATCAGAAGTCAGAGTAATAAAGGATAAGGGATTGAACTATTTTCCCCTCCCTGTCTGAAGAATGTTTCACATACAGTGGCAGAGTGAGGCTGTTAATACCTGACTTCTCTTTTTCTGTTGTGTTGAAAAAGGAAAAGTTCCACTCCATTCCACCCAAGTCCAGTCACCAATTTGGAGGAGGGAATGGAAGCTGTATGGAAGTAATGACATGCTGATAGGCCCCTACTCAGGCAGAAGTTTCTATTTGTGTTATGTTAAAGGAAGAACATTGAACTAGGATTCTGAGAACCTTGGTTCAACTCTTTAACTTACTATCTATATATCCTTGGTCAAAATAAGAAACTGAACCTTAGTTTCTGGTTGGATTTGGTCAATACCCAAGCACCTACTTTGGGTAAGACTAGGGCAGCTAGGTGGCACAGTGGATAGGGTGCCAGGCCTGGAGTCAAGGAAGACTCATCTTCCTGAGTTAAAATCTGGTCTCAGAATTTACTAGCTGTGTGACCTTGGGCAAGTCACTTAGCCCTGGTTTCCTCATCTGTATAATGAGCCAGAGGAGGAAATGACAAACCATTCTAGTATCTTTGCCAAGAAAACCCTAAATGGGGTTACAAAGTATCAGACACAACTGAAAAATGACATCACTGCCACTACCACAACAACAACCACTTAGGGCATATGTTGCACTAAGCACTAGGGCTACAAAGGGAGCCAAAAGACAGTCCCTACTTTCTGAGAGCACACAATTTGATGGTGGAGACCATATCCATGCAAACAAGTTACATGGAAAATAAACTAAACAGGAAACATTTATCAGAGGGGAAGGCACTAGAATTAAGAGGCACTAGGAAAGGCTTTCTGTAGAAGGTTGGCTTTTAACTGGGACTTGAAGGACCCCAGGGCAGAAGCCAGAAGGCATAGGTTGGGAGTTCTTAATTTTGTCACATTTCCCCTTTGGAAGTCTGCTGAAGGCTACGGGCCCTTTCTCAGAATAAACTTTTTCAACAAATAAAATAAAACACAAAGGGTTATAAAAGAAACTAAAGGTTAGTGAGGATAAAGATGTATTTTTTTTTCCATCCAAGTTCATGAACCTAGTTGAAGAAGTCCTGGTCTGTCTCTGTCATTCCTTTCCCCTCTAGGCCCTAGGGTCCTGTGGTCCTGTCATTCTTTTTGAAGTTAGATCTCCTCACAGGTTTTGGTGCATTTGGCATGAAATAAACATAAAGGAGAAGAGAGAAGAGGGGGAGGCTGATTTTTTATGTCGTGCTTTGAGTGACTTTTGTTGATGTTGGGAGAACTGCTTCAGTATGGCGGCTTGTATGCTTTGTGTGCTATGTCAGGGTGGAGCTCACCTTTGTCTCTTCTATGGGGGCACCTCCTTGCCTCTATTAATAACTAGTCTTTGTTTCTGTGTCTCTCTCACCCAGGCTCTTTCTAAGCCTGTATGTGACTGTCACACTGGCACACAAAAAGCCAGATCCACTCCCCTCATTGGAAACTGAGGTCCAGAGAAGTTGAGTAATTTGCCCAAATTCATATAGGCAGAATCCGTATTCTAACACAGGTCTTCATCTGACTCCAAATCTGGTGCTCTTTCCCACTGTACGATCTTTGCCTGCTGCTCCTTTCTGGGCGTTTTTTTCTGCCTAGGTCTGTCTTTGTGCCTGTACGGTGTGGCTCTCTGAGCCTGTATCCCTATGTCACACACACACACACACACACACACACACACACACACACACACACACACTCTCTCTCTCTCTCTCTCTCTCTCTCTCTCTCTCTCTCTCTCTCTCTCTCTCTCTCTCTCTCTCTCTCTCTCTCCAACCTTTTCGTCCCTATACTTTCTCTTTTGAGGTTTCCAGATCCCTCAGGTAAAGATGCCCGCCGAACTCACCAGGATGGAAATGAGGAGGTACGGGAGGAGAAAACCCGAGGGAAAAAAAAGGGCGTGCTGCCCTTGGACAATTCACTTGGGAAAAGAGGGAGGCGTATTGTTACCTGGAGAAGGGAAGGAGGCAGGCTGAGAGCCCCGCCTATCGCCTGTGCCCTCCCCTCCCCTCTCCCCCCCCCCTCCCCATTCTCTCCTCCCTTAGGCTGCTGGGTCCCCATCTGCTAGGAAGCTGCAGTGACATGGGAAGAGCTGGCCTCGGCGGAGGGAGGTAGTGAGCTAAGCTCTACGATCCGGGCAAGGGAAGAGGAAGGAAGAGGGAGGCGGATCGACCGGCGGGTTGTGGAGGGGGTAGAACCGCATTAGAGCCAGGGGAGCGTTGGCGAGGTAAGGACTGCCGGCGGAGAGCCGGGGACGGTGCCGGCGGGGGGAGGAGCTGGAGGGGGATCCATGCAGGGAGTGGAACGACCCTGGGAATTCACACCCCACTGCCTCCCAGGAGGGGCCAAACACAGGTCAGGTCAGCGCAGTGCAGTTCGGCTCCAGGCGGGAATGGGGCTGGTTTGCGGCCAAGACAGAAGGGAAACAGAGCCCTGGAAAGAGGTGGCGGGGTACCGGCAGTCCTTCCGTCCCCGGCCGTGGGGCAATAGGAGGGGTAAGAGTCTTTGGCCCTAACTAGACCTGCTCCCACCCCACCAGCTCTGAGACTTCGACTTTTACCAGCACCGTGCCTGCCGTTCCCGAGTCAGGGACGGGGAATTGGAGCTAGGAGCTCCCCCAAGGGCTGTTAATCCCTGTGGCTGCGAGGAAGCTGCGAGGCACCTAGCTTTTCTTTACACTTCACCTCCCTCCCAAAGCACTGGTAGCAACGCGGCGGGGGGGAAAGCAACAGTGCATCTGCAGATTGGAATCTAGTCCCGTCTCCTCCTCCCTCCACCGTCCCTTTTCTGGAAGGAAGGAATAAACAAGCGCGAATTCTGCCTGAGTCCGAACCCCATTTCTTTCTGGTGCCAGACCAGGTTTAGGTTGCTTGTGTTGTGTTTGGCTTTAGACCCTGGGACTTTTTTGTTCCCTTCCACCATCAGGCCACCTCCCTCCTCCTCCCCATCCTCCCTCGCATCCCTGACCAGTCGGAAAGACTTGGGTTGGAGGGGGGTAAAGAGGAGGTAGGAGCTGTTCCGAGCGCACGGTGCAACTTTCTGCGCGGAAATCGGCAGTTACACTTGACTCTCCCTTCTCCCTGGAGCTGCATGCCCCACGCTCCCAGCGCCGCGGAGCTCAGACGACTTCCATTCTTGGAAGTGGGTGCGGGTGGCGGGGGCGGGGCGCGGGAACTCCGTCCTTGGGATATCGGTGAAGCAGCGCACGCTTTTCTGGATTGATTGGGCGGCGCGGAGTTAGGATTTGGAGTAGTAGTTTACATTGGCAGAAGTTTGGGTGAGGAGAAGGGTGGGGGTTGAGAAGAGGGTGTGTGTGTACGCACACTAAATCGCCACCCACTACTACCCACCCAACTGTGTTGGAGGAGAACAAGCTCTTTATTGATTCCTTCTCCTGATTATCAGTGGCGAGCTTCCCGCGAGTATTGGTCCCCTGGCTTCCTTCTTCACCCCGCCCCCAGCCCCAGCCGAGCCCCTAAGTGAGGGATGCTGGAAATGCTGTCTGTTCCTCTCCGAGGAGCGACCCTTTCTCTGCTCCCGGAGTAAACCAAAGGGAGGCGCGGGAAGGGGGACGAAGGAGCGAGGGGCGGGGTAGACGCGGCGGTTAGCTCCCTGCGGGATCGGCGCAGCCTGGGAGCTGCAAAGCCGCGAGTGTGCATTGTTAGAGGAGGCAGTGAGGGACCATTCCACCTTCCCCTCCACCAAACAGAAAAAGAGACAAACACCAGGACTTTTTCTACCATCTTCATGCAGACAAGACCCCTCACGTGGCGCTCTCTCCGGAGGTGGTGGTGGGGAGATGCGTCCACCTGGCGCTTAGTCAGGCCGTCTCTCCCTCCCCCGCTGTCGGGAGAGCTCCGTGGTGCCCCCCCTCCCCCCTTGGGGATAGAAACTAACCTGTAGGCCTGACCGGTGGACTGGGAAGTGAAGTGGTAATTGAGGAATCCTGTCCCCTTCCCCATGCCATTCCCCCCTCCCCCAGCCCAGGGCCGCCAATTCCCTGCGGGCATGGTGGGAGGTTGTGCTGGGGAGGAGTTTCCCCCTACCCCCACTGCACCTTGGAACCCGAGAGACGCTGGGCTCGGGGAGGCCCGACCGGAGGCCCTGAGAGAAGAGAAAATCCTTTCCTCAAGAGGTGCTGGGTTTTGATTCGGATTTAGCTACAGCTGGTACTCCCACTATTGCCTAGGGGTTAGGGGCGTGGGGAGGGGTGGCTTCCTGGTTTTGCTCTCTCATGCTTACTAGGGGTTTTGAAAGAAAGCACTTTGCAAACATCAAAGCGCGACAGAAATGATGCACACCCCCCCCCACACACACACATTTGAAACGTTTGCCTATTAAAAGGCGATCATCCCAGGAAGCCTGGGCTGCCCGCTGGACCCTGACTTAATCGCCACCCCAAATTGGCCCTGCTCCGTCTTATGTGCACGAATGAATGTGTGTGTATCTATCTCTCTGGAGCAAGGACTCCCCCACCCTCTGTCACCCCTCCCACGTGAGACCTTAACGCCTAGGAGAAGCGATCCGGCTCCGCCAAGATAACCAACCCGAAGAGGGAAAGAGAGAGGGAGAAAGTTGACATCTTTGGGCGAGCAGACGCCATCGCCGGGGTCCTCCCAGCCCCCAAGCTCTTGGCCTCAGCTGGCAGTTCCTCGGAGGCAGATTCTGCCCAGTTTGGGTCACCAACTTACTCTAAGCATCTTATCTTCCTCTCTTCCTGGGATTCAGAGCACCCAACTTTTTTCCCGGTTATCTATCGCCTAACAAGTTAGGTATGGGTCCGGGCTTGTGCCCACCCACAAGTTATGTGAGGGTTTTATCTGAATGAGTTGCCGGTGTTTGTCGCTGCTGCCTCTGGGATTGGTCACGAGATGCTTCATTGAATCCTTTGTGTGGCTTTTATCGAATTCCAGACTTCGGGATGCCTCGCTGCCGGGATTGTGAGTGAGCCAGGAGGGCAGGTAGCTAAAAGCACCATTTTTGGGTACTGGGGTAGGTATGCATTCGAGTCGAAGGTGTGGAAGGATTGACTGCTTGGGGGAGACAGATAGCTGGTAAATATTGGATCAACTAGGGAAGCTAGTGTCTTTACAGAGTGGCTTCCATGAAATACTCTTGGTTGCTCCCTTGTTCTATGTTTCCTCTCCTGCAAGCATCTGTTTTGCTCAGCACGTACCTCTCTAGTGTACTTCCTTTTGGGACCATTTTTTATTTACAAACAGTCGGTTTTGGAATATTTAAATAGAGTTTTCTTTCCTTTACCTCGCTAATGCTTAAGAGTTTCCCTAGGCATCCTTTGTGAGATCTCTGTAGAATTGAAACAAAAAGAGAAATTGAAACTGTAACATTCAAAGTATAGGCGTTTCTCTTACTCCTGTCTTGCTCTCCTAGCATTAGGCATCTGTAAAATGTTTATGTTGTACACACAGGCTTAATACGTTGACCAGAAACGCGCCGTTGCCTTGAGTTCTTTCATTGCTGAGCAGAGCAGTCCAGGTTTTTGTAAATATGCCAAGAAGAGCTGGACGTTGGCAGCCCTGTTGCAACTGTTTCAGTTGCAGTGAATGACATTCCCTGCCTAAAAAGGGGGGGGGGGGGCGAGGTTCTTTTTCAGTATAAACTGGAACGGAATGGGAGCAACGTTTCTCCTTTTATTGCTCCCCAGTTTTCTTTCACTTCCCTTCCCCCTTGTCTATAAAAGCAAGCTGTGTTTTTATGCAAATGAATTCTAATGGATCATTTCTTTCTTACCTCTTCAACTCAGATTTTGTTCTTTTTCATTTATCTTCAAGAGGGTGTGAGCTGACCCTTTTTGCCACCCTCTGAATCTGTCACTCGTTTAATGAGATGATGGTTCAAGGTTTTCTGATGAGTTTTCTTTGGCATTGCTCTTTATCCACCATGTCAGAGGATATATGATAGGCTGAGCTTACTGACCCACCAGACACAGACATAACTGACCCTCTTGGGAAAAAAAGCCTTTGAAATAACCTATCATTAAGGCTTTATTGTATCCAGGGCTGCTAGGTGACTCTGTGGATAGAGCCTTGGCCCTGGAGTCAGGAGGACTTGAGTTCAGATCTGGCCTCAGACATTTGACATTTACTAGCTGTGTGACACTGGGCAAGTCACTTAACTCCAATTTCGTCACACCAGAACAAAAAACCCAACAACTATATCTTAGCTAATCTCTTGGAAATATCAGAGCTTTACAAAGCATTATTGACCCAAATAGTAATGGGTGGTATTGGCTTAGTAAATTGGATGAGAACATTTTTTCTTTGGAAGATAAAGCTTAATGTTCCCTGGGGTCCCTTCTGCCTATATTTATTCTAAGGCCACTTGGTTTTTCAAATCTAAACAGAATTTGAGTAAAATTATTTTTTTTAATACTCCCTAAGTAAAATTTGGCACAGCTGAGAGCTTGAATCAAGGGCACCATTGTAGAGAAGAGTGGCTGGGCTTGGAGTCAAGATAGCTGGATTTGAATCCCTATTCAGATACTTATTAGCTGTGAGCAAATCAGAGCTTCTCAGCCTCGATTTCTTTATCTCTAAAATGGGTTTAATGATACTTACATTACCTACCTCACAGGGTTGTTGTGAGGAAAGTGCTGTGCACACTTTTCCATATAGATATGAATTATTTTTAATCACACCAAGAAGTACCACTCCTAGAAACTGCCTCTATTTGTATGATAGATAATATTCAGAGTGTTAGAAGAAAAATGATCATCTTGCCTTAGAAGACAATCAGTGTTAGGCTGAAATTTCACCCTGTTTGTGACTTGTTCTGGAAACATACTGAGACCCTAAACCAGGACCACATGTGACCTTTTAGGTCCTTGGGTCTGAGTCCAAGTTTTACAGAACAAATCTTTTTTATTAATAGGATTTGCTCTGTGAAGTGAGGACCTAGACAGCCACATGTGGTTTTGAGGAAGCAGATTCCCTACCCCTGTCCTAAACTGTAGAGGTGATGCTTCCTGTTTTCCGAACCAAACAGCTGCTAGTATATTCCATTTTCATTGTGAGCATTCCTTAGCCCAGAAAATAGGTGATATGCATTGTCTATATAGAATCTGTTATTTAACTATTGAAGTATAGGTGTTCACCTCATCTATAGAGAGTCAGATTTAATAGTGTATGTACTTGTACTCAAAAATACATAATCTTTGGAAAATGAGCTTAGTATACTTTCAAGATGAATTAGAGAAGTGTTTGCATATATTTAGGGTAAATCAGATGTTCTTGTTAAGACTTTCAAAGCCTGGTTCTCTAGTGCCAGGGTGCATGATTGCAGACTGCTTTACAATCTACTGTACAATCAAAATCCAGTTCTCCTAAGGTCAGTCAAGGACTATCCAGCAAATTAGTACCTCCATAAAGTAGCCTTCACATTTTAGCTAATCATTACTGGTGAACTAGCTTCATGAGAAGGTGCTGGGATTCAGGTGTGTGGCCCAGGGAGAAAAGAATATATGCAAGGTACAATATTGTAAAAGATTATTTCTTTTATGCTTTTGAGAGAAAAGGTATGCTTTGTCAAGTGTGGGACCAGGGAATGATGCCAGCCACCTGACACCTTTTATCCATCCTTTTGGGTCCTTGAGAGTAGGGATTATTTCATTCTTTGTGCCAGTGCCTGGCACATAGGATATACACTTAAATACTTCCTGAACAATTGGTTGGCCGTGGGCATTAGAAGTCATATATGTGTATATACTCATATTTCTGTTTGTTCTTTCTTGTTCTTTTCCAGACCTTCTTCATTGCAGGTGTGTATGTATTTTAATGTCACAGTTGTGCAAGTAGTCACAAGTAAATGATCTTTTGATTTGGGGGTGTCAAAAATTTCATTATGTCTATTCTTAAGGGCAATAAATTCTACAAATGGATACCTTGGAATATATCAAATACATGGGTTAACTACAATGAATGGGATGTTTTTTATGCAAAGTAGTTTTAAATACATTGCAGGGCTGATCTGCCAAAATTGCTTGTGCCTTCTTGAAAAAAAGAAGAGTTCAAATATAACTATAAACTGTAATTGACAATGAGTCATTTGCTTTAGGGGTGCCAACCATGAAGATAACATAGCTGTCGTCTTAATGATAATTCAGAACACTTTATTAAAGAGTCAGATACATCTCAAGTGACCTATAAGTATGCTTGGAATAAATATTAACAGTTTTGTTCATGTAAGGTTTGAATATTTTCAAGATACACAATATTGTGGTCCTTAGGGGTGGAGGTAGGAAATTACATAGGCTGTCCAAGAAAAATTTATATTTAAATGGTCTTGTAAAAAGAAGGCACTTATATTTGTAATATAGAAAATCTAATATGTAGTCATGAGCAATGAAACCATTCCAACATCTTCTGATAAATTTAAATATTAGATGCATATATCTAGTTGCCAGGAGGGTAATTCTGTTTTATATTTGTAGACATAATGAAGTAGCTTGGAGTAGAGGATTGGGAGCAGGTCTCAGGAATCAGGAAGAACTAAATTAAAATTCTTCCTCTCACATAACACAGACTGTGTGACCCTGTGCAGGTCACTTAACCTCTTAAAGACTTGAAGTTGCAGAGTATCTGATTTGCCTCAATAGAGAGAAATTTCTTACTTGTACTTCTCTATAATGAAATCTAGATTAAAGAAAAAAAAACAGCAAACCATTAAGTACATTTTAAAAGCAAATGAAATTCTTGTAAAAAAGTAAGGGAAATAATACATAGGACACAGCTTAAAAGACAATATTGTTTAAACATTTCTTGCTTTTTGATTAAATGATGTAATTTATCAATCTGAAAAAAATCACAATATAGCTTATGCTGTCTATGCTTCAGCAAATCACATCTGACAAGATGGATTTTGGTAATTGATGCTTTAGAAGTACAACTTTCTCTTATTAATTTGTCTATTTTTGACATCCCTTTTTAAAAATTTTGAGTTCCAAAATCTCTCTCTTCCATCCACCCCTCTCCCATTCATTGAGAACATAAGTAATATGATATTAATTATCTATATGAACTCATCAAAAATATTTTCATAGTAGCCAGAAGCAAACCTCTTTAATAACAACTCACATTTACATTGTGCTTTAATGTTTGCAAAGCGCTTTCCTCACTGGGGAAAAATCAAGTGTGACTAATCTCCTTTTACAGATGAGGAACTGAGGCCAGGAGAGGTAAAGTGACTTGTGTAAAGTAAGTTAGGGAGCTGGGTGGGGTTTGCACTCAGTTCACCTGTCTCTAAATGCAGGGCTTTTTCTACCATAACATTGCTTTTCTCTGTCACATTACAGGGTTGAAAATTTTAAAAAAGATTACATGTTTGTAATTACATCTTTGGATGTGATTTATTTTGAAGGAAAAATAACATGCTGAAATAGTAATATTGAATCCCCCCAACTACTCTTTCCCTTGAATCTTTCATTTGCCCAAATATTTACTTGGCCAGGAAAATACTGGTTTTATTCCAATTTTTTTTACACCAAAGTTACTAATAATGAAAATGCAAAGCAAATATTTTAAAAAGATAATGCCAAATGGAAGTAAAGGTTAACAAGATAAATTAGGAAACTGTTTGTTATGCATTAAATGTGCAGTATACTATTTGTGATGTGAGTGACCATGCCCTGATTGTATGTAAACTCCTTGAAGGCAAGGGAATTGAGAGAATTTCCTAACTAGAAAGGACCTTAGAGATTATCTAGTCCATTGCTAATTGCATCCCTGATTATATCACAGCAGTAACCCTGAAACTTTTGCCTTTCCATGATTTCTGAAGTCCTCCACAATCAGGCTTCCTACCCCTTCAGCC
>NW_027186473.1:58037296-58101575 GCF_028583685.1 Petaurus breviceps papuanus
ACGCACTCTGTATTCTAGACATACTGGGTCCTTAAGCTATTTTGTAAATTCATCATGTCATTTCCTGTTGCCATACTTTCTCAGAAGCCATTACTAGTGCCTAGAAGTGTACACTCTCCTCATCTCTGCCTTATGGAATCTTTCTTTTGTGTTGGAATTGTCTTAAATGATACTTCTCCTGTGAAGCCTTTCCTGGTTCCAATTAACTGAAAATATTTTATACTTCTTCAAATATTCCCACAGCCCTTTGTCTGAATACGTACTTTCTTGTCCCAACAGTCATTTCCCCTTTTCCTACTTCCCCCTGCAAGTAGATCATAAGGTTTTTGAGGTCAGGGTCCTGATCACTTGAAAATCTTTGGGTCATTGTTCCTTAAAAATGATAGTTAATAATTAAAAAAAAAATAGATGAATATCTAGTATATTTCTGAGTATTTAAATACTATCAACCGGAAGGGAGAGTGCCAGGATGTAAGCATCCTGGTAGATCCTAAAAGTTTATAGTAGAATCATGCCCTTGAATCATAGAACCTCAGAATGGACAGGGATTTGAACCTTAGACATAGAAGGTACTAACACTTCATTTTAAAGATGAAAACCTGAGGTAGCTCAAGGTCTTCGGGGACTATCTAGGGAAAGAGCCAGGACTAGATTTGGATCTCTTCTCATAGACCTAGATGGGTAAAGGGAATGTTGGGCTATGTGGGCTTGGAATAAGTATAATAAGACTGGCCCTTTGAAACTAAACTGGGCTGTTTTTTAGAGCTTTCCAACCCAGTATATATAGTCTTTTGCATACTAGTTAAAGGTGCCATGTTTCCCAAGGGTCATTATGGCGGAACTGCTATCTATACATATTGGAAAGCAGAACTTTTTTGTAGGTCCAGGGCCTACATACCTTCCCTAAAATTCTGGAGCAGATGGGCGAGCACAAGTAAGTTATATGATGAGTAATAGACCCTACACACAGAGGCACTCAGTAACTATTTGTTGATTGATTAAGTGCAGTAGTAATAGATGAGTAAATGGAATTCATTGCAACACCTTTGGCTGTATTCCGAGGGAACTAGATTCAGTTCACATCTAGGGAATTACTATTCCTATTTTACATATTTCTTTTGGCAATTTGGGACGTTGATCATCAGAGACTTTGGTGTCAATTTAATGACACTTAGTTTGGGGAGGGCATACATTTTCTTCTGAGTGGGTGTGAGGGGGGAGCTGTCATTAAAACCTTTTCTTGCACTGACTACAGTCCTTTTTTTATTGCTGCAGGTTTGGAAGATGACTCGAAACACTTGTGTTTTCTCATGGATAGTTGATTAGAGTTTGGAAGAGTATGACGGGAGTGGCGGTTCCATTGTTTGATGTTTCAAGCTGCTCCTGGAGAGCCAAGAAATTATCTCCCTTCAAGGCTACAGTACCATGCATGTTATGAATTGTGTCTCCTTGGCCAGTGAAAAAGAAAATGGGGATCTCTCTGCTGCAGCTGGATTAATGATTGGGCAAACAGCACCCCCACCACCACCTCCACCACCCCCACCCCCTCAGCCTTTGCCATGTCCAGACAATGGGTGTCCTCCTGTTCCTCCCCCACCACCCCTTCCAGGGGGTCCCCCTGTACCACCACCCCCTCCAGGACTACCTCCTTCTTATGTGAATGGACATGGCCCCCTCAGTAAGAAAAAGAAAATGAGGAGTTTTTTTTGGAAAACAATTCCTGAAGAGCAAGTTCGGGGCAAGACCAACATCTGGACAATTGCTGCGAGACAGCCACAGAAGTACCAGATTGACACAAAGACTATTGAAGAGCTCTTTGGGCAGCAAGAAGAGACCAAATCACCAATTCCTAGGAGAGGTGGAACTTTAAATGCTTCCTTCAGAGACACTAAAGAAGAGGTAAGAATGGAGCCTGGAGGAATAAGCCTCCACCAATCCCCCTCTCCTCTGTGGGTATGCAAGTATATGCTCTTCCAGCATTGGCCATAATTCTCTAATTCCCTCCACTAAGGAAAACCTAACACTGGTGATTTTGCACTTAGTCATTGATAAAAGAGTTTATTTTGTAGGTGGTGATGCTTTTGCTTTTGCCCTTCCACTCTGTGGCATCATCATATAATTGAAAGCACATTGATTTGAAGTTAGAGGAGTCCTCGGTCCTGGGCATTGCCATCTGTGGGATCTGTGGGATCTTGTGGGATCTGGGTCTCAATATATAAATCTGTAAAATGAGGAAGTTTGACTAGACAACTTCTAGGGTCCCTTCTGGAAAGGACATTCTGTGTTCCAATGACTTATAGCCAGCCTGTGGTTTAGCAAATGATTTCCCTTCCTGGAGCAGTGCTCTTCTTTTTTTACACAGTGGGGCTAAGTGACTTGCCCAGGGTCACACAGGTAGTGGCTGAGGCTGGATTTGAACTCAGATCTTCCTGACTCCAGGACCAGTGCTCTATCTACTGTACCACCTAGCTGCCCTGGAACAGTGCTTTTCAACTAAAAATTGTAATACAGAGTTTAAATCCACTATGTTCCAGAACTACTTCTAGCACTGTATGGAAATCAAAGATACTTAGTTCTGCCCTTGCAGAGTTGGTTGGCCCACCTGCTCCCAAATGCCATCTCCTCTGTGAAGCCGTCCCTGATTTTGTCAGTATTTCCCAAACCTCCTCAGAGCAGTAAAGCACTTGGCTTATACCTTTCTCATGTATCTGTCACATATCCCTTTGGATTATGACTTTTTGTGCATATATTATATTCCTTTTCTGTATCATGAGTTTCACAAAGACACGGACTGGATCTTATTTCAGTTTTCTGTCACCCCCAGCAGCTGACTCTGTGCTCTCAGGGAATAATGATTTAAATGTTTGTTAAAGTAAATGTTGGAACAATCCTCTTGCAGTCTTTTCCATTCACTCCAGCATGCTTTAGGATTTTGCTATGATTTCCCTCTCCCCTTCTTCTATTGCTGTCTTTAAAGCAATTTAAGTAAGGCTTTGTGAATCTATCTAAAAACAGTCTAAAGGAAGTGCATTTTGCATGTCACAGAGTGTGAATTGCCCAAGGATGGTAAACATGGTAAAGGATAAAAATTTTAGGGAAATGAGCATCAACAGCCTTTAGATGTCTGTTGCAGATGCAGGAGTAGGAATTGCAGGTTTAAGTCTAGTCATAAAAAAGAATGAAGAATTCTACTTAGTAAATGTAATGGTTGGGTAATTCAGAATATTGAATCTTCCCTAAGAAAAAAATGAATGATGTCAAATCACTTCTCCTTTTATCTGTTGTGAACAAGGAAAATGGGTCAGAGATGGGGCTGGCAAGATAAAGTTTGGGTAGAGCCTGGAGATAGCAGCAGGAGTGATGTACCATGCATCATTAGATTTTTGGGCTAAACGGGTTGACCTTTTTTTCATTTCTGGCTCAGAAACTCATTAACTATAGCCAAGCCCATACTAGACCAATCATTCACTTAAGAACTTTTGTGTGATTCTGCTGTCCGACTGAGGTTTAAAAAAAAATGCTTTATTACAAACCTAATATTGAACATCAGTACAATTCATCACACTTGCTCTGTAACTATTGACATTTAAATTAATTTCAAAGCATCAAATACCATCACTTTTCAGGCTCTCCCTTGAGGACTCTGTTAGAACTCTTTGTCCATTCATTATAATTTATTTTTCTTTTCTTTTGTGATATTGTATACTCTCTTCTTCTGGTTCTGCTTTTCCTTTTTTGCATTATTTCATCAAAGTTTTTGCAGGTTTCATTATAAGCCTCATACTTGTCAGTCTGAATTACATACAGTCTTCCATTGCATTAATGTACCACAAGCTATTTGGCCTTTCCCTTATTTTTTGAATATCTAGGTTGCTTCCCTTACAAATAATTCTGCTGTGAAAACCTTTGAACAGAGAGTTCTTACTTAATTGTTTTAATAACACTTTCTTGGTTTATTTCCAGTAATAGAACTGTTGGGTCAAACTATTATTTTTATAGTTTTTTCTGTGGTCAAGGATCTTTTCTTAAATTAGAAATTGTAAACTATACCAGAACTGTGACTCCTTAGCTTAATCATTATTATTTGTAAGAAACACCCACATAGTAAAACCTAGAGGCTTTGGTTTGGGTTGATACAGGTTAACAGACTAAATTAAGCATTAGGAAATTTCCAGAACAATTCTTGGTGACCTAAAGCCCTTATCTTTTTTCATTTCTTTTTCTTTCTGAGGGCAGGGACTGTCCATTGCATTTTTTTGTACACTTAGACATAGTGCCTAGCACATAGTAGCACTTAATAAATGTTGATTGACTGATTTATTGACTTTAATTTTCTAAGAACTAGAAAATTACTTCTTCAGTTTCTTCACCTATGCTTCATCAGGGAAACAAAAATATTTTAGCATACAGGACCCCCACACCTGTAGATCCCCTCATCATTTAACATATCATTCCCTAGTTCCACTTATCAGCCAGAGCAATAGGAAAACTTAGAATGTTGGATCTGTGCCATGTTAAAACCAGGGTACACATCCCAGGGAAGCACATAATTGGCAGAAAGTGCTGGAGAAGACACAGGGGCTACTACTATCTCCTGTGGTTTTGCAAAGAATGTGCTCTATTGTTTCTGAAGGGTGACTGCCAGTTGAGTCAGATTGGGTGGTGGCCATTGTGGATGGGAGAAGACTTGCCAACATTGCTCCCACAAGGAACTGATTGATTCTAGCTTATGGTGACTCAGGAAAAAAGGAAGTCGAGCATTTAAGCAAATAAAATCTAAGCTTTCAATGGGTCACCCTTAAATTCACTCTCGGTATCAAAGCTGTAGGAACCAGGGCTTTCATTAAAGATTAGGTCAACAAATGATCTTCTGATGGTCTGCAGAGTAGTTTCTTTTATAGTTGATGCTTATGATATGACAGTTCCTGTGGTTTTTGTTCCTGATGTGAATTAAAATGTGCTCAGGATATGTCCAGCTCTAAAATTATGATCACGTTAGTGGCTGCATTGGCATCAGTAACAATTTTGGAGGGAACATCAATTTTGGGGGATGAAATTATTAGAAGCAGCAAACAGGTGAGGAAGTCCATGGACCTTTTGGTCCTTGTGTGTTTGGAGGATAGAAAAGTTTGAGAACCATAGTATTAGAAGGAAGAAAAGGAGAGTTGTCATGGATAGAAGAGTGACGTAAACACCTAATATCCCAGTGATGGCCAATGCAGAAGCATTTATTTGTAAGACAGAAGTTGAGAGAGAATCTACTCTCATTTAACTTCTTACTTATTGACAATTGCTTGTCATAATTTGAGTGAAAGAAGAAATGCATAGGGTGGTGGATAAAATGCCTCTTGGAGTCAGGAAGACCATTGTCCAGATCTCACCTCTGATACAGATTAACTTTGGGAGCTTGAGCAAATCACTTAACCTCTTGTGTTGTTCATAGCCACAATAAAGCAGTCGCAGGTTAGAACCTCTGTCACCCCATGGTTTTGAGTGAAAGCAGTGCTTGAAAAAGGAAAATGGTGTTCTGATCGTGTAGTCAAAGAACACATGAGATGGGACTCATCGGTTGGCCTTAATTTAACTATGTTATTTAGCCAGATACAAATATTTCATTTATAGTAACTCTTTGAGGAAGTGACAGGTAGAGACTGCTGCCAAATTATAGATTCTTACTAAAGCTAGTTTCCCCACAAATATGGCCAGTGACACATACATCAAAGTTTTATGTACTTTGTTTTTTGAATAATAGAATTATAGATTTAGAACTAGAAGGGACCTTAGAGATCATCAGAGCCAACACCCCTCCTTTTTTTTGGAGGGGGAAGGTAGGGCAACTGGGATTAAGTTACTTGCCCAAGGTCACACGGGTAGTTTTGTGTTTAGTGTCTGAGGTAGAATTTAAACTGAGGTCCTCCTGAATCCAGGGCCGGTACTCTATTCACTGCATCACCTAACCTCCCCAACACCCCTCCCTCTACAGATGAGGGATCCAGAGAGGCAAAGACTTGCCCAAAGTCACACAACTAGTACGTGTCAAGACCCAGGATTTGAATCTACTTTCTCTAGCTCCAAATCCAGTGCTTTAATACCATGCTTAGATGTTTTGATGTATCTCTTCCTATGTTACTCTCAGTGAAAGTTACATCATCATAGCCTTGGAAATTGTAACCTAGCAAGGATAGGGAACTAGCTGATCAACTAAACAAAGTCGCTATCAGCAATAAATCTTCCTTCTCACATGCTAGGTTATCAAGTGCGGTCCAGGGATGAAAAGCAATAGCTCTTAACTACCTGTACTTGTGATCTGGAAAACGTACCAAGGTACACACTAAGAAAAATGATAGATGCTAAAACTGGAATCCAATTTTCACACGTTACAACACAGCTCATTGTTACCCAGATTTGGATAGATCATCTCTCCTGAAATATAATTACTACCTACGGAAAATATGTGGCATTAGGTGGTTAGCTTGCACTTTTAAAAAAGTTATAAAGTATAACAGATAGGGTCAACTGTACTTCAAAGAGAGAAAGGGAGATTTTTCAGTTTACCAAAACATTTGATTTGAAGAAGCTTGATTGCATACTGAAAGGACAGTATATCTGAAATTCTAAATTAGAAAATGTTTGGGTAGGGAAAAAATTAGTGTTGAGATATGTTACTCTGTTGTATGCTTGAAAATTCACCAGAAAAGACAGATAGATAGCCAGATGTGGTAATCCTGGTAAACACTGGTAATCCTGCAGACTGGGGAGGCTGAGGCTGATGGATCATATGTGCTCAGGAGGTGCAGGAGAGCACTGAGTTGTAGTAGGGCTCAGGCTGATCAGGGGTCTGCACTATTAGGGATCAGTATGGTGAGCCTGGGGAGTGTGGGGCCATATGGCTGTGGAGAGTGAACTGGTCCAGGTTGGAAATGGAGCAGGTCAGAGTTTTCATGCAGAAAAAGGAGTGTTTGTTCAAACCAGTGGATGGCCAGGCATGAGTGAGAAAGGGAGATCCATTCTCCAGGAATAGGGGAGGAGAGAGAGACAAAAACAATCCAGAGCCAGAGAGAGATTTATTTAAAAGGGAGGGAAAGAGAAAGACCATAGTTGTAAAGAGTGGTAACAATGAATATAGAACATGAGAAAGCAGGAACATCTCCAAAGTTAAAACAATTGGAATTTATGAAAGAATAAAAACCTATTACAATAGTTAAGGTTACTTTTTATGAATACTAAGGTAATTTGAAACTTTTCATGTAAGTAATAGCTGTATTTGTGGTATTAAAAATAGCATACTGCACAAGGAACTGGTTGTTGATCTGTGTGAGACAATGCATTTATATTTTCCCATGTTGTTCAATGGTTTAGCAGTGCTGATCTGAATCCTGTCTGATCAAATTTCATTTTATACCACTCCTAGGCATAGATTCATAGTCCAGCATTTTTGGACTAAGGAAAGGGAAAATTGAAACTATACTTGATCTGGATTTTCCAGTTTTTGTGTAGTGAGCTTTTGGAGAAATTTGTACAACTGTTTCAGTTTGCATTTAACAGAATACAAAATGAAGTACCACATCAGGCTCTAAGAAGAAAAAGAAGAGGCCAATCCCATCCCACTATTAACTAGGATGCTGATTTAGCAAATGGAACCAGTCAGCCAATAAGCATTTGTTTTGTCCCTGCGTGCTGGGTACTGTGCTAAGTGCTGGAATGGAGTATATAAAAAGGAAGTCCTCCTTTGGTCATTGATTAGTGGTTAAAAATACTTTCCCCCATTTCTTGTAGAGGTATGAGACACAGATTTTATATCCATCTGTACAAGTAGGGTATGAAACATCTAGGTAAGGAAAGTCCCTCTGCCAATATAGGATGATGCTCTTCTCTGCAATTTTTAGTCTTAGTTGACTGAATCACTGAAAGGTTAAGTGATTTGCCCAGTGCCTCTCAGCTAGTATGTGTCAGAGACAGTACCTGGCCCTACCATGGAGCCTCTCTCCCAACTAAGTGAGGTGAAATATATCAGTGTCAATTGAAATGCTTTAAGAATAAATTAGCCTGCCACTTTTCTATCTGTACTATTTCTGTTAATCCAAAATAGTTTATCTTCTGCCATTGGTAGAATTCAGGCTAAATAAAGAATCTGTGCAGATAATACCATACAGACACAGTAAAGCCTTGACTGTTAACTTGGAATTATTCACACTTGGCAATGAGTAACTCCCTTAGCTTTATGTAGAGCTAAACCAAATAGGATACTTCAAGTATCTCATATTCTGCTCCCCATTTCCTGGGTTGATCAGATGATATCAGCTGCTTAGTCTGGGTCTACTTTTTTTTTTTGCCTTTTTTTGGGAGGGCAGTTGGGGTTAAGTGCCTTGCCCAAGGTAACACAGCTAGTTTTTGTGTTAAGAGTCTGAAGCTGGATTTGAACTCAGGTCCTCCTGACTCCAGGGCCAGTGTTCTATTCACTGCGTGGGTCTACTTTTTAAATGACATTTTTTGCACTGGTCCGTGTGTAGTAATAGTCCAAGAGTCATAAAGGTATCAAGAAGTCAGATTTCAGTCAAGATGGCAAAATAGAAACAGGACTTCCACACAGTTCCAGCTCCCACCAACTCCAATTCATGTAAAAGGTGACTGAACAAACTTTGGAGCTACAGAATCCACAAAATGACAGAGATAAGCTAGTCTCCCAGCTAAGCCTGGCAGACCAGCAGGAAGTAGCCAGACCAGTGCTCTCTGGGAGAGGAGCCCCAGCCCCATGTGAGCCGGAGGTTTTAGCCTCAGGGTAGCTGATGAACCGCTGGCTGGAGGGACTTCAGATCACCAGCAGCTGTGGTGGTTTCCAGAATTATTAACCCATAGATACTAAGGACAAAGTGAGAGGTCAGTGCAGTGTGGACTTTGGGATCCAATAGTGTGGGAGTGTGGTTGGCCTTTGCGCCCAGGGCAAGAAGTGGCTGAGGCGCAGTGGCCATGCAGCCATAGCCACATGACTGCTTCAGCTCCTGGCGTGCAGATTGTAGGGGGACCAAGCGAACAGTCTGAGGGGTAATCACTCTTGCTTTAACCTGGTTGGATCTGGATTGCAGTATAGGGTGGAGGTCCTGGGGTATGTGACAAGCTTGCCAGAGTGTGTGGAGGCTTCAGAGAGGGCACCCAACTAATACCTTCGGCATCTGAGAAAACCCCAGTGTTTGGGATGAAGGTCCCCTGTCTGGTAGCAGAGTCCTACTGTGGCAGAAAGCTCAAAAGTCAAGTAATTGAGTGGCAACATAAGCAGGCAAAGGAAGCAAACCAAGCAGAGCAATCCAACTTTACACTCTTGTTTTGGGGATAAAAAGGATCAAAGTATGGAACAGGAGGAAGATGGTGAAGTCATAACTCCTGCACCAAAAGCTTCCAAGAAAAATATGAGCTGGTTACAGGCCACAGAGGACCTTAAGAAGGATTTTGAAAACCAAATAAGAAAAGTAGAGGAAGAATTGGGAAGAGAAATGCGACAATGCAAGAAAATTATGAAATGAGAGTCAACAACCTGACTGAAGAAAATAACACCTTAAAAAATAGACTAACTCAAATGGCAAAAGAGACTCAAAAAGGCAATGAGGAGAAGAATGCCTTAAAAAGTTGAATTTGCCAGATGGAAAAAGAATCTTAAAAGCTCACTGAAGAGAATCATTCCTTCAGAATTAGAATGGAGCAAATGGAAGCTAATGACTTTATGAGAAATCAAGATACTATTAAACAGATCCAAACAAATGAAAAAATAGAAAGCAATGTGAAATATCTCATTGAAAAAAAAAACCACTGACCTGGAAAATAGATCCAGGAGAGATAATTTAAAAATTACTGGAGTACCTGAAAGCCATGATCAAAAAAGGAACCTAGAAATCATCCTCCAAGAAATTCTCAAGAAAAATTGCCCTGATGTTTTAGAACCAGAGGGCAAAATAGAGGTTGAAAAAATCCACCGATCACCTCCTGAAAAAGATCCCCAAAAGAAAATTCCTAGGAACATTTATAGCCAGGTTCTGGAGTTCCCAGATCAAGGAGAAAATATTACAAGTAGTGAGGAAGAAACAATTTCAATATTGTGAAAACACTATCAGGATAACACAGGATCTGGCAGCTTCTACACTGAAGGATCAGAGGGCTTTGAATATGATATTCTGGAGGCCAAAGGAGCTGGGATTAAAACCAAGAATCACGTACCCAGCAAAACTGAGTATCATGTTTGAGGGGAAAATATGGTCATTCAGTGGAACAGAGGACTTTCAAGCATTCTTGATGAAAAAACCAGAGTTGAATAGAAAATTTGACATTCATATACGAGAAGCATGAGAAGGTAAACAGGGAAAAGGTATCATAAGGAACTAATGAAACTTGAACTATTTACATTCCTACATGGAAAAACGATAATTGTAACTTATGAAACTTTTCTCAGTATGAAAATAATTAAAGGGAATAGAAATATATATATGTGTATATATATATATATATATATACATACACATACATATATATGTCTATATAGGAAGGTATGTGGGTGCATGAATACATATGTGAATGTGTGTATATATATATATGTACAGGTATACATACTGTGTTTCCCCAATAATAAGACACTGTCTTATTAATTTTTTTGGACAGAAAAACACCAGAGGGCTTATTTTCAGGGGAGGGCTTATTTTAATGAACATTGACAGCAATGACATGTGACTCCTCTACAATTGCTTTATTATACTCAACAGTATAGCTCTTCCTTTTTGTACTCATGTGTGGGGGTCAAAACAGACAGAATAATAAAATTATGACCATCAGTCCTTCTTTTCACTCCATCATGCCCCCTGAGTTCTTCTTTTTTCCTCCATCATGCCCTTTTTATCCTCCATCATGCCCCCTCACTCCCGCTTACATACCGGGTTTTTATGTTTTTTTACATACCTCACCTCTCCTCCGCGGCACTGCTCTCAATGGCGCCAGCAAGCAAATCATTGGGGAAGAACAGGATGACACGCTCACTGCTGCAGCTCTGATTGGATGCAGCTCAGAGCGCAGCGTGCGTTTCACCCGGGGGGGGGGGATGGTGCATACAGAGGGTACCGTAATGTAGCTTGTAGCGCAGGGGATCACCTTCACTACAGTAGCAATCTCAATAGGGCTTATTTTCGGGGGAGGGCTTATTTTAGAGGAATCTTACACAGTAAGGGGAGGGCTTATTTTCGGGATAGTCTTATTATCAGGGAAACACGGTAGATAGAGGGCACAGGACCAATTTAATGGGAAGGGATAATACTTAAAAGGTGAAATTAAGAGGTGAGAGAGGAATATAATGAGAAGAGATGGGGAGAGACAGAATGGGATAAACTCATATAGAAGAGGCAAGGGAAAATGGGTACAATGGAGGGGAAGAACAGGAAGGCAAAAGGGAATAGGTCAACCTTATTCTCATTGAACCTGGCTTAGGGAGGGAATGAAATACACACCAAATAGGGTATCTCACCCTCCAGGAGAGTAGGGGGGAAGGGAATGAGAGGGGAGATGATGGAAGGGAGGGCAGGTTGGGGAGGAGGGAAGTTGGAAGCACCCACTTTTGAAAAGTGACAGAATCAAAGTAGAGAATAGAATAAGTGTGAGGTGGGATAGGAGGGAGGGAAATACAGTCAGTCTTACAATATATCCACTATGGAAATATTTTGCACAGCTGCACATGTACAACCTATACTGAATTGCTTATCTTCCCAGTAAGGGTGGGTGACGAGGGAGGAAGGGAATGAATCTGGACTTCAAAGTTTTAAAATCAAATGCTTAAAAAAATTGTATATATACTATTATCAATATTATTTTACATGTAACTGGGAAATAAGATATACAGGCACTGGGGCATAGAGACCCACCTTGCCCTACTGGACATTTGGAGGGGGTATGGGAGAAGATATGGGAGAGAGCAGATTGGAGGAGGGGATATCCAGTGGGATTGGTATTTTGAGGTGGTGGGTAGGGGAAAAACGGGGAGAAAATTTGTAACTCAAAACCTTCCAGAAATGAATGATGTAAACTAGAAGTTAATAAAGCAGTTGATTTAAAAAAAAAAAAGAGGTTAGATTTCACATCACAAGATGTAAGGATTGGTTCAGACAGTGCCTTTCTGGTCTCTTTAGCTTGGAGATTGCCAAGCATTTGGAAAATGAGTTAACCCCATTGACATGGGTAGTAACACCCTCTTTTCAAACACTTCAACTATTTTCATAACTTAATTCTAGAAATAGTGGCATTTGTTATAATTCACCAAGTATTTATATCTGCCATCATGAGATTCTGTGCTACAAAGACAAGCAAAGCAGTTTTCCTCAGAGAATTTACATTTTTCTGAGAAGGCAATATGTACATATGTGAGTGGGCGAAAATATATACAAAATCATTCTGATGGAATCATGAAAGGCCTCCTGTCTCTTTCCCACTGAGAAAACAATTAAAACCTATTACAAACATGTACAGGTAAACAAAAATTCCCATGCTGGCCATGTTACTCACACGCACTTATATACATATATATGCCTTAGTCTGTACTTTGATACATATATGTGTGTATTATATCTATATTCATATCTATGTCTTTTCTGCCTCAATCTTTGTCTGAATCCAGCACCTCTCTTTCTAGAAGTGGGTAGCATGTTTCATCATGAGTCCTCTGGAACTATGGTTTTCATTTTATTAATTAGAATTCTAAAGTCTTTTAAACTGCTTTGCCTTTACAATATTGTTCTTATATAAATTGTTCTCCTGATTCTTCTCACTTTGCTTTGCATTAGTTCATACAAGTCTTCCCAGATTTTTCTGAAACCATCCTCTTCATCATTTCTTACAATGCAACATTATTTTTTTTTAAATCAAATTCATATGCTGTAATTTGTTCAGTCATTCCCCAGTTGATCAGAACACCCTCAGTTTCTAGTTCTTTGCCATCACAAAAAAAAAAAGATGCTATAAATATTTCTTGTATATGTGTCTTTTTCCTCCTTTCTTTGATTTCTTTGTGATACAGACTTAGTAGTAGTATCCCTGAGTCAAAGGATATATACACAGTTTAATAGCTTTGGGGGCATACTTTCAAATTGTTTTCCAGAATGACTGGACCAGTTCATAGTTCTACCAACAGTGCATTAACATCTGTTTTCCCACAGTTCCTCCAGCATTTTTCATTTTCCTGTGAAGTGGTACCTCAGAGTTGTTTTGATTTGCTTTTCTCTTGCTAGGTGGCACAGTGGATAGAGTGCAGAGTCAGGAGTCAGGAAGACCTGGGTTCAAATTTGGCTTGAGACATTGTCACTTAAGTCACTTAATCCTATTTTCCTCAGTTTCCTCATCTGTAAAATGAGCTGGAGAAGGAAATGGCAAACCACTCTAGTATCTTTGCCAAGAACACCTCAAATGGGGTCACAAAGAGTCAGACACAGTTGAAATGATTGAACAATAACAAATTATTAGTGGTTTGTAACATTTTTGCATATAGCTGTTGTTAGATTTTTTTTTCTGAAAACTGTTCATATTCCTTGACCGTTTATTAATTATTCATTTTGAATTGTTTTTCTTCCTGTTGTTTTTTAAAAATATGTATTGATAGATTTATTTTAGTCACAACAGATACTTAACTAAACACCCAGAAAATCCCTCTACAAAATATGTTCCCTAATTTATTAGGTTTTTTTTAAACAAGTTTTAATTGTTCCCACTTGTTTTTATGTTGCCTACATTTTCAACTGCATTCCTTCCCATATCCCATGTCAGAGAGCCATCCTTTATAATAAAGTACAGAAAAAGAGGAAGTATAAAAGATTTGTCAGAATTAGCTAATATGTTGAAAAAAATCTGGTGTCAGTATGCAGTATGTAATACAAATAAATGGTCACCCACTTCTGCAAAGGAGCAGAAGGGAGCTTGGCCATTATAATTTTGTTTTTATTTTTTATTTTATTTTTCATTTCATTATAATTTTTCATTTTCAGTAATTTTGTTCTTGTCATCCTTTTTATTTATGTCATTGAAGTCATTGTATTGTATAGATGTTATTTTCCTGGTTGTGCTTACTTTACTTTGTTTCATTTCATATAATTCTCTATTTTAATTTCTCTATAGTCATCATTTCTCACAGCACAGAATATTCCATTACATTCATGTATCACCATTTGTTTATTTCCCAGTCGGATATTTGTTTCTGGTTCTTTGCAACCACAAAATTTTTTGCTGTCCATATTTTGGTCTTATCCATATTTGGGCCTTTTTTTGGTCATTTACTTCCATAAGGTAAATAAAAGGCAGTGGAATCTTTGGGTCAAAGAGGATAGATATTTTAATCATTTTTCATATAGTTCCATAGTTTTCATATAGTTGCATGTTACCTTCCTAAACAAGTGGACCAATTCACAACTCCACCAGCAAAGCAGTAGCGTGCCCATCTTTTATAAGCTCTCCAGCATTGATTCTCTCATCTTCCATCACTGCCAGTTTGCTGAGTCCTAGGTGTGAGCTGAAACTTCAGGGTTGTTTTGATTTGCATTTGTCTTATTACCAGGGACTTGGAGCATTATTTCATATTGTTAATAGTTTGCAGGTCTTCTTTTGATAATTATATCTTTTCACTCCTTTCCCTTGATCTAACAGAACTGAAGGATGTGTTCTTTAACTGTGACAGTGTGGTACTAGTCTTTACTGTTGTGTTTAACAAGAGTTTTGTTGCCGTTCCATCTTAACACTATTACAACCATAATCTATATTGTTCTTTTGGGTCAACTTTCTTCATTCCATCCCAGTTCAGAAAATCTTCTTTTAGCTTTCAGAATTCTTCATATTTGCCATTCCTTATAGCACAGTAATATCTGTTTCATTAACATAGCATAGATTGTTTTACTATCCCCTAATAACTGAGCACATGCTTTGTTTCCAGCGTTTGGCTGTCCTAGATGATACTGCTGTGAACATTTTTGTACATGAGGGTTTTTTCTTGCCGTCAATAACTGCCTTTGCATATGGTCCCAGTAGTAGACTCATTGGGCAAAGGGTATTAACAGCTTAATAACTTTTACATAATATCAAATTGTTTTGTGTTTTGTTTATCAGGACAGGTGATAGAATTCATAGCTCTGGTAGTAAATTAGCATTTCTGAATTCCAACAGCTGCTCCAGCAATGAGTTTTTTCCATCTTTTAGATTTTTTGCTAGCTTGATGGATATGAAATGGTATCTTGGGGTGGTCTTAACTTGCAGGTCTCTGATTATTAGTGATTTTGAACATTTTTATGCCTTATTTTGAAAACTTTATAACCTTTTCAAAGTATTTTACTTTGTCTTGTATGTTTGCCATATACTAGGAGAATTATATTAATATGATCAAGTTAACTGTTTATCTGAACTCCCTACTTTAGGGGAGCAGAGGGGGCAGTGAATTAGTCATGCAGGACAAATCTGAAGAAGGCAGGAGCAGTACATGTTAATGGGGACAAAAATGTGGAAAGGAGTATTGGGGGGAAGTATTCTGCAAAGCATTCAGACCCTCTTTTCCAGTGATTTTTGGTGTAGAAAATAATAGAACAATAGAGGATTAGGAGAGGAGGAAGATAATCTTGGTATGTGAGCACTGAGGAGCAATCTGGATAAATCAGGAATTGACCTAGTAATCTCAGAGAATCAATCAACAATCATTTATTGAACCCCTATTACATGACCGGAGCTATTATGCTAAGTGTTAGGGATACAAAGGCAAAAATTGAAATTGTCCCTGACCTCAGTGAGCTTTTAGTCTATCAAGAAGTAAAAAAGCATAAGGGCAGAGGATAGCATTTGTTTTTTTCGTGAATCAAATACAGTTGCAGACTAAAACTTTGTAAACTAAGGTTTATGTAGAATAAATACAAATATAGTATAAAGAGCCCTGAACTTGGAATCAGAGGACTTGGGTTCAAATCCTGGTTCTGCTATTTATTAAGTAGTACAATCTTGGACAAGTCACGGTTTCCTTACCTGTAAAGTGGAAGAATTGGATTAGATGAGGGATTTTAAAGATCAGGGATTTGGGCTTTATAAGTACTGTGAATAGTTTTCAAGGAATCTGCGAACCTAGATGAGAAAAAAATAATTATATCTTTATTTTCACTAACTTCTAACTGGAATTTAGCATGGCCTTCAATTATGAATTTAGGCTAAAAAAATATTATTTGGAACAGGGGTCCATAGGCTTCACCAGACTGCCAAAGGAGTCTGTGACACACAAGAGGTTACAGTTCTGGACTAGATAATCTGTTAGGTCATTTCCTCCTCAAAATTTATGACCTTATAATCCTAAATTCCCATTCCTTTTCCCCTCATAATATGATCTTTTTTATGACAGAGTATTGAGTTTATTTTTGAAATTCCTCATTCTTTCTCTCCTTTTCTCTGCCTCCCTTCTTTAACACTGAAGTCAAGCCAAAAAGTACTTGGTGGGAGTACTACAGAGGAGTCTGCCTACCCCCTTAGCATCTGGAGTTGTTTTTTTTATGACTAGTAGATGAAACCGATAAAATGAAATATATCCCTTGGGCTGGTAAATCAAGAGGTTGTTTATTGGCTGTCATCAAAAAAATTATACCACATTCAGCCTTTAAAAATTTTTTATTTTATTCTATTTTCACCAAATTCAGTCTTGCAAAAGATTAATCTTATAGAAGGAAGTGATATGCCATTGGTTAAAGTGGTTTTGAATCTTCTTAGAGACATAAAGGACAGAAGCAGGAAACTTTAGTTTGTAATTGAATTCTTTCGTTCAGAATAATAACATTCATTTGGAAAGCAAAAGGTTAAAACAACATTCTTATTTGAGCAAATCTCCACTTTATTAAAAAACAAATGGAAAAATTTGTTTCTCCTTTAAGTTTATCTTTCTTCTCTGCATTCTGGGTTTTTACTTCTAGAGAAATTAAAAGACTGGCCAAAAAAAAAAGTTCAATTCAGCCTGTTTTCCAATATGATTAACCTTATCTAATTAATTACTTATGGTGATGCATTTGAATGCAAACCAATGACCCTACCTCAAAGGAAAAATGTGTCAAAATGGAGAATTTAAGCACCCTGGAAAGCTGTAGTATTTAAAAATCTTTCTGCCTGAGGGAGACATGTGAAACAGTCAACAGCTGAAGTTTTCATGTTGACAATACAGCAGAGTAAATGCAGAAAGAAATCTGGGTTTGCATGTTATGTTATAGGTTCTGTTATTTGCAGCCTTTTTTAGAACTTCCACTGTAACAAATGCATTTGATTTTTTTTTTTAAAGCAATTGGGGTTAAGTAACTTGATCAAGGTTACACGGCCAGTTATTTTTTGTGTGGGTGCCAAGTATCTGAGGCTGGAACCAATGCCGGGTCTCCTGATGCTGGGGCCGGGGACTCTTACTGCGCCACCTGGCCGCCCCTAAAAGCATTTGATTTTGAAATCCTTATTCCTTTGCCCTCCTTATGTATGCCATTAGACAAGTATTTATTTTTTAAATACAAGCAACTTTAATTTACGTTTTAAGGGGGGAAATATGGATGGAGCAGAGGATTTCATGATAGTCATTAAAATATTTAGAGATTTCCTTCACCATCTCCCAACCAGGGTTGGACTCACTGTGTATTATAAACCTTCACTATTAGATTTAACTCTCTCAGTTCAAGCCTTACTATAGCATAAACTCAGACATCTGTTTCTGAATTGTGGCTATTAATAGTGGGTGGGCTGTATTGTTTCCAAGAAAAGACCACTTCCCCTCCCCGCCTTTTTAAAGAAATGGATAATCCTTCATGTTGTAAAAGAAAGCTGTCCAGACTATCAATCCTCAAACTTGCATGTTGGTTGCAATAAAACCCAATTTTATGTTTGATAGGTTTTAGTTCCTTTCCTTTTTTGTTGGTGTTCTAATAATGTTGTGGTTTTTTTTTCTTCCCCAGATTTCAGTCTTGGATGCAAAACGGTGCATGAACATTGGAATATTTCTCAAGCAGTTCAAAAAGTAAGATCTTGTGTTGGCATAGTTTGGATGTTGACAGCATTGCTATTATTAAGGAAAGTTTCAAATCCAGGGTGTGACGGAGGGATTAAATTTTAATGGGTGAAAATCCCTTTGCTCCCCCTCAGCTTCTTCATCCTCTTTTTAGATGGGGTTGTTGATAATGCTGCATGAGTATGTCACTCTCTGCTGGTCTAGCCTGTGAAAAAATAGGCAAGTGATTTTAGATGCAAGTAAGAATTATCCCAGGGCTCCACTTGGATCCTGCTGTGTCAGTAGGTTGGCAGGCTTATAGTTATCTTTGCCCTTTAAGTGTGTGTTGAAACGGGGGAAGCAAAAATTTGTTAAATGCAAGAGATCTACCTAAAATGAAAAGAGGTAGTCATGAGTCAAGTTTCCTTACCACCACCACCACCCTGAAAAAACAAACAAGTAAATATATAAAGTTTTAGTAAAGAAGGCCAAGAAGTTTTTTTAACGTAATGTTGTTCTTCACCAGGAGAGTAAAAAAAAAAAGGGCCACTGCAGCTGTTGCTGCTTTGAGGTTCCCTGGGTGGCTGGTGGATTGTTTTCTGTGTAAAGGCAACATTGAACATTGCATTAGAGAGAGTCATGCTGTTTCCCTGGCAAGCCATGCTGCTGTTGGGAGCATTGATACAAAATAGCTTGTCAAAATGGGGAGGTTGTGGGCTTGAAAGGGTGTTTGTGTCTTTCATTTCCCCTGGATTGTACCTCCTGTTGGTACCAGCAAATGTGAAATGGGATTTGGTCTGCTATCTCTTCAAGGTCTCCCCAGTCCATAGTAGAAGATATCCTCCAAGGAAATGGTGAACATTATGGATCAGAAAC
Organism: Petaurus breviceps papuanus; assembly: GCF_028583685.1. Taxonomy (NCBI): domain Eukaryota; kingdom Metazoa; phylum Chordata; class Mammalia; order Diprotodontia; family Petauridae; genus Petaurus; species Petaurus breviceps. Next base: position 58,056,159 of record NW_027186473.1, read on the forward strand.
ATTGCGAGAATTTCTCAAGCTTTTGCCGGAGTCAGAAGAGGTACATTGGTTTTAGGGAGGGATGGGTTCTGGATGCATTCACTCTGCTCTTATTGTGATGGAAGTAGACTTGATATTTTGAGTGTCTTTTCTTATGCTGAAAGGTCTTTGTTCTGATCCTTCCTCCAGCCACAGTGAGAGCTACTGGGGCACAGAACTTGGTACATGGCAGCCATCCAACAAATGCTTATTGTTGATTAGTGCATAAGCATCTCCATTCCTCATCAGTTAAAACCCAACATAGTTAAGATCCAGTATATAATATGATACTTTGAGTTCTTTTTGCAATCTCAAAACTCTTTACAAATGCTAATCTTATCCCATGTAAATTATTCTTTATATTATAGAGAATTATAGATTATTAAGATGCATTTAAAATGCTAACTTACGCATTAAAACAATAAATTTAAAAATAAAGAGGCTAGTTTGGTTCATCAGATCATGATCTCCTTTGCCTCAGTTAAAATTTTTTTTTTCTCTGAAAGGAAAACACATGTGAGAGAAATAGAGTGGAGTACTAGAAAGAGAGCTGACTTCAGAGACAGAAAGATATGGGTTTAAATCTCACATCTGACACATACTATCTGTGTTACCTGGGCAAGTCTAAAACTCTGAAACTCCAGAGAAGTCCTGGCCTGCACTAAGTTCTCCTAAGGAGTTCCCTACCACAGTAAACTCAACAATTTGATTTCTGCTTCCTTAAAAAAAAACAAAACTTGAAACTAAAGAAAGAAAAAATACCACAAAGTTGGTATGGGGCTATTTGTAAATAATCCACCAACCCAAATGACTAAAAAGTGAAAAAAAAATTCAGTTTAACAGACCATTTAGTCTGAGATACAAAATTAGTTTGCTTAATATTCAGAGTGAATTGAGGGAGTAGGATAGAGTGAATTAACAATTTGTACACGTTGGTTAAAAATCCTGTGATATATGCTTAGAGCAATAGAGAAGATCAAACTTTGTGAAAGCTCCCTAAGTTATGACACCTCCCCTCTGTCTTTTTTACAACTGGGTCTCCAAGTAATTCATTAACAAGCCTAATTACGCTTTCTTCTGGGATCAGTGGGAAACTCTAGTTTAAAATGTCATGTTTAAGGACTTAATGGGTAACTTGGCATTTTAAATGCATCTTCATAATCTATAGTTTTCATTGTACCTTAGAATTCCCAATTGTAAATTAAAGGAGTAAGATTAATTAATAAAGCTTAATATTTGTGAAGTCTTGGGAATATGAAAGGAACTCTAACGGTGTCATACTATAATTTGTACTGGATCTTAACTATTTTATTTTTTTATTGGTAAGGAATGTTTGTTTGTTTGTTATGATGTTATGTTTGGTATGATCTACATAATCTCATTAATTCGAATAGTATCAGTTCTCCCTTCTTTGTGGAGTGGAGGACTCCATGCCCCCTACAGGAACTGCTACTACTGAAACATTCATTACTTAGTGTTCAGCCTTGAATGATGACTCTTTCTGATCTTAAGTTGGCTGGTCCTTGGATGCCATGTTATTTTGGGCAAAAAATGAAACAAGCATGATTGTATTATAACTTTAGCTCATATTTAGGGGAAACCAGGGCTTTCCACAGACTTTTCTTGCAGGGGGAAGGGCAGGCAATTGGGGTTAAATGACTTGCCCAAGGTCACACAGCTAGTAAGTATGTTAAGTGTCTGAGGTCGAATTTGAACTCAGGTCCTCCTGACCCCAGAGCCGGTGCTCTATTCACTGTGCCATCTATGCCCCTCCATAAGTTTTTCTTCCACAGCTGTATCCTAGTTAGGACTAAGTTTTTCATATCCATCCTTATCTCAGAGGATCCAGTAGACAGCTAAATAAACAATCACCTACAAAGTGCTTGATATGTTCCAAGCACTCTGTTCACTGCTGGGATTACCAGTATAAGCAAGCAAGATAGTCTCTGCCCTCAGTGAACTTCCATTCTAGCAGAGGAAGACAAGATGTAAATAAAGGAGAGCGAGAGATGGGAGTACCAGAGCAGTGATGTTGTGTTGATATTGCTGGAAAGTGGAGGGATGCAAAGTTAAATAAAAAAAGCATGTTATGAAGTCCTGTGTTCAAATCCACGTCTGATACCGCTTCAGTGTGGGTGCGTCTCAACTTTTCTGAGCCTCACCTTCCAAGTCTGTAAATGAGATCATGGATATAAAGTGCTTTTAAAACTTTAAAAAGCTATACTTTATAAAATATAAGTATACTTTACAAAAAGCCAGTTGTAATGATTAACGGAGAGCCTGAAGGTTACAGAAATCTTGGGAGAAAAAAGTAATGTAATTGTGAAAAACATTAATTTTAAAGATTGTTTCTCTTTCCTGGGCACTGAGGACTGTCAGCTATGTCGAGATTCCTAGAGCCATTGGATCTTAGCTTTAAAGCTGGAAGGGGCCTCAGAGGCCATGTAGCCCAGATGTGGTCAATGAGACCCAAGGAATTTAAGTGCCTTTCCCCAAGGCCACACAGGGATTAATCATCGGAGGGAACCTCTTTGCCTGGCTCCAGTTTCTCACCTCAGGTGGTTGGTTAACCCATCCCAGGGCCTGGGTGTAGACTCCTTAAGTTACCTCCCAGTTCTGAAATAAGCAGCAGCTGGTCCACATTGCTTCCCCTGGTGTGGGATCATCAGCCTTGCAATCTGACAAGGCCTGTCAAACTCCTCCTTGTTTACAGTACTTACTGTTGGTTCCAACTCACCACACCCTCTCCACTCAAACTGTGAGCTTGTTTCCTTCATCAGCAACTCCCTGACAGTCCCTGGGCTGACTCCCCAAACCTCCCCTCCTTTCTTCTCCCCTCCCTAAACGATTCAGGCATATCTGTGCTGTTGAAGGGAGTAGTGGCAGCAAAAGGCTGGTGACTGATGTCCTGAGCAAAAACAAGTTTTTGTGGGTGGTGTTAGTACCATGTGGCTTCTGGCACCAGAGGACCTGAATTTCATTGTACCCTTCCTTTTCCTGAGGATCAGGTGCCAGAAAAGCTAGAGCAGAGGGGTGATATTTGGGGGGGGGGGGTGGAGGGACAGTTAGAGGGACTAGGAGAGGTAGGGAAGAATCTAAAGAAGAGGTAGTCCCAAATGGAGAAGCTGAGGAATGTATTAGGGACGTATCAGTGATGGAATGAGCCACCATTTACTGGAGTGGTGATGTCTGGGTTCATTTGTGCAATAAAGAATAATGAATTGACAGAGGCAATATGGCGCCATTGGATAAGGGCATAACTGGGTTCAGATCTCACCTTCCTAGCCTGGGCAAGTTGCCTAATCTGTGACTCGGTTGCCTTATCTGTAAAATGAGGAAGTTGGATTCAGTGGTCTCTAAGGTGCCTTCACTCTTTAAATCTATAATCCTAAAACTGAATAGTGTAAGGTTTACAAAACATTTTGTATCTTTATTTGATCCTCATAGCAACCTTGTAAATTACTACAGGTGTCCTTATTTTTTAGTTTGTTTTTCATACTTGTGATTTCATCTCTTCAGTGAACTCCCAGTATGGAAACTATCATGCATATCTGCAACTTTAACTTAAAAATATTAGAGTGTTGCCTAAAGGCACTGAAAATTTAGGCTTGCCTAAGGTCATATGTACAGCTAGTATGTATAAGAATCAGAACTTTAAAAAACATTTTTTAGATTTATTTTTATTCTCAGCTTAAGCATCAAATAAAAAGCATTTCTGTGTACATAGCAGAGCAGAAAAGAGGATTGTACATAAAACTACAGATTTCTATCATAATTGCTTCTCTCTTAAAGTATTTAATAAGATTAAGCCATAGTTGTCCAAACTATTCCCCTACTTGGGTTTTTTCCTAGCCTCCCTACTTATTTTTTCTGTACTTCACAAAAGATGCTTCAGTGACTCTTTTTTTCTACTTCAACCCTATACCCCTCCTCTGTCTCACCCTACTCTTCTATTTGAAAAGAAAAAGAACATCCACATCCTTGTAACAAATATGCATAGTCCAAATGAAGAAATGTGAGAAGACACCCCCAACCTATCTCTTCATAGAGGTGGGAGGTGTTAAACGTTGCACATGCTGCCAGATTTTTTCAATGTATCAATCATTGCTGATGACTCCATCTCCCCCCCCCCCTAAAAAATCCTTTTTGTCATATGGAATGGTTCTCTGGGAGAGGAAAGAGGAGAGGCATACATAGTATATACTATGGCAGTGTAATAAACAAAATATCAATACAAACTTATTAAAAAAAAACCAATTCTGTGCACTCAAGTAAAAGAGATTCCCATATGGGCTGCATCACCTTAAGGCCACTGCCATTCTGTTGGGAGGTACATAGCATACTTCCTTATCAGTCCTCTGGGACCATGGTTGGTCATTACGTTGATTAGAGTTCTCAGCTCTTTTGAAGTTTTTCTTTATAATGTTATAAATGTATTATTTATTAATTTATATTAATAACATATTAATATGTAATATTTATTAATTATAATGTATAAATTGTTCTCCTAGTTCACACTTGACTCTGCATCAGCAGGTCTTCCCAGTTTTCTCTGAAACTATTCTGTGATTTTTTTTTTTTTTACGATGCAATAATATTCCATTCAGTTGTCTATCCATTCACTAATGTATAGGCAACCCCCCTTTTAATTTCTTTTTCTGCTTCAGAAAGAAACAATGTAGATATTTTTGGGCATATAGGACCTTTTCCTCTTCCTTTGATCTCTTTGGGGTATAAGCTTGATAGTGGTATTGCTGGGTCAGTGACTCTTAGGCATGGTTTCAGATTGGCTTTCATAATGACTGGACCAATTCACATCTCCACCAACAGTTCATTAGTGTCAGAGGTAGAATTGGAACCCAGTGTTCTGAACTCCAAGGTTGTTCCTCTAGTCACTATGCTAGATACATAGATTAGGAAGCTCAAGCTTAATGGACTTAAATCTCTTCTCATAGTCATAGAGCAGATAAATATCAGAGACTGCTTGCGACCTTGGGCAAGTCACTTAACCCCAATTGCCCTTCCAAAAAAAGCAAAAAAAAAAATCAGAGACTGGGATTTAGACTCAGTTCTCTTTTGACTCCATCATAAGGGGGCTTGAAGTAGCACTGACCTCCCTTCTTGCTTTTCTACCACTTTTACTATCAGAACACATTGGTATGAGTAATTGTCAATTGGGTAATTAATTTTCTCCCTATTCTGGAAAAATAGAATAGAAAAAGCCCTTTTCTTTTAGGTTTTCCCAGTTGAAGAGCTGGGTTTTATTGTTTGTTTCTCTTCTATCTAGTCTGTTAATTTTCTCTCAAATGAAGACAGAGTTAAAATGTAGACATTAGGACACTTAAAAAGAGTGCACATATGTGGCCTCTTTATCCTGCAGGGAGAGAGGAGGGAATTGGAGCCAGCTCTCAGCCAAGGGAAAGGTCTAAGAAGTATTGCCTTCAGTCCCTTTCTTCCACCACACACTTCTGTTCCAGGTCTTGCTGGTTGTTCCCCCCATGCCCACTCTGATTATCTGGTTGTCTTTATGACATGAATGCTTAGAAAGGAGGTAGAAAATCTAGACTGAGTCAAGAAGCATATTGGTTGCTGTGGTCACCTCTGGTTTCCTTTACCCTTTATTCCTTTTCATATTCTACTACTATGGGAACAATGATAAGGAAGGAACTTCAAGGTTTGGGGTGCATTGGGAAGGGGAGGGGGAGCATTATATAGATGAAGAGGAGGAACATTGATTCCCTTATTAAATGATGTAAAAGTCTAGGCTTTCATTTTTTCCATAGATCTGAGCAAAGTAGACAAAGGGCCCTGTGGGTTTGAAGCTGTATTTTTTTTGGGAGCATGCACAGTTTAAATTTATGGCCTAAATAAGTCCCTTGCCCTCAGCCAACATAATGCTTAATGTTTAACAAAAGTTTCTTGATAAGTGGCAGGATATGAGTGTATTGGAATATTACTGACCTGTAAGAAATGGTGAATATATTGAATGTGGAGAAGCATGGAAGATTTATATGAACTGATAAAAGTGAAGTCAACAAAACCAGGAAAAGAATTTATCTAATATGTACAATAACATAAATTTTAAAAATTAATGTTGTGAAATTATAATAATCAAACCTGGCTTCAAAGAAGAAATATGATATGTACCTTCGCTTCTTTATAGATGTGGGGGACTATGGGCATGGGACACTGCATATATTTTCAGAATTTTTTAATATGTTGGTTAGTTTTGCTGAACTCTCTTTTTCTTCTTTTTTTTTCTTTATTATAAGGGATGTCTCTCTGAGAGGGGATAGGGATGAACATATTGGGAAATGTAGGTGGTGTAAAAACAAAAGACAATAAATGTATTTTTCAAAAGATTCTTGATAAGAATGATGAGAATTAATCATAATTACAGGCTTGTTTCCTATAAATCTGGTTCACTCCTTTGATTCACATTTTTCTGTTAATGCTACTGCCACCTTTTCTTTAGCTGTCCCTGGGATTTTTACTAGCATAGGGACTTCCATTGAGGGTGTTCATTGTGCCTGCACAGGTCAGCACCTGCTTGCAGCTTCTGCTTTTAGAGAGTTGTCCTGAGCACTGTGGGGTTAAGTTATTTGCCTGGTGATTCTGATCGCACTGTCAAGATGCTGTGGTTCGTCCAACACATTTCAGTACTGGGTGTGTGTCTCATTTTTTGAAATGGGGATGGGGAAATGAGAAAGGGGAAAGGGGGTTGTTAGAGGAGAGAGGTAGATGTACAGTACACATTAGTGGCTGGACATAGAAGACATGTGCCTTAGTAGGACCAGAAATGGGCTACGTATTAAAAAGAACAGAAAAAACAGGCATACAGAAAATTACTTTGAGCCTCTTTCTTCCTGGCAACTGTTTAGGAAGAAATTTTAGCCCATTGCAGGAAAATATTTTTCTTTACTTTCTTAAAAAAAAATTAACATATACACTTATTAGCCTTGTGATGACCTTGGGCAAGTCACTTAACCCCAGTTGCCCTCCCTTCCCCCACAAAAAGTTGAGAAAAATAATTAGCACACATCTGGCCCAACATAGGGTATAAATTTATCCTATTATTTCAGAGAAGTAACTGATTTGAATGTTCTCAAAATGTAGTCTGTATTAGTAGTAGGTTTGATTTCAAACCTTCAGAAGACAAATTATCTTTTTTTTTTTTTTTTTGCCTTTTGGAGGGCAGTTGGGGTTAAGTAACTTGCCCAAGGTTACACAGCTAGTATTTTTGTGTTAAGTGACTGAGGCCGAAACCGAACTCAGGTCCTCCTGACTCCGGGGCCGCCGCTTACTCACTGTGCCACCTAGCCGCCCTGACAAATTATCTTGATTCTCAATCGCCCCTGAATGAATTGGTGGGAAGTAAGAAAGGGTAAACATAATGTAAAGTGGATGAAAAATCATTTAAAAAGGAACATACTCGGAGCGGCCAGGTAGCACAGTGAGTAGCACCGGCTCCAGTGTCAGGATGACCTGGGGGATCGAATCCTGGCTCAGACACTTAGCACCCACCCAGAAACACCTGGCCGTGTAACCTTGAGCAAGTTACTTAACCCCAATTGCTTAGGGGCGGCCAGGTGGCTCAGCGAGTAACAGCACCGGCTCCAGTGTTGGGATGACCTGGTGATCAAATCCCGGGCACAGACACTCAGCACCACACCCAGAAATAACTGGCCATGTAACCTTGAGCAAGTTACTTAACCCTGATTGCTTTAAAAAAAAAAAAAAAGGAACATGCTTTGTTGGGAACATGTGATAATACCGATAAGTTGTACTTTTTAGTATTACTAAAGTATATACAACAACTGGTCTTCCAAGGGGTTTTACTAACAAACCTTAGTGAACTGGTCTGCTAAGTATGTGTTGGAGATCAGCATTTCTGTTGTCTTAGGAGCCCTTCTGTGGAACCCTGGCTGTTGGACCTTAGGTTTAACATAATTGTTTTTTTTTTCTTCTTCAGTTTATCCTGGGAAAAAATTTTGAGGAACTTTTCAATTATTAGGTAGACTTTTCCTTTTTTTCCCCTTCTTGCTTGAGAATTTTAAAAGATACCAGTCCCTTTCCATAAAACTATTTATTCCAGTAATTTGGTACAATGTAGATGTTAGATCTCACCCAAGGGTGTTTAGTTCCCAATATATATAAAAACTAGCATAGTATAAATTTTACCTGGAAAACATTGACCCTAGGGTAGTATTGAAATTTTGTTTCCCTTCACAATATTCCCTTCAGACTCAATTTATCCTTTATTACTTCAAATCATTAAACTTTTTTCTTTTTTTTTAATATTTCAAACTGTTTAGATTTGACAATTATTAAATGACTGCCATGTGCCAGGCACCGTGAGAGGGGCTAGAGATACAAAGACAAAAACAATAGTCCCTGTCCTCAAGGAGCTTATATTCTGGTTCCATTTAGTATATACTATTGGTGCCAGATCAAGATGTTTTGTAGTTTCATGTACTTGTACTCCAAGAACTTCTATTTCAAATCTGTGAATATGGGAAAAAATAAAATCCATTAGAGTACAAGCCTGTGTGTGATCATAAAAATTCTCATTGTGTCTGTATTCATTTCTGCTTTTGTAATGATTTTATTTAGCTCTTTAAAATAAAAAAAAAAATCCAGGCAGTGTTAAAGTTTTTGATCATAAACTGTTATTTTTCTATTCTCTTATTTGTCTTTTAGGTAAAGAAATTAAAAACATTTAGTGGAGATGCAGCCAAGCTGTCTCTGGCAGATTCCTTTATATTCTTCCTAATTCAGGTGCCAAAGTAAGGATGTATTAGTTGTTCTTTTCATAGTGAGTTCTTTGATTATTGATGTTTTTGTGTAAAGTTTTTTTCTGTTCTTTTTTCTTTTTTTTTTTCCTTAGCTATTCACTTCGGCTTGAAGCCATGGTGCTAAAGAAGGAATTTTTACCTTTGTGTTCTTCTCTATGGGATGACATGTCCATTTTGAGAGTGGCTACAAAAGGTAATTCTGAGGTTATACCTGCCTCTTATTTGTGCTTGTGGTTACTTATTTCATTTTAACAAGTTCTTGTCAAGTGCTTTGTGCCAGATATTGGGGACAAAGACAAAAAAAAATAGGCCTTGACTGCAAAGAACTGATAATTTTTTCTTTTTTAAAATTTTATTTGTTTTTAATTTTCAGCATTCACTTCTATAAGATTTTGAGTTCTAAATTTTCTACCCCTCCCTCTGCTTCCCCCTTCCCAAGATGGTATGCAATCTGATATATGCTATATGTGTACAATCACATTAAACATATTTCCACATTAGTCATGTTGTAAAGAAGAATTAAAACCAAAGGGGAAAAACCACAAGAAAGAAGAAACAAAAAATAAAAGAGAGAAAATAGTATGCTTTGGTTTGCATTCAGACTCCATAGTTCTTTCTCTGAATGTAGATAGCATTTTCCATCCTCAGTCTTTTAAAATCGTCTTAGATCATTGCATTGCTGAGAAGAGTCAAGTCTATCAAAGTTGGTCATTGCACAATGATGCTGTTACTGTGTACAATGTTTTCCTGCTTCTGCTCACTTTACTTAGCTTCAGTTCATATAAATCTTTCTAGGTTTTTCTGAAGTCTACCTGCTCATCATTTCTTATGGAATAGTAGTATTCCATTACATTTATATACCACAACTTGTTCAGTTATATCCCAATTGATGGGCATCCCCTCAATTTCCACTTCTTTGCCACCACAAAAAGAGCTGCTATAAATATTTTTGTACATTTGGGGACTTTTCCCTTTTTCAGGATCTCTTTGGGATATAGACCGAGAAGTAGTATCACTGGATCAAAGGGTATACACAGTTCTATAGTCCTTTGGGCATAGTTCCAAATTATTCTCCAGAATGGTTGAATCAGTTTACAACTCTACCAACAATGAATTAATGTTCCAATTTTCTCACATCTTCTCCAACATTTATCATTTTCCTGTTATGTCACGTTGGCCAATCTGATAGGTGTGATGTGGTACCTCAAAGTTGTTTTAATTTACATTTTTTTTACTCAATAGTGATTTAGAGCATTTTTTCATATGACTATAGTTAGTTTTAATTTTTTCATCTGAAAACTGCTGGTTCATATCCTTAGACAATTATCCATTGGGAGATGACTTATATTCTTACACAGTTGACTCAGTTCTCTATATAGTTTAGAAATGAGGCCTTTATCAGAGACACCAACTATAAAAATTATATCTCAGTTTTCTGCTACCTTCTTATCTTAGTTGCCTTGGCTTTGTGCAAAACCTTTTTAATTTAAATGTAATCAAAATTGTCCATTTTGCATTTCATAATGTTCTCTGTTTCTTGTTTGGTCATAAATCCTCTCCCATTCTCCATAGATCTGACAGGTAAACTATTCCTTGTTCTCCTAATTATATAGTCTCCTTCTCTGTGGAAGCATTTTAATTATTATTGTTTTAGATAAATCTTCATTACCTCAAAAAAGAACCATGATTTTAGCAGTGTGAGCCTTCTCTCCCCCCATGGAATGTAGCCCCTCTGTGCCCTGGTAGACTGTTTCATCATTTGCTGTTGCCAGAAGAATTCGTCACCTGGTGGCCCACATTCTGGCAGTAAACCTCTCTAATCTTATCTAAGGTGATCCTTGGATGATAAAGCCACTACCCATTGCCAGGTCAGTACTTGAAACCTTTACAGATTGAGTAGATCAGCCAGAGCTTGGGCATAGCTATGGGAGCCCAGGGTCACCTCCAAGTTATGATAAGGAATTGAACTTGAGTGGAAGTTGGATAAAAGCCAATTGTTGATAATACCCTAAATGTGAAATGGGAAAGTCATAGGCTCTTAACCTTAGAAAGGACCTTAGGGATCAGATAGTCCAGGGCTTTCTGAACCTGGGCTCTGTGAACTTATTTCAGTATTTTGAAAACTATTTCAGTAACATTGACTTCCTTTATAATCTTGTATATTTTATTTAATGCGTTTAACAACATGCTTCTGAGAAGAGGTCCATAGGTTTTACCAGACTGCCAGAGTGGTCAGAACACTAAAAAAGAAAAAAAAAAACTTGATCTAGTACAATTCCCTCATTTTGCACATTAGGAAATTAAAGTGACTTATCTTGCCTAAGGTTCCAGGAAGCATCTTTTTTTTTTAAATTCTGTTTTTTAAAGCTTTATTGATACTGTTTAAAAAAATACCAATGAAGTAATTTCTCTATATATTCTCCCCTTTCCTCACCGAATCCTACCTAGTAACAAAGGAAAACATCAGTTAAATAAAAACAGCAGAAGCACAGTTCTGACAGCATATACAGTGAATGTCTCATACCCCTGAGCCCCCCCACCTTTCATAGTCTGCCTTCCTTGACCAAGGAGAACTCATTACCCTCACAGTTCAGTTGCCCTTCATTTTTTTTTAACATGATTGTAGCCATTTTATATATACACACATACATGCATGTGTATGTACCTGTATCAATGTGTGCATATGTATATATGTACATGTTTTTTTTTTTTTATTTTTGCTTTTTGGAGGGCAGTTAGGGTTAAGTGACTTGCCCAAAGTCACATGGCTAGTAATCGTGTCAAGTGTCTAAGTCAGATTTGAACTCAGGTCCTTCTGACTCCAGGATCAGTGCTTTATTCACTGTGCCACCTAGCTGTCCCAGTGTGTATTATTTATATATATGTATGTGTATACACACACACACACATATGGAGAGAGAGAGTCTTTTCCTAGGTATTTTACTTCACTTTTTATCAGCTCATACATTTCAGTTTCCATGTTTCTTTGGATGATGCATCTTTAAGGTCTTTGTAGAGTGCAGTAGTCTTCCATCACACAATGGCAATTCCTTTCAGATATGGATTGGGCTAGATAGCCACTGAGATCCTTTTCAGATGGATCCCATAAAATTCTGTGATTAGCAATTCATAGTGGCTCATGTAAATCTCAGACTTTCAGTCCTAGACTCCAGACATCATTTAGCCCACCCCCCTCCTTTTAGAGATGGAGAAACCGATGCCCGCAGAGGTCCAATCACTTACTCAAAATTAAACAGGCAGCCACTGTCTGAGGTAGGATTTGAATCCAGGTCCTATAACTAGAAGTTAGTCTTCTTTTCAGCACATGTGCCGCAACTTGCTAGAACCGTCCCTAATTGTAGAGCTTCTATGTTGTTTCTGATTTTTGTGCCCCCCCCCCCCCATCCAGTTTGCTAGGATTTTTCCTTTACTTTTAGTTTTCATCCTTCACTTCTATAAGATTTTGAGTTCTAAATTTTCCACCTCCCTCTCCTTTTCCCTCCTCCCTAAGATGGCATGGAATCTGATATAGGCTATACATGTATAATCATATTAAATATATTTCCACATTAGTCATGTTGTGAAAGAAGAATCAGAACAAATGAGAAAAAATATGAGAAAGAAAAAAAACAAACAAAAAAGAGAAAATAATATGCTTCAATCTACATTCGGACTCCTTAGTTCTTTCTCTGGATATAGATAGCATTTTCCATCCTGAGTCTTTTGGTATTGTCTTAGATCATTGCATTGCTGAGAAGAGCTAAGTCTATCAAAGTTGATCATCACACAATGTTGCTTTTACTATGTACAGTGTTCTTCTGGTTCTGCTCCCCCTCACTCAGCATCAGTCCATATAAGCCTTTCCAGATTTTTCTGAAATCTGCCTGCTCATCATTTCTTATAGCACAATAGTATTCCATTACATTCATATACTACAACTTGTTCAGTCATACCCCAATTGATGGGCATCCCTTCAATGTCCAATTCTTGGCCACCACAAAAAGAGCTGCTATAAATATTTTTGTACATGTGGGTTCTTTTTCCTTTTTTAGGATCTCTTTGGGATATGTACCTTTACTAGGATTATTTAACCTGGCTTCTTGGAACTATACTAGGGGAAATCTATCTCTGTATTTGTCTTTCTGATTTCATGTCGAGTCATGATTTGGCAGTCATGTGATGGTGTGGATTGACCACTGTATTTGAAGTCAGGAAGGCCTGAGTTTGAAGCCTGTCTTGGACATTTACTAGCTGTGTGACCCTGAACAAGTCTCTTAACTTCCATTCCTCAGCTGTAAAATGGAGATAGCAGTAGCTCCCAGGGAGAATCAAATGAGATCATATACTGTACATAAAACACTTTTCAAACCTTAAAGTGCTATATCAATGTTAGCTATTATTATTATTTTGTTGTACATGAACTTTTCAGTAGTTCATCACTGCTGGCTAGATTTCCTCTTTGTCACCCTTGAGGTGTTTTATTTGAATTTGGATTTCCTGTTTGTTCACTATTCCCTATGGCTAACTTAATGTTTGTCTTTTTAGACCATTTATTTTACTTCTTAGAAAACTAAAAAGTAAACTTTCTTTTCTTTTCATAAAATATCCTTTTCTTCTCTCCTTGCTACAGCAACATGTGTGATAGCTTTCAAAGGATTTATGATTTTTTTTTTTGTTTTAGTTAGAAAAAGGTACTTTTCCCCTTTCATGTCTAGTGGGAATGTAGTTTAATATTATTTGCAAATTAGTGGGCATGGTGGAAATGTCCCTTATCTGTTTTCTCTTAGAGAACTGGCCTACTTAGATAACATGACGTAGGCTAGGATCCAAGTATAATTTAATTGAAAGTAATTCCAGTAATACCAGGCATAGAAGGAGAGTTTGGATGTCAAAATATTATAGGTGATTTGCAACCCTTTAAAATTATAGATTTTTCAGCTTTGTACACATATTCAAATAAATTTAAGATAGCTGATTTACAAATTTCATAGTGCTATTCATCTAACATTTACAAAATCATTTTGTAGAGATGTACAGCAGATGGGTTATGTAGGAAAAAATGGTCACTTTGTCGCAGAAACCATCAATTTGAAATGAAGGCAAAATGTTGACAAGGTGACCACATTATAAGCAGAGTACTTTGCAAATTATTTGCATGCACTCTTGGCATGATTAGGAACAAGAGTTTTTTTGTAACTCATTGGAAAAACAAAATACCACCTGCTTTTTAATCCTTCCTATTATTTTAGCCCAATCTTAAAAGTGAATTTGAGAAAGAAAATTAAAGGAATAAAATCTGAAATGGAAAGTTTATTTCGAGGACACATAGCCTTTACCCTCAGAGCTAAAATCTTAAGTTTAAAGGTAAAAGGGAGCTAACCCAGTTGTTTTTACAGTTTTTTAAATCTTAAACACCAAAACAATGAGCATTTCAATGTACACAGTAACACAGAAAGAAGAATTCTATGTGAAACTATAAATCTCTGTACAGCTTTATTTTCTTTTAAAGTATATAATAATTTCAGCATTTAACTTTCCACACTATTCCTGCTTGTCTGTGCTTCTGGCCGTCCTTCTGTTTTCTTCTGTACATTAAAAAAATTACTTCAGTGACTCTTTTTATCTCTTTTTGGGGGAGTGGGTGGGTAGGTGGGTTAGGGAATGCCATCTCTGGCTATTCTCTGTTTCACTTTGAAAGAAAAGGAAAAACAAAATCTTATGATCAGTATACATAATCAAGCAAGATAAATTTCCACATGGCCAGTGTATATGTCTTATTTGTGCCTCCAGAGTTCATCATCTCTCTCAAGAGGTAGATAGTACTCCTTGTCAATGGTCCTCTGATTGGTTATGGCATTATGCAGAATTCTGAAGGCTTACAAAGTTTGTTCTTAGAATGTTGTTGTTACTGTATAATTCTCCTGGTTCTACTTATTTTATCCTGCATCCATTCATATGAGTCACCCCTGAAACTGTCTTCATTATTTCATTATTTTGCAATGAGGCTCTACATTACATTCATGTATCATTTGTCCAGCTGTTTTTCTGTTGATAGGCAGGTATCCCTTTAGTTTCCAGTTCTTTGCTATAACTAAAAGTAATAGTACACATGGCTCCTTTTTCTCTGTATTTGATTTCGTTGAGGTACAGGCCTTGCTGTTTAGTGATTGGGCAAGGGGGAGGGCAGAGTTCCAAATTGATTTCCAGATCCAAATTGAATCTTTCTGGCTATGCTATCAGTGCAGCACAGTGGTATCCATTTCCCGACAACCCCTCCAGCATTTGCCATTTTCCTTTTTTTGGAGTCATTTTTGGCAGTCATTTGGTGTGAAATAGAACCTCAGTGTTATTTTAATTTGCATTTATCCAGTTAATGAGTTGGAGTATTTTTTTTTAATATGGTTGATTTTTTTTTTTATGTGAAGTACCTGTGTTTCTTCTTTTGAAAACTGCTGAGTCCCCAAGGAATTAAGTGCCTTGCCTAAATCTCCTAGGTATATTCATGTAGCAGAGCTAAATTAGAACCTATGGTTTATTTTTGTTGGATATTTCTTCAGTCAACATGGCTCAAAATCTCTATGTTGTTTATAAGGGGCAGTCTTGAAGAGCTTCAAATACCCAATATTTTCCCAACTAGTGACCAGCCTTCTGTTGATGACCCCATCTGCACTTAAATGGATGGGTCTTTCAGATGAAGAGCTTGTAGACAATTGCCTGGCATGTGCTTGAAGCTTGGCAGGACCTGTCAGAGCTTGTATTTCCTGGCACAGCTTTTGAGAGCCCAGTGTTGCCTTGAAACCATGGAGAGGCATGTGAGGAGGACTCTAGTTCAGAACAAAACACATGATATTGGTTTTTATTTGTATTGTACATTGTTTTCTCATATTTGCAAACTTTGTTCATTGAGTATTTTTCAAGTTACTAGTAGTGGTCTCAAACAAATCCTGGTATATTTGCAATCTAAACCAAAGGGCCTGGTGGATCACTAGTAGTGGTTGGGGAGGTGACTTTATAATATACAAAAATGTGTTGTTTTGTATATTGCATAGGCTTTAATCCCCTCTTGGTTTTGTGTGCAACTACAGTTTAGATACCAGTCTGATAAAGATGGTTTGGGGATCAGGATTTAAGCTAAAAACCTCTTCAAGACCTTCCTTCTCTCTTTTTTTCCAGAGCTGATGTCCTGTGAGGAGTTACATTCTATACTGCACTTAGTCCTCCAGGCTGGAAATATTATGAATGAGGTAAGTCCAGTTCTAAATGGAAGTGGGGCTTTTCTGCTTTGATGTGGCAATCCACAGAAGGTGCATACTGTTTCTTTGGATTTTCTCTCTTTAGGGAGGTTATGCTGGCAATGCAGTGGGTTTCAAATTGTCATCATTGCTCAAATTAGCAGACACGAAAGCAAACAAACCGGGGATGAATCTGCTCCACTTTGTGGCTCTGGTAGGTAACAGTGATTGCTGGTGGCTCTCTGGGGCCAGGCAGAGATGCACTGGCTAGGTGACTGTCCTGTCAGGGAAGCTGTTGTCTGGGGGAGGAGGAGTACTTCCCTGCAGAGGTTTTTTAGGGAAGAGCAGGGCTTTGTAAACTGCCATACTAAGCAATTGAAAAACACATATTAGGATTATAGTGCTCCTCCTACCCCTGGAAACCTGGGTCCTCCCCACTCTTCACCCAAGCTAAATATCCTTAAAAATGATTCTAAGTGACGGACATCTTCTTGTTTCAGTTACATATTGTTCAGTTGTTTTTCCCTAGTGTCCGACTTTTTGATCCCGTTTGGAATTTTCTTGGCAAAGACACTGGAGTGCTTTGCCATTTCCTTCTCCAGCTCATTTTACAGATGGAGAAATTCAGGCAAACAGGGATAAGTGACTTGTCCAGGATCACTCAGCTAGTAAGTATCTGAGGCCAGATTTGAAGTCGGGAAGATGAATCTTCCTGACTTCAGCCTAGCACTCTATGCACTGGGCCACCTAGTTGCCTAGTAAATCAGGTCATTATGTCCTTTCCAGGGGTGGGGAACCTACAGCCTTGAGGTCACATGTGACCTTCTTTTAGGGCCTTGGGCGAGGTCTTTTGTCTGAGTCCAAGTTTTACAGAACGAATCCTTTTTATTAAAGGGATTTGTTCTGTGAGGTTTGGATTCAGTCAAAGGGCCCACATTTGAGGACCAAGAGGGCTACATGTGGCCTTGAAGGTTCCCCACCTCTGCCTTTGATTATTTCTGCTTAGATAGGGCTAAGATGGAACATGTTTCCTCTTTTTTAAAATTAAGTTTTCTTCTTGCCTTTTATTTTTAAATCAAGGCCATTTCTTCTCAACACCTTGCTTCCCCCAATAAATAGGTCCTCGTTATCAGAGAAAAACATTCACTGAAAACAAATTGTCATAGTGACTGCCCATGATGGTAGGATATACCAGGGTCTTTTTTCATTTGTTTATCTGATGCCAAATAACCTACTTTACTCTTTTTTTCCCGCTGACTTGAACTAGTTTTGATGTCACATGCACAACTTTCATTTTCAGAGGACAGTAATTTATTTTAGCAACATACTTGGTTGAAAAGCTCATTTTCAAGCCCTTTGAGCTATGTTCTTCTTTTAACCACAAATGGGTTGCACATGGAGGTTTCTGTCAGAGTTCTCTTGTTTCTGTTTCCCACTGACATAATCGGGATGGGTCTCTGCCCATGTAGGGTGAAGTTTCATTAGTCAGGAATTGTTCCCCTCCCACCTCCCCTCCTCCCATCATCCATCCCCAATAGGCACAGAATCCAAACACCTCCATGGTGTGCACCTTCTGTTTAAGCTTACCCTGCAAACTGGTTTAACTGCTGCCAGATATCTTGATCATTTCAAGGCAAGTGCTTAGGTATGGGTGGCATTCAGGCAGGAAATATTGGATTCTCTTAGAAACAATGGACCCTGCTCAACCACTTCTGCTTCCTCCCATTCAGTTGTAGGGCCAAGGAATTGTATTCCATATGAGAATAAGGTGCCGATTGCTCTTAGAAGTGACAATTTACTTTTAAACTTAAGGTGTTCTGGTAAATCCTCCTAACAACATCATAGTTCACTTCCTCAGCAGAGTAACAGGGTATATATAGCAAGAAGAGAATTGTAAGAGAAGTGTTAAGGTCATTTCAAGTTTTTAGAAAAAGTTCCTTTCAAACTGTTCCTCCAGTATTGCTATAAGGCTATAAAGAGAAGAAATTGTGTTTTTTTGTTCTAGGAAGCCCAAAAGAAAGACATTATTCTTCTGAATTTTTCTGAAAAATTACGTCATGTTCAGGATACTTCCAGGTAAGCATGGGAAGATTCTTGGAAAATTTTGAGAATTTGACTGTTTTTGTAAGATATAGAAACATGTTCCCAGTTTTTAGCATGACGTTCAAAATCTTCCAAAACACTTATTTTGTTTATCTTTATTTGATTGGCCTATAAAAGGTCTATTTCCATGCTCCCTCCCCCTTTTTATGAATCAATGTTAAAATGTTTGCAGTTTTTTTAAAGATTGTAAGCTCTATCTTAAAAAAAAAAAACCAAACATGACCAGTTTTAAAAATCGGATTAAGGGAGAAAAAAGTGTATTAAGAACTTCAAATCCCTCCACACCCAAAAGGGAGCTCAGACTACATCATTCTACTCTTGTTTATACCCTCCTAATAAGGGTAGCAGCTTGGTGTAACATAGAGTTTAAAGTAAAAAAAATCTAGGGTAAAATCCCTTTCCACTATACCGCAGCATTTAAAATATTACGTTAGAAATGTGACTTGTTGAAAGAAATTTGTGTGGAATTTTTTTCCCTCTGATTGTTAAGGACATATGTTACAAAGAACATTGGTAACAAGAAGAAAGAACCAATAGCAAATTCATGATTTAGTTTTAAATTATAGCTCAGCAGTGAAGGGTTCTAGTTTGTTAAATTAGTTTATTAAACTTTAATAAATTAATTTATTAAATTAGCTTAATTGTGCCTGGGTTGCAGGAAGAAATATGTAAAAATATGTACTTAAAGTTGATCTGTTAGAAAAGTAATGCTTCTAATGAGTAAAGCAGTATTATTAGCAAAATTATGAAACTGTAAAAGGTTAAAGTTGACCAAAAGCACAAATGATTAAAATGAAGGCAGAATGCTTGAGTTCAAACACAATTGGAGTTGACTGTAGTTGGGAAAATAGCCCCCTAATGAATACTTCAGTCTTCTTACTAGGACATTAGCACTCCTCAGCTAACTTGCAGACAGAAGTTACTTTGTCCATTTATATTGAACATATGAATAGTTTTGAATACTTATGAATTAGTGATTAATTTGCTATGGGCTAGAACTCTGAAATGAGTCCAAATCTAGACATTTCCATTTAATAACTGTGTGATCCCGGGGATAAATTATTATATCTTTCTGATCCTTAGTTTTCTTATCTGTAAAATGAGCACAATTTATATTACCTACTTCACAGGGCTGTTATGAGCAGGAAAGTGTTTTCTAGTTAAAGTGCTATGAAAATATGAACTGTCAAAATTATTATCTCTTATTGGAACTGGCATATGGTTCTTTTCTCTTTAGAATACCATTCTTGGTACAGGAAGCACTAGACTACTCTGTCTTTTACATCTGAGGATTAATTTTTTTCTAATGTTTGCTTTTAGTGAGTAGAAGAAAGCATGGATATTCTCTGTCTCTCTATCTGTCTGCCTGTCTATCTTGGTCTCTTGTCTCTTTCTTTCTCTTTCTGTCCATTCTACTCTCTCCTGCTCTCACTACAGGGCTTGGGGAGAGTGGGAGTTGCCATTTAAAGATTTCCAGATCTTCTTGTAATAAACTATTCCAATAAATCGATGTAGTAGGCTCCCGAATTCCATGATTCTGATTGTTTGTCAGTATAGGACAAAACAGTGACATGATCTCTTTGAACTGATTATCACTGTTTTAGATTTGTGAGGGAATCATCATCTTTTTCTTTCTCTCCCAAGAAAAAATAAACCCGCAAAAGAGCCCCACAACAAAGCATGAAAAGAAACCCACAGAGCTCTAACCACGGGGAAGGTTGTTGTTAATCACTCACCTTCTGTTTTGATAATGTTGACCAACAGGAAAAGGTCTTGTTTAATGTACCTCTGGGACACATGATAATTCCCAAAACTTGATATTCTGGAGTCATTTCCTCATCCTAACAGCCCACTTCTCCCTTTCTTCTTTTAGATTATCTCTTGATAACACAGAGTTGGAACTTCACTCACTGTCTGCACGGACAAGATCTCTAAAGGAAAATATCCAGCGGGATCCAGAGCTTTGTCAACAAATGAAAGCCTTTATTAAGGTTTGTTGTTAGTGGCTCTAAATTATACTTCCAACACTTCAAAAGCTCTGTGATTTCACTGACATGGCTACTCCCTGAGCCAGTACAGATCACAGTCCTTTCAGGCTTTCCTGATTTGCTGGGGCTGAAATTACTTCATCATCTGGTGTCTGACTCTTGGTGAAAAGCTGATTTTGGTGAGCTTGATACTCAGGCGGTAATAGTCTCTTCCCAGGCCCATGTTCAAAGGAACACCAGATGTGGAGTGAAATTCCATTTCTGTCACATAATAGCTAGGTGATGTTTGGGTGAATGATTTGACAATTCTGGGCCTTGGTTTTCTCATCTTTTAAACTGGGAGAGGGTTGGGGCAGCTAGGTGGTGCAATGAATAGAGCACTGACCCTGGAGTCAGGAGGACCTGAGTTCAAATCTGGTCTCAGACACTTAACACTTACTAGTTATGTGACCTTGGGCAAGTCACTTAACCCTAATTGCCCTGCCCTCTCCCCCTCCAAAAAGCAAAGAAATAAATTGGGAGAGGGGTAAGACTAGATTGTCTTGTGAGCTGCCTCCCATCTCTTAATCTCTTTGCTGGATTTGCCAGAACCCGCACTCTGCTGGTGTAAATTCTGAGAATCCAGGGTCACTTTCACACTCGGATGAAGCTTTGGAGTAGGATTTTAGTGGAGGATTCAAAATTAGGTCCCTGAATTTCAGAGTGTGTTGACACTGGTGAGAATAGCATAGGTGTGTTTGTAGAAGCAGGAGGTTTCCATTAATGTTTCTTTCCCAGGACAGGAAAGAGAATGTTTATTCTAGTACATATTGTCCTAAGTGCCTATATGCCTAGTACCTATATTCCTCAGGAAAAAAAAAAAACTTCCATGGGCAGCTAGGTGGTGCAGTGACTAGAGCACCAGCCCAGGAGTCAGAAGGACCTGAGTTCAAATCTAGACTCAGACACTTGACACATTTACTAGCCATGTGACCTTGGGCAAGTCAACCCCAATTACCCTGCCTTTCCCCATCAAAAACAAACAAAAAAACTTCCCCTCAGCCCCACAAGTGGTTTATTCTCTTCCCAATAGAAAGTATTAGATAATAGCTCACATTTAGATAGTACTTTAAAGTTTCCAAAATGCTTTGCCTACATTATCTCATTTGATCCTGAGAAAGCCCAAGAGAAGAAGAGTGATTTTAGGAAAGATTTGTCAGAGTTTAGATTTGAACATCATTCTTTGCATGAATCCACTGCTTTGAACGTCAGTCAGATTTCAGTCCTGCCACATCTGTGCCTGCGTGTTTTTGTCCTCATTTGGTTTGTCAGCTTTTAAATTAAATCACAGGGGCGGCTAAGTGGCACAGTGAATAGAGTACCGGCCCTGGAGTCAGAAGGACCTGGGTTCGGATCCAGCCTCAGACAAACACACAAAAAACTAGCTGTGTGACCTTGGGCAAGTCACTTAACCTCAATTGCCCTCCAAAAAGCAAAAAAATAAATCAAAGATCATAGTATATATATGTTTTTTTCTTACTTCCTTTTAAAAATTCAGAACTTAAAAAAAAGCAAATAAAATTAGCATTTCCATATACATTGAAGAACAGAAAGAGAAGGATGAAACTGCACAATTCTGTTGTGGAATATAGGACATCAGAGAGCTTCTAGTTGGGCCCAGTGAGGTGAGCTAGAAGAGGAGATTTATGTTTGGGGTCACTCAGGTCTTAAGTAGAAGAGCCAGATTAGGATCCAGGTTATCTGCTTCCATATCCAATGTTCATTCTACCTAATATTGACGCTTAGGCTAAGATTTTGGACTATAGATGAAAAACTATAGACCTTGGAGTTCAATTACTCCTTATTTAACAGATGAGGAAATTCAGGCCAAGGAAAGTTGGCTAAATTGTTTATTGTTTAGTTACTAAGCATAAAATATGGGATTTAAACCCAGTCTACAGAGAAATGAGTCATAGTTATAGATAGTGAATGGTAAAATTGTAAGGAATTTTTGAGATAATCTAGTCCAGTGCAGATGAGGAAATCAGCCTCACAGAAGGGAAGTCATTTGTGTGTTTTTCTCATTGGTTGTTTGTAAGATAAAGGTGAGAGAGCTGTATGGTTTCATGCCACAGAATGCACTGGGATAGCTGTACCTATTCACACCCTCAGTACAATAGCCTAATTGGGTGTGTCGGATGAGCTGATCAGAATAACATAAACAAAAAAATAGCAGAGTGGACATGTTTGTGACAGCTCCCTGTGACTCATTAATTATATAGTCTGACATATACCTTTTATCTCCCATAGTGAAAAACAAAAGTGGCAACTTTTCACACTTGTAGGCTAGGGTAAAGTTCTAATGCTACTTACTCATGCAGGGTTAGCACTATGAGATATAGGGAGATGGTAAGAGGATCCACAAGGGTTTTTGAATCACTGGTCTGCTTCCTAGCTCAGTCTGATTTTGACAACTAACGTAAATCAGAATCTCACTTTCTATGTGACTCTCATTCACATTCTTCTATAGATGTGCCCAATGTGCCCTTATTTTTTTAATATCCTAAAATAATAATAGTAACCATAGTTTACATTTATATAATGCTTCAAGGTTTGCAAGTTATTTTTTACACATTACATTAATTGATTCTCAGAACTATATCAGAGGTTTGTGGTTATTGGTATTCCCTTAAGTTGTAGAGAAGGTGCTAACCTACATTGTAGGTAGAGGGAGTTACGTCACTAGAGAGTCCTTATTCCAGTGAAATTACAGGTCAATTCTTTACTCCATAGAACTAGTAATTGTTGTAAGTAGTGTTTGAGTGCAGGTATTTTTGACTTCAACTTCAGCCCTCTGTTCATTGATGCTGTCCATCAGATGCTTCTCTCACTCTCCTTTCATGACCATTCTCTACCCTTTTCTGATCATAGACATCTTTAATGAAGGCTTTTTTTTTTTTTTGGTAATTTTTCTTAAGTGCAAGTAGGGTACTTGATATACCGTTTTTTTAATTTGAATTTTCTTTTTTAAAAAATTAAATTTATTTCTTTTTACTATTCGTTTTTAGGTAGAATTGTCATTTTTATTATATTGGTTCAGCCCACCCATGAGCAATTGATAGCTTTCCAGTTGCTTAGATTTGACTTTATTTGTGTGAAAAGTGTTTTGTAATTGTGTTTATATAGTTCCTGGGTTTGTCTTGCCAGTTAGATATACATAAGTATTATGTATATCAGTTGGATATACAAAGTATTAGGTATTGTCTCCAGGTATCTTAAGTGGAATTTTTCTTTCTATCTCTTGCTCCTGGGCTTTGTTAGTAATGTATAGAAATGCTGATGATTTATGTAGGTTTATTTTATATCCTGCAACTTTGCTAAAGTTAATTATTTCAAATACTTTTTTAGTTGATTCTCTAGGATTCTCTAAGTATATCATCATAACATTGCAAAAAGTGATAGTTTTGTATCCTCACTGCCTACTCTAATTCCTTCATTTCTTTTTCTTCCTTTATTGCCATAGCTAACATTTCTAGTACAATATTGAATAATAGTGGTAATAATGGGTATCCTTGCTTCATCCCTGATCTTATTGGGAAGGCTTCTAGCTTATACCCATTACAGATAATGTTCATTGATGGTTTTATATAGATACTACTTGTCATCTTAAGGAAAGCTCCATTTATTCCTATTTGGCATTCATTTAAAAAAATTTTTTTGAGTTCCAAATTCTCTCCTACTCCTCCCCTACCCATTGATAAAGCAGGAAATATGTTATCAGTTATAAATGTGAAATCATGCAAAACATATTTCCATATTAGCCATGTTGCAAGAAAAATAAAGAAAGTGAAAAAATTATGCTTCAGTCTACACTCAGACTTCATCAGTTTTCTTTCTGGAGACAAATACCATTTTTCATCATGAGTCCTTTGGAATTGTCTTGGATCATTGTGTCAGTCAGAATAGCCAAGTCTTTCACATTTGATCGTTTTTAGAATATTGTTGTTACTATGTACAATCTTACGGTTCTGCTCACTTCACTTTGTATCAGTTTGTGTAAATCTTCCCAGGTTTTTTTGAAACCATTCTGCTTTTCATTTCTGAGAACACAATAGTATTCCATTCACCTATTGATGCCACTTATCTTTATATTGTTCTTCGTCGCATCC
Source organism: Petaurus breviceps papuanus (assembly GCF_028583685.1). Lineage (NCBI taxonomy): Eukaryota > Metazoa > Chordata > Mammalia > Diprotodontia > Petauridae > Petaurus > Petaurus breviceps. Next base: position 58,080,443 of record NW_027186473.1, read on the forward strand.
AGTTTTGATTGTTTGACTTAAATATTAACTTTCTAATGTGACTGCTTATATGATGAAAGTCTTTATTATTAGTTATGATAGCATGGACATTTCCAAACTAGCACCAGTCTAAGTGTCTTGGCCTTTTGGTACTGAAGTCTCGTCAGTGTCTCAAGAAATTAAAGGGTTAAGAGTTAAGTTTTATTTGGCCATTCAGATTTTAATTTGTTGGCATTTGTGCCAATAAACACACCTATCCTGGTAGTACCTTAATTGTTTTGGTTTGGGGTTTTTTGTTTTTGTTTATTTGTTTTATTTTTGTGGAAGGAGTTGCTTTTAAATTTTTACTGTTTATAACATTTAAATACGGCCCAGAAAATACGTCTTGGTAAGATTGCTCCAAAATAGGTTTATAGTTTTCTTTCACCAATATTTTCTATAGAATTTGTCCCCCAACTCAGGGAATGACTTTGGTTGGTTTTGTCTTCTTCCTTATATTCCCAGGAACTGGAGAGCAGACCAACAAAGCAGAGCTAACCTGCCGTGTATGGTCTTGTCAGGAGGCCTCTTTTCCTTCAATTGAGTTATTTTTTGGCACTAGTCCATTTTCATCCCCCATTGGGAAAGTGACATGCAAAGATTTATCCCCTCATATTCATACTTTCTCTCCCTAAAGATACTATGTGCTGCACACACCCTCAAACTACATTGCCTTGGGCTGCTGGTTCAGATGCATACTTTCTTCAGTATTCTAGTTTACTAAATAGTTTTCACTTTCCTATTTCTTTTCTGACATCTTTTCACAACAGCAAAAAAAAAAAAAAGGCATCATTCATGTTTGGGCACAAACAGGACATATTCAGGGACAGAATTTCATAGAAGTAGGAAATGGCAAATATTGTTTTGTTGTGGGTTTTTGTTGTTCAACTCGTTGCCTTTTTGTCTGTTTTTGTTTTGTTTTGAAGGGCAAAGGGTGATAGCTTCTTTAAGGACATCTTAACGTCACCACCTATATAACTTGATTCTCCCGCACTTTCCACATCTCTCAGCAGAGAGAGAAACACACAGTTTGAAATGTAATTTTTTCTAGAAATGGCATCATGGGGAAAAAAATCAGCCTTGGGAGTCAGAAGGACTTAGCTTCAAGTCCTTCTCCTAAGTTCTCTTTTTAAAGAGCAGCTCTCAGTCTGTATCAGGGAAGGAGTTTCCACACTGGGAGGGTGAGGTACTATTGAAGTCATAGGCTCAGACACCCCCCATTGAATTTATTTTGTTTGTATTTTTTTCTGTATTAGTATCAAGCTAAAGACGAGGGTTAAAAGGAGGCAGGAAATACAGTGGGCAAAATGTTGGATTTGATATCAGGAAGAGCTGGCTCTGCCTCTTAATGCCTTTATGAGCTGCCTTCTGAGGCCTTCCCATTTGGAGTCAGCATCATCGCTCCTCACCATAGCTGGCCACTGCTAATATGTGATAGCTAGCTACAGGGAGCAGAACATGCTGGCAGCCTCTAGCTAGGCTGCTCTTTCTCTGGCTAGGAGAAAGCCTATCCTTTCCGACCTTTCCAACTTCCTACCTCCCTGCCTTGCTCTGGGCGATGCTGCCACTTAAAGGAAGTGAAAAGCAAATCCTTTCTCTGAAAAAGAGGGGGGACTCTCCAAGTAGAGACTGAATCCACATTCATTTTTCAGTAGGCAATGTCAGAACCTCCTAGGGACTTGGAATCTCATCCTGGAGAAAACAAGCACCTCAGAAAGAGAGAGGAGATTGGCAGAGACGTTCATTGGTCATTTGGAGCTGAGCTGCTGTCCTTCACCAGGTGGTTTACTAACCCATCACTACCAGTTGAAGGACTCTTCAAGTAATTTGGAGCTGAGGTTAAAATTCTCCCAACTGCCTGGATTAGTTGGTTATTTTTAAAAATTTAGTTAACAGTATATGGCAAAGAAGAAGGGCTCATTGGGGTTTGGCTTACTGAGAACTGACTCTGCTATCCCAGTCCAAGCAATTTGGACTCATCTGAGAAATGCTTAGGCACAGCAAAGCAGAACCGGTGATGATATGGGTCTTGAAGTGACTTGAAGTATATGTATAGAGGCAGCCCTAGGAGAAGGCAACCCAAAAATTTGGAGTGAACCCAGATAGGGATTTTGTGATCTGTTTAATTCCTTCTAATTCTCCCTCAGCTCTTCTCTTCTTCCTCACCACCCTAGGATCCAGCATACACCACAGGGGTCCCATTTGAGATGGAATTCTTTCCCTTTTTTCCTTAAAATTTTCTAAACTGGCAATAAACCTGACCTCTTCTTGTCCTTGAACTTTCAGTCGGGGCCATGAGTATCATACAGAGTTAAGGCACGTAAAATTGGAATGTACCTTCAAGATCATTTCTTCCAAGATTCTCATTTTACAGATGAAGAAACTGAGGCCCAGAAGTAAAAGGACCTTTTGGCTGAAGTCATGCAGCCAGTAATTGACAAAGCCAGGGCCCACACCTAGGTGTCCTTTTGATGAGTTTACTGTCTGGTTCAGTGCAGATGCCAGGATGATGTGAATTTCAGCCCGGGGCATCTAATCAGCCTATTTGCTTAAGCTTTTACTTTTTTCTTTTTCTTTAGTTTGCTCTACAAAAGTTGGAGGAACTAGAGAGTTGGAGAGAAGAGCTCCAGAAGGAGGCCCATGCCCTCATAGATTTTTTCTGTGAAGACAAAGAAACTATGAAGTTGGATGAATGCCTTCAGATCTTTAGAGACTTTTGTACCAAATTTGATAAAGCTGTCAAGGTAAGTGGGATTGAAAATTATCCTGACATTGAATCGTGTGTCTCCCCCCCCCCCCCCCCCCTTCCTTAATTTTTTTTTTTTTTCTTTCATTTTCCTAACATGATCCTTTGCCTGAGGCAGAAAATCAGCTCAGCATTTCCACTTTCAGGAATTTTTGAATTTAGTTTGCAACATATGCCATAGAATACCGGCTCAGGAGGGTTTGGCTTGTTGAGAACCAATTCTGTCATCCCACTCCAGAGGCCATTTGCATCATCGGGAGGCCAGTGTGTTCTGTTGCCTTTGTTTTGTTTTTAAACAAATACCCCAAGTCTGTTTTTGGTTGAGTAAATGAGTGAAACTCATTTATGCCCACAGGAATCACTGGCAAAAGTCATCTCCAGGTGGGTCCTTTGCTGTCTGTTGCACACAAGCATTCCCACTGCCCCACAGGCTTATTGTAGGGCGTGTGTGCGTGCACCTGCTCTTCTCTTTCCCCTCTGACCACAGTCCTCAGAGTTGGATTCGTGCTGTCCTTTTGCTGTGTGCTGGTCTTGTATTTTTATTATGCACCCAGACAGCACATTGGCGGTCCTAAAGAAAAAGTCACGTTCCCTGCCCTCTGAAAGCTGATGTTCTCATATTAGAGGCCAGGCCCTGGAGCAAAAAAATCCCTGATAGATGCCTGCTGATTCAGGAGTGGTTTGGGAAAAAAAAGTCCCCCATCTTTCCTCCTTCCAATCACTTCAGAGAAGATCAGAAGAAAAGTTAGCCATTTACTTTTTCCTTCCATTTAACTTGGACTGTGTCCAATCTAGGACTGATCCAGTTTCTCTCAGGCCTAAGAAGAGCCTTCTCCAGTGAAATTAGAGGTGCTGCACCTTCTCTGTCTCCTTCCAACTCAGAGAATATGCACAGCTTGTGGCCACGTTGACTCTCTTGTCCAAGCAGTGAGCTCAGCAGTAGGATAGAAGAGGAAGCACCAGGCATTGGCTTTTTCAAAGGCCCCCTATTCCCAGCTGGAATCCAATAGCTTTTTTTTTTTTTTCCCTTTAAATGAGGCCACCTGCTTAATAGTCTCAGCACAGCTGTCCTGGGAGTAGAAGCTTGCCTCCACCCTGTCACAGCTGGACCAGGAGAAGGGAGGGAGGAGGGGAGACAGAGCCAGAATTACAGCCCCTGCAGGAAGTGCTGGGCCACCTAAGGGGAGGGCCGAGGAGGGCTGGGGAAGTTCAGCCAGAGGGCCCTGTGTTGAAGGGGAAGGGAAATTCCAATCATTGTCATAGCTGATTTTAAAGGGCTAATGATTAGTTTTTCTTGATTAGCAAGAGCCATGAATTTATAGGACAGAAATGTACTAAAAGCTCTTCACCCTTTAGCCTGAAGTATTGCTGCTGGGGAGTACAGAGGATATTGTTGCTTACAATAGTTTACAAAAGGCTGATGACTGACTCACCCTCCTAGTGAGAGGTAGGGTTGGTGTTAGAAGGCACATTTCTGCAGAAGCAGAAGACCTGGCCAAAAGAGGAAAGGTCCTTTTTCTGCAGTGGTGTTTCTCTGTTGTATTTTATGAAGAGTATTACTTTTTTTTTTCTTTTGCTTTTTGGAGGGCAATTGGGGTTAAGTGACTTGCCCAAAGTCACACGGCTAGTGTAAGTGCCTGAGGCCAGATTTGAACTCAAGTCCTCCTGACTCCAGGGCTGGTCTCTATTCACTGTGTCACCTAGCCACCCCAAGAGTGTTACTTTTTAAAGGAGCTTAAAAAAAGCAAACTTAAGAGCACATTTAAAAAAAAACCCAAATTATCATAAGCATTTATCTTTCCCTCATCCCACACTGAACAACTTTTTTAAAAAAGAAAAAAAGCAGGTTAAGAAATATGCATAATCCAACAAAACAAATTCAGAAATGTCTGTGTTAGGGTGAGTAGGTGGCACAGTGAATAGAGCACCGGCCCTGGAGTCGAGGACCTGAGTTCAAATCCAGCCCCAGACACTTAGTAGCTGTGTGACCTTGGGCAAGTCACTTAACCCCAATTGCCCTGTCCTTCCACCTCCAAAAAGAGAAATATCTATCTTATTTTATATTTTGAGGCTCATCACCTCGCTGGCAGGCATATTGCATTTTCAGTCCTTTTGACTCATGATACATAAAGTGCTTAATAAACCTTAAAACTTTATATGAATGTTAGCTACATAGAAAGAACACAGGGTTAGAATGTATGAGAGTCAAAATAGTTGTCTCTTAACCCAAGCAGAGATAAATGGGTGTCATGTTTAGGCATTAAGTTCTAGAAACTATAAACATGTCCACCATAGGGGATATAGCTCTGAATTTTGAATGAGGAAGATGTGAGTTCAAATCCTGATTTAGATATTTACTAGCTGTGTGACCCTGGGAAAGTCACTTACCTCTCATAACTTCAGTTACCTTGTCTGTAAAATGGGAATAATTATATCACCTACTTATTAGGATTATTGTAAGGATCAAGTGAAATAATATTTTTTATCTTATTATTATCATTGTTGTTATTATTATCCTTCATGGGGTTTTTCTCTCCATTCTGTAGGACAACAGGGACAGAGAAATGCAAGAAATCCGCCAGCTACAGAAGTTGAAGGGACTGGAAGAGAAGAGGCGTTCCTGGGCCACTGGTGAGATCGGGGGCTTTGGGAGGAGCAGCAGTGAGAATGATGTGGAGCTCTTGACAAAGAAGAGCCTTGAAGATGTCCTCCCCTTCCTGCATCAGAGGCCCATCAGTCCTTCCCACCGGCCCCCTAATTCCCGCCGCTCCCGGCTCTCCCTGGGCACCTCTGCAGATAGAGAGCTGCTCACTTTCCTGGAGACTTCCACAGGAGAAGACCTGAACAAATTCAACAGCCTTCCTAGAACTGGTACGAGGCAGTCCAGACCCTCAGTGGCCTGGATGGAACCCACAGGGCCAAAGGATGTGAACTCCAACCACTTACACTTCCATCAGGCCCCAGAAGCTGAGAAGGACAGCAATAACCCACCTGTGATTCAGCCTGACCAGCTTCCCAATCCATGTCTGGAAAATTCTAATGCCATCCTTTACCGTACACAGAACCATGCCAATAATAACAACTTACAAAGAAACAGTGGGCCTGGCATGCCTCTGTTGGCCACCTTGACCATGGGGATTGAAGAACGAGAACTGGTTCATGGCTTGATCCAGTTTGACCTCCAGGAGCCAATAAAACAAGAGGATCCACCAAGGTTCATCTCGGAGGAGTCTAGCCCAGTGGAATCGGAATCACTGGATGATGCGAGCTTGCCGTCCCTCACTGCTCCCGATGATATCTTGGTGTCTGTTGGCCAAGACTCTAAAGAAGTGCTGGAAAGGGAAAATGGCAACTCAGCCCCAAAGGACATGGCAGCTGATGTTCTAGTGCCTAGCAGTGCAGTCTCTGCATCTACAGACACAAGTGAGTCTGAAAATAAAGAGGCTGGGGTTATTTTCTACATCTCAGACACCACCGACTGTTCCTTGACTTTGGATTGCTCTGAAGGAAATGACCCCAAAATGGGAAGTAGCAAATCGAAAGAAGGGAAAATAGTGAATGGCTCCATGTCTTCTGGTACTCATGACAAGGAAGGAGAGACCAGGAGTAGCAGCATTCCCTCTGTCCCAAATTTCAATCCCAACAGGGAAGACTGTGCTTTTGCTGTTGGGAAGAATGAGCCTGGCTACAAATGTGGCCTGCCCAAGGATAAAATAGTCAAAGGGAAAGAGGCAGCAGGACCAAAGAGAAACTCCCTGAAAGACATACCTACAAGTGCCTCCAAACCTGGGAGTGTGCGGCGTAGCCTGGGACCTTCTTCCAAGCCAGTGCGGACCCTGAATGCCTCTGAGAATGAGAGTATGCGCAAGGTGGTTCCCATCTCTAAATCCAGTAGAGGTTCAGGAAGCTGGAAACGGCCTGAAGTACCAGCCCGGATGCCCCCTCGGGAGGCCACCAGTAACACAGAAACTCGACTGTCCCGCCGAAGCTCTGTCAGAGGCACTGCAGACACATCCCCCCGAAGACCTTCTGGTGTAGCGGTAGCAGCAGCTGTAGCAGCAGAAGAGCTGAGACTGCAGAGAGGAAACGTTACATCCAGCAGCATCCGTTTGGGAAAGGACTCTCCCTTGCAACACAAGACCTCCCTTAAGAAACCCAGCGCCAAACCAATCAGGAACCTCCCCAAGTCAAAGGCAGATGAGACGAAGATCTGCCGTACCAACCCTCAGGAGTCCGAGGATGTTGAGGAAGTGCCCAAGCCCCCGCCACCTGTCAGTATCCCTCGGGCCCCACCCCCCATTCCAAGCTTTGCCCGGAACACGGTCGCCTCCTCTTCTAGGCGTTTGAAAACTGATTCACCTCCTATCTCTAAGGTACCTGGTATTACCCGGGCAGCCTCTCAGAGGCAGCTGAGGATAAAGACAACTTCTGAAGACACCCAAACCAAGAATGGTGGCATCTTAAGGCGAACCAGCAGTGCAAGGACTGCCTCAAAGTATCTAGAACCTAGTGGGAGCCCCAGCAGTAAAGAGGAGGCCTCTTTGAAAGGGAGAGGCACAGTAGAGAAATCTTCCCTTAAACAAAAGGATTCAAATAGGACCACACTGGGGAAAATTCTGAATCCTTTATGGAAATGAGGAGAGTATATTCTCCTCCTGAGACCACCACTCTGCATTTGGGGGATGTATGAACAGATTTTGGCAGTGGGATGTCAACATTGTATGTCTTCATTCCACATGACCCAGTACACGGGTTGACTTCAAAGTCTGTTCGCCGTAAAGCCTCTAAAGGTATAACTTCCTCCTAGGGCCAAGCACCGTGTCAGTGCTCCTCTCTCCGTCCCGTGGTCGAAGAACAATATGAGTGTGTAGGTGTAATGCTGCTGTGATGGAGCTGAGGGCTTTTGGTGTGGGTGCATGTGAGCAAATGTTCCACCTCTCCAAAAAAAAAAAAGAGAGGACTTCAAAATAGAAGATGAAAGTCTTATATAACAAGTTATAAAACTTTTGGCCAGTTTTTGTATGACAAAGACTTATTTTATAAGATGATATAAGTTAAATATTACCAGTTTCCTTTTCTGAGTGAAATGCCTCCCAAGGAACATCACAGGGAAAAAATGACTTTAATATGAAGATCTTTGCTGTCTTCCTCTAATTCCGTGCCTCTCTCAGGGTCCTTTTGCTGGCAATAGGACCTTTTGGCCTGCAAACCCCAAAGTTGATGCTTCGCAGCATGGTTATAGCTCCATGTGCATGTCCAGGTGTTTTTGGTGCATGTATGTTTATGTGGGTGTGTGTGAGAAAGAGAGGGAAGAAACATGTGGGAAGAGAAGAGGGAGAGAGATCTCTGCTGGACAGAAAGCCATTCCTCCCTGTGGGCTACATACAGTATCTTATATTTAAAAACTAAAGTGGGTGGAACACAGACACTGGGAGTATTGGGCAGGCCTGGCCTCTTTGGGGTAAAGTCCATGGCTAGTGTTTAGTTGAATGGCAGCCACTTGCATAATCACCACCCAGTTTTCTGTACTTCAGAAAGTGCCCAATATTTAAAATGTTTGTAGATTCAAACCCGGCAGGGGTTAATAGCTCAGTGCTAAGAACTAATTTGTTGCTCTTCTAATCTTCCATTCCGCTCCCCAGTTTGTTCATTTGCTGTAAAATTATGTGAATGCTGCTATAGTTTGTGTAAACTCTGGTTAGAGAGACAGGAGGAAAGTCTTTTGTTGTCCAGTCTTCCTTTTTCTGTGACCGCATGGAGAGATATTGTCTGTGACATGGTGCTTTATGAGTTAAGCGTCTTCCTTTTGGTATGGTTTTTGATTTTTGAAAGAGGCCAAATCCAGATTTAAAAGAAAAACAAAAACCAACTTTTTGATAGGTGAACATTGCTTTCAAAAGAATATTTATCGGCAGGGACAAAAAGGGAGGGGGGTAAAAATCAGGATGTGAACTCCAACCACTTATGCTTCCATCACACATAATGAAAGGTTTTGGCCTTAACCAGCTTTACCAAATGCCCTTTTCCATTTCCCTTTGAGAGTAATTTATGTCAATAGGGACTAAACGTAATTCTTATTTTTTATTTTATTTTTTTTAAGTTGTCTTTTTATTTACTTATTAGTGAAATCTTATTTTCTGTCCACCAGTGGTGAGTGTATTTAAGACAAGTTCTGATGAGTTACTGACTTAACCACATGTTACTTTTTCCCTCCTTCAGTGGAATGTGTTGTTAGACAGAATGAATTTTATTACCTTTATGCTTTCGTAAACCAGCCAAGTGGTACAGGATGAACTTTGTGACTTAAGTAAGGTAACTAACCACCAGACTTTAAGAAAAAAAAAAAAGACAGTCCCACTGAAATCTCTTTCTTCCCTGGGGCCTGCTTTTAGGAACCAACCCAGAGCATCTGAAAGTGTGAGCCTTAATGAAAGTGCTAGATGGAAAGAATCCACTTCCAAAGGGAGATTTTGCTTGAAAATTTTATAAGCTGTTTGGGACTTACCATATCTGGACTTCCTATGAAATGGGGTCAGTCCTATCTATCTTCTGTGTATTCATCTGCATGAGCAGGTGATTGATTTTTATTACCTTTTATTGGTAGTGAGCTTGGAAAAAAAATAATTTAAGTGAGTTCCAGAGAATTGTAAATAAATTTCTATATAAATTTGTGTAAGATGAACTGAATGTATTTAATGGACCATTTATATGTTCTTCAGCATCATGTAGTTTAATAAAGTTCCTGTTTATGGGAGTTGTATCCTATCCTTAGCCTTTTTATTTGGTGTAATCGGACCACAGTATGTTCACTTAGTTTTGGTAGAAAGGAAGACCAGAAGGTGGTCAGATGAAGCTGGTCATCGTGGTTTCCAGAAAGGTGATACGGGCTATTTTTCTGTAGTACAAACCTGGATTTCCCTAAGTATTTGTTGAGTCCTCTCCTCTGTAACACCAGGAGTGGGAGTCGGGCCAGACTTAGGGGAATGTAGGCATTCATCTGAAATGAAAGACAGCGGAATGCTCAGCATCTCTTACATGTTCACGCTCTTCTGTGTTTTGGGGCCAAGCTCTGTAATCTCCGTGGGGCCAGCAAGTCTGGATCTGCTACTGGGCGTCCTCATGTGTTCTGGCTTAGCTCCACGGTTGAGACATCGCAGCTCACCTCTCAGTCTGGTTCAAGAAGGAAATTCAGCTCAGTTTTCTCTTGTCTCCCCTCTTAGGTGTGGAGCTGTCTTGATGTCAGAGCTTAGTCCTCACTTACACCTTTATTTTATTTTTTAATTAGTAAAGATGCTTTAATAGGAAATCAAAAGGAGGGTGCTTCTCCCACAAGATCATAGAAGGGTTGGAAAGGATGTTTGAGGCGATCTGGTACAACTTTTTCATTTTTCAAATGAGAAGACTGAGATCCAGACCTGTTAAGTGACTTGCCTGAATTACATGGGTAGTAAGTGGCCAAGTCAACATTAAAACTTGGGTCCTGGTACTCTTCATATTCACTGTGCCCTCCTTCGTCTCATCCCAAAGCTCAAGGAAATGGGACCTGTTGCTGTAGTGTTCTAAAAACTGGAGACCCAGTTTTTTCCTTTCACATATTTATACTTCATCTCTGCCTGCTGACCCTCAGATGCCTTGATTTCTGTTGTGGTGGTGAGATTATGGATGCAAACTACAGGTACCTGTTTTCCAGAGTAGTTCTCAAACAACCTATTTACCTCTTGGATCATTTTTCAAAGGAGGTTTCTTTCTAGCCCTCTGTTTAGAGGAGATGGGTGCCTCATAATGCCAGTCAAGGGATCTGTGTGCCCTGGGCAAAGTTCAAAGTTTTCTCCTCCCTGCTTCCCCTTTGATAATGGTGCCCTTGGCAATTTGCTGTCTACCAAGAAATAACTGATGAAATTTAAGATTTTACTTGGAAGAACTTAGAGAACATCAATCTCAACCTCATTTTTGCAGATGGAGAAATGAGTCTAGATAAGGGAAATAACTTGCTTAAGATACATACATAGTAAGTAGAAGAGCTAGGATTTGAATCCAGAACTACTACTACTACCACCACTACCACTACTACTATTAATAACAATAATAATTACTAATAACTAAAATTTATTTTTATGTGCCAGGCACATAGCATTTTATAAGTATTATCTCTTTTGATCTTTACAACAACCCTGGGAAGTAGGTGCTATTATTATCCCCATTTCACATATGAGAAAACAGAGGCAAATAGACATTAAGTGACTTTTCCAGGGTTGCACAGCTAGTAAGTGTCTGAGGCCAGATTTGAACTCAGATTTTCTTTTTAAAGCAATCGGGGTTAAGTAACTTGCTCAAGGTTACACGGCCAGTTATTTCTGGGTGTGGTGCTGAGTATCTGAGCCCGGATTTGATCCCCAGGTCATCCCGACACTTGAGCCAGTGCTCTTACTTGCTGAGCTACCTGGCCTCCCCTCAGATTTTTTTTTAAACTCCAAATGCAACACCAGCCACTGTATTACAAAGGTGCTCAAATCTAGTGTTCTTTTTGGTGCGCTTATCTTCCCATCTACTCCTGGGATGCTGATCTCTGAAGGGAGGCTCCAGAGTTTCTTGTGCCCTGCTCTTGTTCTGCCTAAGGTCAAACTGCTCTGGGGCTTAGGAAGGACTTGGATTGGTCTTTGATTATATAAAATATAGAGAGGTTGGGGTAATAGGACCCCAGCTTGCTTTATCATAAAACATCTACACCTATAGAGAAACGAATTTTCTGGAATTAAAGTTATGTGCATTTACTAAAAAGTTTTTAATGTTTTTCATCACATCCTACCCAATTGCCTACTCACCCTACCTAAATTTAGTCCTGAGTGATATCCTATCTTCTGCACAATTCATAGTCATCTTATAAGTTATGTGGAATGAATATATAAGACCACATTTTCCTGAATTTTCAGGTTATAGAGATAAAGATATATTGATGGAGCTATATAGTCCAAAACTATAATTTCACTGGGGTAGGAGAGTGAGTGTAGAAACTTGTATCACCAATGTAGATCAGGAACATATGTGTAACTTAAGAGGTTTGCCTGGTCACTAAGAGTTTAAGTTACTCCCCAACATCACTCTGGGAGTCTGTGTCAGAGTTAGAATTTGAACTCAGGTCTTCCTGACTCCAAGTCCAGCTGTCTATCTACTATGCCATGCTGTACCCCATCCCATTTTTTAATTACTGAGAAATATAAATTCAGTATGCTTGATAATTTATAATTTAAAATTTTTTTCTTCAATAAGTAAACATTTGTTTTCTCTTCCACCACGCCATTGGAAAAAAGAAAAACAAATTCTCACAATGGCCATGTCCAAAAATGTGTAGCTCTTCCTGCACCTTGAGTCTGTCATTCTGTAAGGAAGTGGGTATGTGTTTGATAAATAATTGAGCAAGTGGTGCCTTTAGATTTGGAACACCAACCCATGTGGCATAGAATACAACCTTTCTATTCATCATTTTGTGTTTCTATGGAGCTTTCCATTGTATTCTTTCCTTTTCATCATATTTCTGTAATAGGGGAAGAGAAGCGTTTATTAAGCAGGCACTATGCTAATACACAGTTTATAAATATTTGATCCTCACAGCAAGTCTGGAAAGTAGGTACTATTATTATCACACTTCCCTCCCCTCTCCCCCCCCCCCCATTTTACCATTGAAGAAACAGACAGACTTGGTTAAACACAAAAATGGTGCTTCCAAGTGGATAGTAGTTCATTTCTACAAAGTTCTTAAAACATCTTCCCAATAGGAACTCAACAGTAGAATAAGCATTGTAATGGCCATTTTACAAATGGTGAAAATGACAAGTCAGCTAACTTGTCCTTAGTTACACAGCCAGTGTCAGAGAAGATTCAAACCTCGATCTTCTGATTCCCAAGTTCATTCTTTCCGCTACAAGGAAAGATGAGCAAAATTAGATACTATCAGGATGACAGATCTACCAAATCATACTTGTTCCTTTGGGGATGTGCAGTGGTAGGTGGTAGCTTAGTCTTACTGAGTGGTAGAGTTGGAGATATAACAAAGACTAGTCTAGATCAGCACTTCTTAAACTGTGGGTTGGGACCCATATATGGTTCACAAAAATTTGACAACAGTAAAAGGTTTCTGAACACACAATGACCAAAAATTAATTAAAAATCAAACATGTAATGAATCCAAAGTGTTTCTGGCTGTGCTTGCCCATGTGCTTGCATCAGACAATTTCACTATAACCTTGGTTCTGAACACAAAGCATGTGCACTTTGCCCTGCGCATTCCCTTAGGCATGCCAAGGAATGCTGCCAAAACCTGAAAAGGGATTGGAAAAAGTCTAAGAAGCCCTGGTCTAGATAATAAAGATAATCTCTCCTTTGAAGTTGAGACCATTTTATTTTAAAACATCTCCTAGTGGGGGAAGCCTACTATATGCTGGGCACTGTGCTAATATTTTCTTTTTTTTTTTAATTTTTTTGTGCTAATATTTTATCATCTCATTTGTTGTAATCCTCATAACAACTCTGTGAAGTGTTATCATTATTTTCATTTTACAATTGAGGAAACTGAGTCAGAGGCTAGGTGACTTGCCCAAAGTTACACAACTAGTATCTGAGGCCAAGGTTGAATTCAGGTCTTCTAGGGCCAGCAATCTATCTGTTGTTCTACCTATTGCTTCACCAGGGAGGCTCTCTGGATTGCTTTCTTTCCTTTTTCAGGTTTTTGAAAATATTTTTAAAGTTTTATTGATGCCTTTTGTTTGCCAACCACTTCCTCATAAATTGTAGCCCCTCCTATTCAACCCCCCTTGGTAACAAAGAATTAAGCAAAATCAATATTCCAGTGATCATGGCCATGTATCTGATAGCACTCAAGCACAATCTCCACCTCTCTACTTTAATTCATCATTTGTTTTCTCAGACTGAGATGGGTCATTACAACTAATCTGAGTTAATTTTTTTTAGTGCTTTCATTGTACATTTTAGTATTCATTATGTATACTGTTCTACATCAGTTCACACAAGTCTTTCCTATTTTTCTCTGACTCCTTCACATTTGTTCATTTTTACACCATGATACTATTCCATTATCTTCACATACCACAATTTTTTCAGCCTTTCTGTACTTTGTTTCCAGTTCTTTGCTTGTTTAGAAAATGCTGCCCTCAATTATTCAGTACTGGAGCCTTTCTTTCTGCATTTGATCTCTTTTGACCATGTGGCCAATGATTTTTCTCACATCATTTCAAATTCTTGTCCAGAATAGTCAAAACAATTCTCATTTCCACCAACAGTATTTAGTGTGCCTGTCTTCCCATTTTTTGTTGTCCCCCCCCCTCATCTGGGGCAATTTACTGGGTGTGAGGTGAAAACTGGATTATTTGAAATCATTCCTAGAGTTGAAGATCAACTTTCTACCTCCCAGGACCTTGTGACTTTGTCTTCAGAAGCTATGAAATACATGGAAACTACAGTTTTGAGATAGGATGCATAGAAATATCTGAATATGTCACCCCCCCCCCAATTCCATTTTTATAGATTGGAAGAGGGGCCATATCCCAGAACAGCATTCACAATTTGCTCAGACACTAGCCATTCACTGAGTTGTAGTGGCAACCACACTGGCATACCCAGAATATCTGCTAACACAGGTTCTTAGATCTGCTTTACAAGGAAAGATAGCTGTTTAAGGGTCAACAATCTTTTAAAATTACATTCATTAGTTCAGGGGAAAAGTCAGTACCCTGAACTTCAGAGAAAATACAAGCAGAGAAAAAAAGACCAACAGACAGGGCTTTGACTGACTGAATCAACTATACACTACATACATCTTTGGATCAAGGGAGCCTTTACATCTGAGCAGTTGGGGAGCTCTGAACATATGGCCACTCAGAATCTTGACCAGGGAATCACATGATCCTTCTCATAAATAAGCCCCCCAAACAAAATATAACTCAAGAGTATATACACCCTTCTCAGAGCCAAAAGGCATCATAACCCTCCTGACTCAGTGCCTAATTAGAAATTAACAAAAGGTATGAAAACCTTCCTACAAGGAAGCCTTCTCTAAGCAAGCTTCCTTTAATGAGCTCCACATGAGGCCTGTTAATGAGCAGGGAAGATCTTATATCCCATTAACATTACATGAGTGCCCACCAGTTGTTGGGCACTGTGGAGTGGGGGGGATGGGGGGAGTGCACCATTTTTTCCATGCAGGACATTCATCTTAAATCCCCCTTATTGTATTCATGTCAAGCTCTTGGATATAGTTCTTATGGTTTTGCTCCCATCTCTATATCTGCAGAGATTGCCAAAGTTTTGGACCAGAACAGGCAGGCCTCCATAGGGAAAGGAAACTCAAGCTAACAGAAGCCAAGTTTAGAGACAAACAATAATACTGGGAGTCTATGATACATGAGCCAGGCATGTTCCAAGAGATTGTTAATAAATAACTTGGCAAGCTGAGTTTTGGAACTTAAATGCATTTCCCCACAGAGACACTGCCATAGAATCAAGTCAACAAATTAAATCAACAAGTATTTATTAAGTGCTGACTGTGTACCAGGCACCATGCAAAGCCCTGGGATTACAAAGAAAGGCAAAAATAGTTCCTGCCCTCAAAGAGTTCCCAGTTTAATGCAGAGACTCATATGTAATCAAATCTAGAGTTGGAAGGGATCTCAGATGTCATCTAGCCCAACCTCCAGACAAATCGTGGATTGTTTGTACAATGTCCTTGTCAAGTGACCAGCCATGCAGTCTTTGTTTAAATACTTTCAGCATTGAGGTACTCACTACAACTCACTACAACAAGGTTGGTTCCTTTCATTTTTAGGCACCTCATAGCTGGGTGACACAGTGGATAGAGTCAAGGGGACAGTTAAAATTCCCCCTCAAATACTAACTGTGAGATCCTGGGCATCTCACTTAGTCTCTCTCAGCCTCAGTTTCTTCATCTGTAAAATGAAGATGTTGGACTCAGTGAAACCTTTTCTAGATCTAAATATATAATCTTAATTGTTCCCAATTTTTCCCTGATAATAATATTTATATAGCACTTCAAAGTATACAAAGGGCTGTATATATGATCTCATTTATGCATTTATATCAACTGAAATCTGAATAATGTCTTCCTGTGGGGCCTGGTTTTGTTCTTCATGATTGAGCCAAAGAAGTCTGATCCCTCTTTCACATGACAATCTTGCACATATTAAGGCAGTTCTATTCCCATCTCCTCATATCTCCCTGCCCATTTGGCACATCTCCTTTTCATCAGGCTAAATGTCTCAATTTCCCCATTGGTTCTTAAATATCATATTTCAAAATTTCTTCACTAACCTCATCATCTCTAAAATGCAGCCTCTAGGACTCAGTACACTACTCTAGACATGCTCTGTACAGAGCAGAATACAGTGGGCATGATCACCCTTCTCACTGGACACTGCTCTACTGATACAACCTAAGGGCAAATTAATTTTTGGCTGCCAAATAAGAATAAATTATATTGAACTTGGAGTCCACTAGAGCCTGTAGGCCTCCATGTCTTTATTTTTTTTTTTCTTTTCTTATAGTGGAGGATGTGGGCAGCAATACCTCTACCTCTCTCAGGCCTTTGTGTCTAAAGGAAACATAGACTCTCAGAGTTGGAAGAGACCTCAGGAGCCATTGAGTCCAACATGTCTCTGAATAAAAATCCCTCTATAATGATCTTCAGCAAGTGACCATCCATCTTTCACTCAAAAACCTCAAGGCAGTCACCTGTCTAATTTGGGGTTTCTCTAATTGTTAGAAAAGTTGTCCTCATATCAAATCTGCCTTTTTGTAACTTCTGACCCTTATTCCTGGTTCTATATTCTCGGGAGCCTCACAGAGCAAGTATAATTCTTCACATGATAGCCCTTTAGTACTTGAAGACCCCTATCATGTCTTATCTAAATCTTCTCTTATGCATTAATCGCTCTTTTTGTAGAAGACCTCATGTTCCACTTTACTGAGAAACCAAAGCCTTCCATTCTCTCCCTCCTCATCTCAGCTACTCCACACCTGAAAACATCTGCAAGTCTTTGTGAGATCCATCTCTTACCTCCTGTTTTAGACCATGAGGCAGCCATTCTTGTGATGGTCTACTCCTCTTGTACTTTTGATCCCATCTTCTCTCGTCTACTCTAAGAGATAATATGCTCCATCAGTCATTTCCTTTCTCTCATCTTTCATCTTTCTTTATCCTCTGACTCCTTCCAAACTGCCTCCCACATAGTCAAAGGAAAGACAAACTTCAAAAGACTTATAAATTCTGATCAACATGACCAACGATAATTCCAGAATAACCATGATGAAATATGCTACAATATTTTCTGATACAGAGGTGATAGATTCATGGTACAGATTCATATATGGATATGGATATAGATATAGGTATAGATTAGATGTAGATGTAAAGATAGAGATATATGTAGATATAGATATGATCAATGTGGGAATTTGTTTGCTTTAATCATACATATTTGTTACAAGGGCTTTTTTTCCCAGTGAATTGGGACGGGGAAGTGTGAGAAAAAGAAAACAGATTTTTGTTCATTAAAAAATATTAAATTGGGGTGGCTAGGTAGTACAGTGAATAGAGCAATGTCCCTGGAGTCAAAAGGACCTGAGTTCAAATCTGACCTCAGACACTTAACACTTACTAGCCATGTGACCTTGGGCAAGTCACTTAGCCCCAATTGCCCTGCCTGCCCTGCTCCAAAAAGCAAAACCAAAAAAAATATTAAATTTAAAAATGTTCATGTCTTCCCATCCTAAAAAAAATCACAACTCAGAAGAAGATAGTGGAGTTAAAACAGCTACTTTTACTTCAAAGAAAAATGTCAAATGGTCACAAGCTCAAAAAGAGTTCTTATAAGAACGTAACAAGGACTTTAAAAATAAGAAAAGAGAGGTTGAGGGAAAATTAGGGGAAAAAAATAAGAATAATCTAAGAAACTCAAGAAAATTATGAAAAGTTAACCAAATGGAAAAAGAGATTCAAAAACTTAAAGACAAAATAACTCCTTTAAAATTAGAATCGGGCAAGGGGAAACTAAAGACTTCATAAGACCAAGAAATAACAAAACAAAATCAAAAGAATGAAAAAATAGAATGAAACATCCCAGTAGATAAACAATTGACCTAGAAGGGGAGACAATATAAGAACTGTTGGACTACCCAAAAGTTATGATAAAAAAACAGAGTCTAGACTACAAGAAATTTTTAAGAAAAATTGCCTTGAAGTTTCAGAACTGGAGGGTAAAATGGAAATGGGAAAAAAAAATCCACCAATCACCACCTGAAAGAGATACCAAAATGAAAATTCACAGGAACATTATAGCTAAGTTTTAAAACTCCAAGGTCAAGGAGAAAATACTGCAAACAACTAGAAAAAAAAAACACCCCCACAATTTAATTACTGTGGAGTTACAGTCAGGGCAATCCAAGATTTAGCAGCTTCTAAATTAAAAGATTGAAGGCTGTGGAACATGATAGTCCAAAGAGCAAAGGAGGGAAGTTTGCAACCAAGAATAGCTTACCCAGCAAAGCTGAGTCTAGTCCTATATGGGGATAAATAGATATTTAATGAATTAAAGGACTTCCAGGTACTTTTTGAGGAAAAGACCAGAACTGAATGAAAAATTTGACCTATAAAAATCAGGAGAAACCTAAGAAGGTACACATTAAAGATTAATTTTAAGGGATTTAATAAGGTCAAACTGTTTACTTCTTATATGGGAAAATGTTATTTGTAACACTTAAGAAGTTTGGGTAGTTTGAAAGAGCATACTTAGATAGAAGGCTTGAGTTGAACATGATGGGATGATCCTAAGAAAAAGTGGGTAGGGAGAGATAAAATGGAGCAATTATCTCATACAAATAAGACATGAATGGAAGAATTGTTACAGTGGAGGGCAGGAAGGGGTGGAGGGTTGGTAGTTTTAGGACCTTGTTCTCAACGGAACTGGGTTAGAGAAGAAATAGTTTATACATCTAGAGTATAAAAGTCTTCTTAACTTACAAAGAAATAGGGAGAAGGGATAGGCTAATGGAGGAACTCTTAGAATGGGGTACAGTCAAGAAATAGGAGGGTAAGGGAAGAGTTAGATTAAGACTGGGAGGTAAGGGGAGAGAATAAGGGAAGGATTCTTAGATGAGGTACTGATTAGGGAGGCAGTGCTTAGAAATAAATTAGATGTATGAGGAAGGATAGGGTAAAAAGAGAGGGTGAAGTAGGTAAACAATGAAGAAAACAGAAAGGAGGGAAATGCACAACTAGTAATTATAACTTTTAATATGAATGGGATGACAGACACAACGTATGTGTGATGACCAACTTTGATAGACTGGACTCTTCTCAGCAATGCAGTCAATCCCAAAAGACCCATGATGGAGAGAAATATGTGCATCCAAAGAAAGAACTAGAAAGAACTAAGTTTATATCCAGGTGGAAGCAAAATACCTGATCTTTTTCCTTCTCTTATTTGGTTTTATGTCCTCTTCACCATTTTTCATTCCAGCTGGTACAATCCGTCCTTATAACCTGACTAATGCATGATGTGAAAGTATTTACAGATCCTATACTTGACTATAAGCCGCCATGGGGCGGGGGAAGGGGACAAAATGTGAAACTCAAGGAATTGTGGAATTGAATCCTGTAAACTAAAAGGAAACAAACTAATTAATTAAAAAAATAAAAAAATAAAATAAAATAATAAGAACAGGATGAACTCAATCATAAAACAGAAATGGATGGTAGAATGGATTAAAAACCGGAATCCTACAATATATGGTTTTTTTTTCTTTTTTTACAAGAAACATTTAAAAATGAGAGATATACATGGGATAAAAATAAAGGACTGGAGTAGAATTTATTCCTCTTCAGTTGATGCAAAAAACAAAACAAAACAAAACCAGGTGTAGCAATCACAATCTTAGATAAAGTTAAAGCTTAAATAGAATTAATTACAAGAGATAAACAGGGAAACTACATTGTAATAAGAGGCACCATAGATAATGAAGTAATATCAATATTTTTTAAATTTTTTTCCAAATGCTTTTTTAACTTCTGATTTACACCATTCATTTCCACCAGATTTTGAGTTACAAATTTTCTCCCCGTTTTTCCCCTACCCACCCCTCCAAAATAGCGGTCCCACAGGATATCCCCTCCTCCAATCTGCTCTCTCCCATTTCTTCTCCCATACCACCTCTGACTTTTCCAGTAGGGCATGGTGGATCTCTATGCCCCTGTATATGTGCCTGTATATCTTATTTCCCAATTACATGTAAAATAGTATTAATAATAGCATATATATATATATATATATATATATATATCTTTAAACATTTGATTTTAAAACTTTGAATTTCAGATTCACTCCCTTCCTCCCTTGTCACCCACCCTTACTGGGAAGATAAGCAGTTCAGTATAGGCTGCACATGAGTAGCTAATGCAAAACATTACCATAGTAGATATTGTAAAAGACTGACTATATTTCCCTCCCTCCTATCTCACCTCCCACTTGTTGTATTCTCTACTTTGATCCTGTCCCTTTTCAAAAGTGGGTGCTTCCAACTTCCCTCCTCCCCAGCCTGCCCTCCCTTCCAACATTTCCCCTCTCATCCCCTTCCCCCTACTCTCCTAGAGGGTGAGATACCCTATTTAGTGTGTATTTCACTCCTTCCCTGAGCCAAATTCAATGAGAATAAAGTTGACCCATTCCCTTTTGCTTTCCTGTTCTTCATCTTTCATGAAGATGAAACCATTTTCCTTTGCCTCTTCTATATGAGATAGTTTACCCCATTCTGTCTCTCCCCATCTCCTCTCATTATATTCCTCTCTCACCTTTTAATTTCACCTTTTAAGTATCATCCCTTCCAATTAAATTGGTCCTGTGCCCTCTATCTATGTATACCTGTACACATATGTACACACATTCACAAATATACTCATATGCCCATATACCCTCCTATATATATATGTGTGTGTGTATATATATATTTCTATTCCCTTCAACTATTTTCATACTAAGAAAAGTTTCATTAGTTACAATTATCATTTTTCTATGTAGGAATAGAAATAGTTCAACTTTGATAGGTTTCTTATGATTTCTTTCCCCTGTTTACCTTCTCATGCTGCTCTTGCTTCTTATATCTGAATGTCAAATTTTCTATTCAACTCTGTTTTTTTCATCAAGAATACTTTAAATTCCTCTATTCCACTGAATGACCATATTTTCCCCTGAAACATGATAGTTTTGCTGGGTAGGTGATTCTTGGTTTTAATCCCAGCTCCTTTGACCTCCAGAATATCATATTCCAAGCTCTTCAATCCCTCAGTGT